>NW_021133388.1:153931-488135 GCF_004193835.3 Ostrinia furnacalis | reverse complement strand
ATATATATATAAAAGAAAGTCGTGTTAGTTACTTCGCTTATAACTCAAGAACGGCTGAACCGATTTACCTGAAAATTGTCAGGGAGGTAGTTTAGAGCCAGGAGAAGGACATAGGATACTTTTTATCCCGTTCGAAATAAAAAAAAAGTCTGCTTATTTATTGCCATTAAGGCGGAACAAAGTTCGCCGGGTCAGCTAGTATTGAAATAAAAAAATAACTTTATTAAAAAAAAAATTTTTTTTTCTTTTTATTTTTCACCCATTTCTACATAACCTGTTAAAATTTATCGGTGATAAAAATGTAGTGGTGTATAACAATGATAATGATTTAGATTTAGTAAGCTGTGAGCTTGGAAAACGTTCATTGTGGAAAACCTTGGGGAAAGCCTTTGTCCAGCAGTGGACGTCATTTGGCTGAAACGTACGAAGCTGTGAGGTTTTAAGTAGAGTTAAATTATTTAAGTAGTCTCACGTGGATTTAATGAAGGATAAACAAAAGAAAATTGCAGGAAAAAACTGTGTAGGGGAGACCTAGGAGAGTTGTGACAGAGGTGAGTTGTGACAAGGACGATTTCTCCTTACTTAATATAGTTAGGAAGCTGGAAAAAACGCTTGTTTGTCGCTTTTAAGACGCTCTTCTTGACTAAGTACCTGCGGGCGGTGCTAGAGGCACGGTTACGTAAATATGACGTATGTGTACAAAAAAATGCGAAAAGTAAGTTTTTCGTCAAAATTTTATTTCAATTTATATCATGTTTTAGTATATGTGCACTGTTGTGTTATTTTTCTCAAGTTGCATGGTTAGTCAGGTCTCAAAGTGTCGCACTGATATTTTGTGTGCGCATCGTGTTTAGAAAATAAAAATTATTATTCGAAACAAGTCGTCATTTTAAACACCTAGGAGAGTTGTGACAGCCTGTCACAACTCTCCTAGCTTACTTAATTTTTCTGATGGGCCATTTCCACGATGTTTTTAGATGTTTTTTTTGTGTGTTAGTAGGTTTATAATTTGTGTAATTGCCTGCTGCTACTTTTTTGATTCTGAATGCTTAGGCATTAGTAACTATTAGTAGTTATTAGTAACTATACATGAATGCCATATAGAGGAACTGCTTGCTGGAGTCGAAATATAGAACCTGGCTTATGAAGTGATTAGGTTAAAAAGGGTTAAAGTTTAAGATATGATGCGACCTCTTACAATCTAAACTTGTCAAGATATATTAAGAAGAAAGAGGCATATCAAGTAAACCCAGAAGGCGAAGCTCCGTCTATGGATTATACCACCGCGACTATTTTATTTTTACAGAAATAGAAGAAAATAAATTAAGTGACTATTAGCTAAAAAATATAATTGAAAAAATCCAGTGTCGTGGAAGAAAAATAAAAGCTGGAGAAATGTGGCTCAATCTGTGTAACAACATCCTATAACTACACTTGCGAGCAAAAGTATGGAATCACTTACATGAAGTTGTTTCCACGCGATCTTGTGTACAAACCAATTTGTTAATAACACTATTGCAAGAAGGGCTCAGCCAGAGGGCTGTCGCACGTCAGCTCCACATAAGCCAGTCCTGGGTTTCGAAAGTTTTAAGACGCTTTCGGGAGACTGGTGGCTTTATCCCGAGACCAAGTTCTGAACATTGCCGGTGCACATCGCAGAGGGAAAACCGTTTTTTCATGTCAACTTCTCTACGAAATCGTCATTTGACTGGTATCGACGTCCAGCAAGAGCTCAAAAATGTTCGTAGGATAGCTGTTAGCAAGTGGACAGTTCGTCTAAGATATAAACAATAGAATTTGACTCCAAAAAGACCTGCCACAGGCTTAAAACTGACGGCAGGTCACCGATAAGCACGCTTTCAATTTGCTCCTACACATCTCGATGGGAAGTCGAGCAAGCCACCCCCATAAGCCAATGTTTTAGCGAACCAGGACTGCACAAATCGCTCTATAGACCCGACCTCTTCGACTGCTGCACTGCATTCTGAAGGTGTAGAATTCCAGGTAAAGTGTCAAAAGAAGCCGAGATGTGTATGGATCAACGTGTGAACGCAAAAATCCGAAAACACGTGCTTTTATAGGGGGTAAATAGGCCGCAACTCGCGACGTATCAAACAGTTGGTACATGTCTTTTTTCTTACTTCTTCACATCAACCGGGATATCTTTTTAAATACCGGTGTGATTGAAATGAATTTGGTATCAATTTAAAGTTAAAAGTTTAATCTTTAAAATGGTGCTACTTTTTTAGTTACTAACAAATTCGTTAGTACACAAGATCGCGTGGAAACAACTTCATGTAAGTGATTCCATACTTTTGCTCGCGAGTGTATTTGATTTAATTGTTACTAAAGGATGATTAAAGTACTTTTTTGCTAAAAAATCATATTTGATTGAGTATTATGGTATTTTTATATCTAATAGATGAAATACAATGCTGTCACAACTCACCTCGGTACCTGTCACAACTTACCTCGGTGCTAGGAGAGTTGTGACAGAGGGAGTTGTCTTAGATATTATTGATTTTCTCAGAAACCCTAACACTTTAGTTAAATTTGGTTATTGTTTTGAAAACAGAAGGAACGGCGCTACATTAATTTGTATGATTCATAGCTGTGGAATGATGTTTGAGCGAGATATGGCCCCTAAAGTAAAAATTGTCACAACTCTCCTAGGTCTCCCCTACCTATAAGGTTGTCTTTTATATTAATGTCATTTCTGTATTACTGCTGATTTTTCAATCGTCGGATAACTGTTATCTGAAGAATAAGTTTAGCTCATTGAAAGTTTCAGTATGGAAAATATGTTAAAATGACAAGTTTATTTTTCAGTTAATATAACGACTGAAAAATCATTGTAACTTATCATTTTAACTCCACACTTTCGGGATTATGGGCTGATTTTACCGTCGTCGGATAATTTTTATCTGAAGAATGTCAATGTGCCAAAGTTATTCTTCAGTTAAAAGTTATCCGACGATGGTAAAATCAGAACTAAAATAAATAGATTTTAACTTGTAGGTTTATTTTATTTTCCAAACCTACTATAACTTGTTTTTAAATTGTACAAGAATTGAAAACTGTGTGCTTACCATGAGTTTACGTTAGGTGTGCTCGCTAGCCACTGCGTAAAAAAATTACATTTAAATGTATGACATATTGTGCAGCGCCCCTAGCGGCTACTTTCAAGAAATAAAATCTTCATAGAATTTTTTGACGTATTCGCTAGCGAGCTCGCCTAACGTAAACTCATGGTAAGCACACTGATGATGGTACGCCAAGCGAATACGTCGCACAGCGCCATCTAGTCTCAAACTAAGACTTGTACGTATGGGTACCCGAAAACGGATAAACTTGGACATACTTATTTTTCTTTTTGTACTTTTTTCATTTACTGCAACTACATAATTATGCTGTTCTAATATTAGTTACGATTTTATTATTACATAAAAATCGCTAGTGTATAATTTGTATGATAGCTTGACTCTAAAAAATACCTTGCCAATTTCTTAACAAAATTGAAATTATGAGAATATTCTTTATTCATCAAACGAAATAATCCTTAGTTGAAAAATAATTTAGAACTGTTTAGTTTAAAATTTTCCATTCAATTATGAGCAGTTAAAGAAATGTTCTTCAAAACTTTTATAGCTTCGAAGCCTTGTAACGGCAACCTTCAATTGCCATTTTAATTATGTTCTTCATAAAGATATCAAACAGATAAAATCAATACGAGCAGACAATCTGTCCACCAATGGGGACGATGCTGCAATATCAAAGGGCTCTTCTACGTACAGAAAATAGTACATCAAACTATAAATTTTATTGAAAAACCACCCGTTTTACATTTGCATAAGATACACAGTGTCAAAATTAACATGCAAACACCTGTACTCGTACGAGTACAAAGCATTGCACGCTCACAGATGCAAACTCGGGGTGGTATTGCAAGCTAGTGATGTGACCCTGCATCAAGTAGTTCTCCAGCATTTCAGCCATTTTACTGCAGAACATTAAGGTGTCATAAGATGTCAGTAATCGAAATCTTACTAAATCGTCCTCGTCTACAAAGTCAGACAGAATTAATCTGATAGTTAAACTGATACAATGTCCCAAACATTATTTTCAGATGACCTCAATGTTATTTTTTCAGAGGATTGTTTTTTCAAGTTTATCAGGAGGAATACTTAATATTATCATCGTCTCTCATCTCATCGGAAAAGCTGGCGTATCTATCGAGTCAAAAGCCCCTGCTTTTGACTAGTGCGAAACTGAACGATATCGAGGCAAATGGCGACATCTCATTGCATTGGAGGCACACTTTTGGTTGCTGCGTCATTGGAGTAAAATATCGATAAAAATCGCAGTGGCAACACTACTGGCTACACAGTCCGGCAA
The DNA here is from genome assembly GCF_004193835.3 of Ostrinia furnacalis. Taxonomy (NCBI): domain Eukaryota; kingdom Metazoa; phylum Arthropoda; class Insecta; order Lepidoptera; family Crambidae; genus Ostrinia; species Ostrinia furnacalis. The sequence continues at coordinate 483,740 of NW_021133388.1, read as the reverse complement.
ATTTAATCATCCTCCCCGCGGTTGCTAGGGCCAACCAGCCGACCTATGGATAGGTGGTGAGGGGTATTACTGGGGGACGCGATGCGGCCATGCTCCGTGCACTAATTACTGATCTTGATTTAATACCGAACCCTCACTCGCTTGAACCTCGTTCGCACCAGTCAAGCAGTTTAGGAGAGTAGCTCGCCTTTAGTAACTTAACTACTTGCTACTGACCAAAAAACCGTTCACACTTTGACATTTGGCATTCAAAGAAATGTGGCTTTACTAGTGCGGCTGTACTAAACCGTCCGGTTTGAACTCGTTTAGCCGGCGAGCAGGAAGGTGTGGTGCTACTCACCTGAAGAAATATAAAAAAATGGATTCGTCTTCTTATCGTGCCGACAACAAACCTACACAGCGTCAGCCCAAAACTCCGCTACAAGAGTGGCGTTGTCAGCAGCATTCAGTAAATCCTCCTGCGTTACTACTAAGGTACTTGATACAAATAAGGCCTACCTAACTTTAAATGCTTATATTTCAATAAATATTAACGCTAATTAACAAAAACAAGGCTAATTAACTTCTTCCATCCTTTAATTTTAGCAAAATTACAAAAAATAACACAATTTTTAACTAAATCTATTCAAAATAAGCAAATTACGAAACCACTGATTTTGGCTTTATTAAATCACCTACACGGAATAAGGCCTACATGATTCAAATGCCTCTAGACCTTAAAATTGAGGTTGTATTAAACAAAATGCGGTCTTACAACATTAAACACGTCGATTTGTTTGCATTATCAAAATTTTACATACCAAGTAAACAGAAATATACTGTATATCTCTAGATAAACTTAAATTCCACTTATTAAGAATTATACATAAATTATAGATAAAATTAAATATTCATAGTAGCAAAGTAATGATTCCTTACCTAAATTGTCAAAAAAAAAAAAGAAAAACAAACAATATTATTTTTTTGTATAGGGCTTATTAAAACACCGTGTTCGAATAAGGCCTATACATAAAACCTTTAAAATAACTCAGTTTGGGAACATCATTTAGTCTTGAATTTTTGTAAACAAAATAAGATCTCAATTTTTGTTAGAACCAGGGCATAAAAAGGCTTCTGAATCATCACTACGAACTCCTACACAATCTTTGTGATACCACCAAAAGCAGCCCTTTATGGTCACATAACTGCTACGTTGTCTTCGAGACAGGCATGATAAAACCAGCTTTTATTCTCCTTTCCTTTAGAATTATACATACGGCTTTTTTTTCTTATTTTTAATTGGTTTTGTATTTTGTTTCGTTTTTTTACAGGTTTTGTAATTTTTTTCGACTCAGTTTTCTTTTTATTTTCTGTGCTGTTAGTAACATTCTTATTAAATAAATATTTAGTTACTCTTTGACTCATTTAGTTTAATGAATGTGTCCGTAATCAGGTGTTGACATAAATATCTAATATGGCCTACCATGCTGAAATAAGGCCTAGGCCTTATTAGATATCTCGCTCTTGTTGTCTTTAAAAATTTACAAATAATGCATCTATAGCCAGCAGTACAAATTAAGATAATTATTAGCTAGTAAGAAATATTTAGAAATGATTACTAAGAAAAGCTTAATCTAAAACAGCGTCATTTTACCGAAAATTGAAGATGAAATCGCCAGATTTTTATAAGAGAGCACGAAATCACCCACCACCTTAGAAGAACGCGTGCCAATTGGTGCTGGGATCGTGGATCGGGACGCTCTTGCTCTCTACCGGGTTATAGGGCATATGAGTACATGTCCTTGAAGTATTAGCCCGCTTGGATTTATTTATCTGTGTTTTCTGATGTATAGGCCTTATTAGAACGTAGGCCTTATTTGTATCAAGTACCTTATTATTTATTCTGTGCCTGCGTGCAGTTGCTCGGGCACTAAGGGCACGACATCATGCGCTTCATCTACTGGGGAACAAAAGCGCACCTGCACTCCATGTTTTAGCCATCCAAGACTAACCAGATTGTCTTTACTAAGGCCAACCTGCGTCCGAAGTCTATTTAAAAATGTATTGGCTCGACTAAACGAAAACCTACGAGACTAAATTTTTTTCGCCGTTTAAAATACTCAATAAATCCGAACGAGGCTTAAGTGTTATTGGAAAGAGCATCTTCCCATTACACATTTTTGCATTTAGCTGCAACTCTCAGTAACAGGATCGCTTGAAACAGGATTGTCGATTGAATGGACATCTCTTGTTTCGCATTTGCAACGTCCATCGTCCATCTGCCGTCTGGTCTTTTATAATCTAAAATAATCTTCCCCTCTCAAAGGATTATCTTTTGATGAAACAAGTTTAGGCTGAATAAAGACTCATCTGGCAACGTTAAAACAGATTTCGGAAATTTTATAATCAGAAATAATGTACCGTTCTTATTGAAGCCATGGTATGGTATACAAAATAAAATAATGATAAAAAGAATTTAGCTCCATCCACCAATACGACACATGCGCTCGTCCAAAAATCCAAAAATGTACGTACCTATTCATCATTCATTCGATTAACAGTACCAACTATGTAGATATCGGGTCAAGCAAAAATTACGTTCCATACGAAATAACAGCGGACATGCGAAGTGAGTTCTTATTTAATTATCTCCAACGCACAATTATCGGGATTTACGTGAGCATTTTAAGACTGGGTATAAAATATTAAATTAAATTGTTGCAAGACGAAAACAGATATTAATTACAATAAAAGAACTCACTTCTCAAGTGCGCTCTTATTTCCCGAGACGGAATTTTTGCGCTGACTGAGTTGGTATTATTGATCGAAGCTAATACATTACAATCTAATTGAATAGGCTAGATGACAAAATTTCAATTATTTGTCCGTTAGACAAATTATTAGAAAATATTAGACTTATATTTTTTGTTTTCTTTCATAATAAAATAATAACAGTGCTACATCGAGTTGAAATAGCGCGATACCTCACGCTTGAGTAGATTTTTTACTCAAAAGTGACGTCACGCGACATTTCATCTCAATTAGGGTTTCTGCTCGAGCTTTCTCGAACTCGAAAAAACTCGAGAAATTTGGCTTCATTCGAGACGGGAATAAAATTACTGGAGCTTGAGAATTCTCGAGTTTCGATTTTGAAGGTTTAATATTCTTGAAAGCCTTATTTTCTTAGACAAAAGTAAGTTTTTAATTATTTAATAGGTCAACGTTGCTTTTAGACTGGCCTAGTCATTCCTTTTTTAACTGATTTGATTTGAAAGAATGATCTCAATCGAAACTAAGTAATAAGAATGTTCGCCAACGAGTATGATACGAGTATATCTATTATACATATATGTATATGTTTAACTCTGACTGATTTAGGCCCAGTTTTTTGATTCTTAGTTAAAATAACTAATTGTTAAATTTTGCTACTAATGGTTAAATATTAACAAAATGTTAACTAATAGTTAAAAAATGTACTAAAAGCAAGCTAACCATTGTTCGAAAAACATTTTTTTCTGATATTTAACCACTTGTCATTTGACATCTGTCAAATTTGACCATTGGTTATTTTAACTACGAATCAAAAAGCCGGGCCTTAAAGACTGATTTGTTAACTAGACTAGACAGTTACCTTACCTAACAGACGTTAGGTTAGGTACTCGTGCCTCCTCGTAAAGTTTATTCAAGTTGATATCTGTAAGTTTTAAAAATTATTAAAAAGTTTTTTTATTCATAAAAAAAACTATTTTACGTAATTTTGCTATTTGGACTTATTTTCTTTTGAAAACAAGTGATTCAATTGTTGCTCCAGATTTTTATTGTTATTTATCCTTAAAGTACACGCGACTTTATGACTTTTATTATGATTATTAGTAAATATTAATTATGAAAGAAGATTTTATTTTTTGTTTCTTTCCTTACCAAAATAAGTGGTACTAAATTCTAATATTGATAAAAGTAGGTATATTACATTTAAAAAAACCTGTTTTTATTAAATTTCAACCGATTTCAGCAGTTTTCATTAAAAGACTCGAGACCCGACAAAACTCGAGACTTTAGCCTCGAGAATTCTCGAAACTCGAGAAAAAAATAAGTCGAGAAATCAGAAACCCTAATCTCAATATAACACTGTAATTATTCGATTATGAAAAAAAAATAAAAAATATGTGTCCAAATTTATTTTTATTAACTGACTGAACTGTCTGACGGACTAAATAGAATTTAGATTTCATTCATCATCCCTATTGACAAATAAGTTTAGATTACACCCTGACAAAAAAAAGCTATCTCTATAACAAATTGTTCTAACAAGCGTATACCATCGATTAATTAGTAGCTAACTGCTGTCGAAAAAGATTCTTAGCATAATAGAGCTTAATATCCCTACAGTAAACGATGGGCTTATGTCTGAATCGCCTTTACAACAGTGAAAAGAGGGCTTAGCTAGATACAACTATTGTAGGCAAAACAACAGAATGGTTAGGAAAATTTTCCTTCGCCGACACCAATTGCCAATTACTTTATAGTGGAAAATCGTCATAATTGTTGTGAGCCCACTTTAGACACAAGCACTTAGCTTAGCTTAGTAAGAGGCCTAAAGGAACTATTAGTAATTTGTGCAAAACAAACTACTAATATTCTTTAAAAAATATATTTTGCTTTTTACAAGCTTATTGTATTTTTACCGTCAAGAAAATACGTAAGGGAACATGGGATTCTCCCTCCCTTTCATACTACTATGGATCACTAGGAAAATTTCAGTAAAGCTTTTTGAGTCATAACAACCCACACAGTAAAATTAGTCATTCAAAATATGAACAGATTCTTAGAGCTTTATTACGCATGGGTGTGCCTCAGGGCTCTATATTAATGCTTATTTTATTGATTATCTATAAATAACTTTCCTTGTAAGGAAAGTCTCACTGGATATTTGTGTGGAAAAATTCTGACTTCTAAATGATACGCCTACACTTTTTTAGAGCTTTCAGACGTAAATCTGCCTAAATGATATAAATTATTCATATTTCATTCAGCACAATGTAAACAAAGACTATTTTTGTGGTATTAAGCAATACCACAAAGACAAAGAATATTAAGTATGCCGTCAATCTAGAGTTTGAAATGACAGATAATACGAGTAAACACATGGTATTTCCATGGGGGAAAACAAAGCATGTAATCAACCAGTCACTTTGAAAATGAGCTGTCTCCTGAATTTTCTATTACGTTCGTTCGTCAGGTGATACAGTTCTCACACTTTGACACTAATGATGGTATGACATTTCGAATGCATTTTAGCTCTAGGCAGGCACAATAGGATCGATCGATCGATTACACAGAGGTTGCTGGCCGCTTTGTTCTGAGAGAGGAAAATAAATCAATACCACATTAAAAATGCTCCACACACTCGGCTATTGTTCTAGAAATTTCACATTACACATACTTTAGAAAGAAAGAAAGAAAGAAAAGTATTTATTCGATGCAAGTACATAATAAAATAACAAATAGATATAATAAAACTAAACAGTAAGGTACATGCACCAAAATGGCATCTGCTCAGTTAAGCCGTGACGGCAGAGAGCGCGTCACGACCCCTGGTATTCTGCGGATGCCAGTTGAGCAAAAGGGCGCAGCCCGCCCAAGAACAATCGGTTTACAAATAAGTGATTTTAAAAATTGATACAGCTTTGACAGGTAATTTAATTAAACAGCTTATGCGAAATTTTGATTATTAAATAGTAGCTTAGTTAGACAAATATTATGTAACAAAGAGTAGGTACAGCCATGAACAAAATAACTTAAGGAAATAAATTATGTAGTTCCTTCGAATATTTCTTTTATTTAAAACTAGCTGACCCGGCGAACTTTGTTCCGCCTTAATGGCAATAAATAACGGGATAAAAAGTATCCTATGTCCTTCTCCTGGCTCTAAACTACCTCCCTGACAATTTTCAGCTAAATCGGTTCAGCCGTTCTTGAGTTATAAGCGAAGTAACTAACACGACTTTCTTTTATATATAAGATATATATATAGATATAGATATAGATATGACATGAAGGAGAATCCATTGGGTTTTTAATTGAAAGGTAGGTACTATTTTATAAATAAATTATAAAATCAGATGAAAATTAAAATAATTAAAATGATGATATCAATTTTCTGACTTCACCATACCATTTATATGCATATGTTAAAATGGGCTAGTGTCGGCTCATATACCCATTTACCTAACATCCTGTATAACTATGGTAATTATGTTCACTCAGCACTTGCCATTCTTGCCAAATGTTTCTCTCGAAATCACATAGAGATTTTTTCCCTTCTCAATTTTGTTAACCAGTAACAATTATGGGGAAAGGTGAGTAGGTATGGGATTGATTTTTATTTACCTAGTTTGAAGATGATTCAATACGAATTTTTACCAAATCTTCAAGACACGTTTGAGACGTACTGGGAAGCGTGAGAAACAATCCCAGTCACATCTGTCGCTTTTATCTTAAAGTAAAGGGTATCAAATGCAGGCACGAAAGTACTATGACACCTTTGTAGTTGCAATAAATGTGATTTTGCTACAAAAGTATACTTATCATTTCATCATACATTCAAAGAGCTGCAGTTACTGAGCTTTGGGACCACTTTGCTTTGTGTTGCTTGGAAGGTGGCAATATTTTCGATTTTCAATCCTGCTTTTAAAGTCTTACCTATTTTAAAATACAAATTGCCGCTATAGTGCTGCAGCAAGCGCAGCGCAAAGACGGATTCAATTTTGCTCCCTTCCATTGGTTGCAGGGTTGCCAAAGAGGGAAACACTAAAATCTAGTCTATATCTAAGTATGCTACATTCAATTAGCGCACCCTTGCCCCTGGTGTACACGAGCCGTGATTTTGATGCCCCTGATTCGAACGTACTATCACCGATACAGGGTGTTCACAATAACGTGGTGGTTGGTCTACTCGATAAAATGAATTTCGCATGCTGGGACTTGTTAAATGAATGTGAATAAAATTGTTCTTTTGGGGATAGCTGAATCAAACTTGCATGACTTTGGATATTTAGACTTTTCTTAGAAGAAAAACAATATTTTAAAAGCTTTTGAAAAGCTCCTGTTCGTAGGTACATTAGTACGTATAAGATTAATGGAGTAGTAAGCATTATCAAACAAAATACCTAAGCCATAAATTAAAAAAATCTCAATTATATTAACAAAATATTGATGACAATATTTACCATGTCAATAATGATATTGACATGGTAAATTACAGGCTGTTTTAGCTCCTTAGTTCCAGTTTACTTAACTTCAATACCCTGTATAGTGTTTTCGACACGAACCTCACTAGCCTACGATATGTCGGTTTTTGTTTTCGAAACAATGACGAGGGGGCGAGGGGAAGCAAAGAGAGATGTGCCAGGACGTGTGGAGGACATTATTCAAAACTGACCATTCAAATGAAGAAAAAGTTTGAATAATTTATGAATGAGTCGCTGAGAGTGAGAGGTCAAATTATTGAGAACTTTATGTTTGTCGTATGAAGAAGAAGGAGGAAACAAGGCAAATTTTTGACAAACATTTTCACCCAACATTGAATAATTTTCCATAAACTTTTTATCATCACACTAATATTATAAAGGCGAAGGTTTGTGAGTGTGTGCGTGTGTCTCTAAACTAGGACAAATTCGGGGAAAACCGGACGAACGGCAGCCCTAGGATGGAGATATTGTACTGAACCGGCTTGACTCTCTTCTGAGTAATGAATTTCTCTGGAACATTCCTCTCGAGAGAAATACTAAGATGTTGGAATGGAATATGTAGGGTAATTGCGCCGGTTTTCCGTCCAGCTCCTGTTTTCGTCCATTTGACCGACTTGCCACAAACAAATACGGAAAATTAGAATACAAACCTAACTTTCCATGCAAGTTTGGACTTGTTACAATCTATAATATCTAAGTAACAGTTCTGCCTGCATGAAAATGTAATTTGACAAGTAATAACTCCAAAAAAATCTACGGAAGTTGCTGCTGCACACAGGTGAATGGAAAACGTCGTCAAGTTAGAAAAAAAACGTGCCGGTAGGGAACTTTCATGATATGTTTAATTACTGTTTTAGCTACTTTACGTAATGTTTTTGGCACGTATGTCTAATTATTAGCATAATAAACACTATTTTAAGGGTTTATTAAAGTTTTTGTATAGAAATCTTAGATAATTAAGTGGACTAATACTAGCATAACAATTTTGCAAGATTTTGGTTTTCGTCCACGTGGACGGAAACCCTGACACCTAGTTAATATTTTTAATAATCATTTTACTTCAATGGACCTACAAAATACAATGTTTTTTCTTCCAAATTTGTCCTTCGACCTATTGAAATATTTTCCTAAATTTAGGTAAGAAACTTATTTAAATCTTTTGGATATCATTTGAAAGCTAACAAAATTACCTTTCAAATGATATACCACAATCCATACTTACTGTATTGTAGAATTGGTATTAAGTTAATAATTCAACTGCACCCTTTTTTCTACACAGTGGTCGAAAACCAGCGTACACTAGGACGAAAACTGATTTTTTTGGACGAAAACTAGTGAAATCGCCTCTTTTGCATAAAATATTTTTTATAAAAAAACCCGTGGTATTTACTTATTGTCATATAATATTAACGTAAAGTAGACTATATAAGGACTAAAATGACATACGATACATATGAGTAAGGGTATTTTAAGATATTCATTTCGCATCACAAAGTTGGCAACTCCGATAATTGGACGAAAACTAACGCACTTACCCTACGAGTTGCGCGTCGCCCACGTAGAACCCACTGGAATCTTCCACGATTTGATCCATAATATTTTATTTTATTATTTTCTCGTTATACTTTTGCACATAAAACTGTACAGTAGCGGACGTAATGCCATATTGTGTGAACGTGAATAAAATAATTAGGGTTTCCACTCATATCAGCATATTAACAGGCAGCCAATGTGTGATTTCACTTAATACATACAGAGTGAATTAGGTCAAAACCACTTTTGACTGATTTTTGCGGTCAAGTGGTTTTGACCGATTGAGTTTTGACTGCATCTTAGACTCAGTCACCTCCAGTGTCAGTGGGACATGCTAGTTTTGGGATACCCTGTATTACAACACACAACTGTATTGTGCAAATATTCTTTCTATACTATTCAATAAACTATATCTTAATATCACTAGATATACGAGTATCTACACTCTACTCACTAGACTTCGCAATAACTACATAGGTATTATTTCTATCGAATTGAACACTTCAAACACTTCAAGAAGCAGATATTTGATCTTGCTTTCCAATAAACTACAAGCAGAGCAGATATTCCGTTTTCCAGTCTGGGGCTATTGTATTTTAATGTTATTATTGTGAATCACTAGACTGTGATTTAATATTTGCGAACGCATATTGAGATATTTGTCATCACTTTGTTAAATGGAAACTTACAAAGCATAGCTAATGCACCATCTTACTTTAAGAGCCATTTCACAAAAATATTCCGCGCGAATTTAGGTAAAAGCTGTCAACGCAACGTCAAAAGAGTAAAAAGAACGCTGAAATGGACAAAAAAATCTTGAGCCGTGACCGTATTAAGACTTGATTTAAGTTATTAATTTTAAGGTAGAATGAGGTATTCAAACTTGATAAAATAATTTAAATTTTTAATAGAGTTTAATAAGTCTTTTATATTTTGATTCATAATGAAACACGAATAGGTACCTATAATATGTAAAATATATATTAAGTACAAAATAAAGACAGTCACATAGTGAAAAAAAAATCTGCCCTCTTACTACAGCTCCATCATCGGGCCCTGGATACGAAATATTCGTCAAGGCGAATCACACAAGCCCAAACTCCATAGGGTTCTATTGTTTTGTTACGGAGGTGGCCATTGCATCTCCTCCAGATCCATTATCAGACAGAGCTAAGAAATAAATAAATAAATAAATACATATTATTATAAGCAAACAAATAACTAAAATAATTCATCTTACTATCTTACTTCTTACTAGTCTTACTAATATTATAAATACGAAAGTTTGTGTGGATGTCTGGATGTTTGTTACACTTTCACGCAAAAACTACTGAACAGATTTTGATGAAACTTTACAGTACAGTACAGCAGTACTAGGCAGTCTGTGTTCAACTATCACTGATGATTACTATATATTTTTAAGCTTATTATATGAGCATAAATAATAGATACAGGACTTTGAAAATGAGTCTGCGGCAATTTTTCCGTAAAATGGTTGTGGGAGATGGGGCACTGTGAATTAAGCAAAAGAGTTTTAGTAAATCCGTTTCATTAATGGTCAACACCAAGGATTGACCTATCTTTCGCAGTTATTCAATAATCTCTGGGTGTTGCTTAAGATAGTAATTCATGCTTCCAAAATCTTAGAAATTCGCACGAAAATGTAAAATGGCTCTTAAGTAACAAACGGCAAAAGTCTTTCAAACTTCATAAGAAAACACCGGTCAACGTTAAAGTTAGGGTTAAAGTTAAGATGGTGCAACTCAGCCTAAGAGTAAGGCTTAAACCACCACTGAGTCATTTAATATCCACTCATTCAGGGCGCGTGGGTCGCGCTAAGTAAATTCTTATTTTGTTGTTAAAAATCAACTATTTACTTGGGAGACGTCAATTCGTCATCTATGAGAGAATTGGGCTTTTATTAATTTATTATAATTAGGTACACAAGTTTAAGCCTTATTACGCCAGGTGTAAGTATAGTTTGTCCTAATAGTTTATGAAGTGATGATAACTAACCAATAGAGAATATGCAAGGTTTTTTTATTTCTCAAATTTCAACCAGTGCTTTTCTTTAATAAAAATATTTTAAAAGATGCCTATTATAGTTAGACGTTAGAGATCTCATGACGTCATTGGTCACGTTAGAACGACACGCAGTCCTATACAAGTTACTATGGGCGGGTGACATTTGACGTCACGCTCAGCTATTTCCGTACAAAGTTTAAACACTTGTAATTTTCTTTGTTTCCAGTCCGATTTCAATACTAGTTTTTCAGAAATTCTATCATTTAAATAGTGTTTATTTATTCATAATTTATTCACTTTTAAAATCTATACATATTCCCTATTAGGTTAGGTTAGTTAGGTTAACATTCACCGCTAGACTCTACTGGCTCTAGGACTTTTGTAGACAGTGGCGCCAACTGGTGATCGGGTGTAAACCACATGTTGTAAAAGGCAATTAATAACAGTTGTTATCTTAGACTGAGCTAGTGAACTCCAGACCTACGTCATTTTATAAAAGCTGAAAGTTTGTCAGCGTATGCTCCCAATATAGGATATAATTTTGGTGAATTATGAAGTTTGGGTCATCATGGCTTTGGGAGCTACCCTAAAAAAACTGTCTGGCGAGGAGTTGGAACGTTCAAAACTGCCTGGCTGTTGGGGAAAATACTTCTAATTATTGCCCAAATATTATACATAAAAAATAAGATTTTATGGTTTATCGTAAGTCTAACTTTTACGGTGGCTTTTTCTGTATATTCAATAGACTGTAATTCTACTAACGTTATACCAACTCCTTGCCAGACAGTTTTTTTTAGGGTAGTTGCCAAAGCCACGATGACCCAAACTTCATAATTCACCAACATTATATCCTATATTGGGGGCATACGCTGACAAACTTTCAGCTTTTATAAAATGACGTAGGTCTGGCGTTCACTAGCTCTTACTCTATGTGTCTCTTCGATATTACATCATCCTTCAACGGCAGCCCTGATCAAAGAGTGTCTCCTCCGAGTGGTCTGCATCAAAAACAAACTATAGCGAAATTAATAACTTTTCGTGCTTTGGGGGCGCTGAAAGGTTTTTATTTTATTTTAGAAACGACAGCGGAAAAGGCGTTCTGAGCAAACAATTTCAGTCCATTTCAATTTCTATGTTCTTTTTCTTAATGTCTCAAAGCTTTTACCGACTTTGTACGCGTTTTTCAGGCAATTTTAATGTTTATTTTTATTGCAACATGTTGCTCACCGTTTTCAATTCGCGTCGTTTGTATTCTTTTTTTAAAGTTAATTTAGTACTATAGTGTCTTCTTTAAATAATATTTTTATTATTTCATTAAAGTAAAATCTAGGTATAACTGTAATCATTATGTACAGACGACAGCACCTCGCATCGCCTGTAGTAGTACCTACTTTTTACTGTACATTACTTATTTTTTTAGGATTTTATGTACGCTATCGTTCTCATGTGCTCATGTAGGTACACTATGGGGATTAAAATATGTCAAAAATATGTTAAAATCAATATTCCTTATACCATCCAAATGCATCTGTACCCCTATTACGAAAAACTTTCGAGTTCGTATCGTTTGCGTATTCGCATCGCCATCGAGAGATTTAGTATGAAAACTTAAACAGCGCCCCTATGGTTACAGGTAAGAAAATATTTCAAAATTCACTTGTCACTGTCAGACGAAAGCTTTTCCGTGTTTTACGAACAATAAAACTATTGATTGGTAATAGTTAAATTACTAAAATAATTACATATTAAACAAACAATGATACAAAAACATTAACTATAAATAAATGAGGCGCGCCTTTGTAACTCAATTTAGTAAAACTTTATAACAATTTCTTAAAATAACCCAACACGTTTCGGTACCTTTAAACGATGCGAATACGCAAACGATACGAACTCGAAAGTTTTTCGTAATAGGGGTACTGATTTTAACCTTGACGTTGTTTGACTAACAATGACGTAGACGGCCATCATACCATAATGCAAGGTGCGAACCGAACAGAGCATAAAATACCTACCCCAAACAATGTTTAAAAGTATTACAGTACCTTCAACAGAATCTGTTGGAGCGCCTTCATTCGCCCGTGGGACTTAATCGGCTTATTTATTTCGCTCGTTATACAGACCTAGCAGTCTGCCCTGGCTTTGGCCGTGAAAATGAAGAACACAATAAGATCAATGAAAGAAATAAAATAAAATGTCAAATAAATAATTTCGCCCAAAATTAAGTGTTGAATATTCTCCTACTATCTTCTGTCTCACTCACTTTCATATGGAGATCTTCTTTCATACAAGCCTGAAAAATTACAAACAAAACGGACCTTCCTAAAGCGATGCTAGGTTTTTTATACATAGTAGGTAGGATGAATCTATTATTGCCCCTTCAAGACGGACGCGCCAATTTTATTAATTTCTCGACCCACGTGGCACTTACCTTCAGTGTATTTTCGCTAAATCCTCTTTTAACTTTTGAGTAGGTATCGCTAATTAGTTAGCACGAGGAGGATACTTGTAGGGATTACTTACGTCGATAACAATGGGAGAGCTTATTATAATTGGCGGAAAATGAGACGTAGGACGAAATAACAACCGAAGTAGCAACATTTTTGAAGTACCTAATTATTCATAATGATATGGAGTACCTACTTATTCATAATGATATGGAGTACCTACTTATTCATAATGATTATGGAGTACCTACATAATATCATTTTGATAAGTCGATACTCCTAAAATTATATCAGTCAGGTAAAAAGTCTAGGCTTAAAAATCTACAATATTTAATTCTTATTGAATATGTTTTTATTTCTAACCACCTCTGTGGTCTAGTGGTAAGACCACCTGCTTCAGACGCAGAGGCCCCGGGGTCGATTCCCAGGGAGGCAGATTTTTCTGTTCGGTTTGGTTGGTGGTAGGGCTTGTTCTAAGTCCGCCTGGCTAGCTACCACCATCTTACCTAGGTCCATGACAACAATGTTAACAGCATTGTTGTGTTCCGGTAGTCAGAGGTAAGATAGCCAGTTCCTCCGTGGTTGAGGATTCCGGGTGAAGCTCGCTTCCACCTTCGGCCTGATCATCACTTACCATCAGGTGAGTGAGATACAGACCAACAGCTTTCTTTAAAAAAAATCTAAGGTAAACGGCTACTAGTTCGTGATAGTACGTAAGTTCGTAAGTTTTATTCCTAGCTCAAATAATAAGCAAATGGAATATTATTTGTAAAAAAAAATCATTACTATAAAAACTCTATTATTTAGGCTATGGGGCCGTCCATAAATTACGTCATCGATTTTTTCAGATTTTAGACCCCCCCCCCCTACAATCATCCTAGCGTCATTTCTTAATGACCCCCCCCCCCCTTCTCCCAAAATTGACGTCATTACCAGTTTGACAAAATTAAAACACTTGTAGAATCACATCATTTACCGTCATCCGCAGACCAACCCCCCCCCCCTAATTTAGAATGACGTAATATATGGACGGCCCCTATCTAAAAAACCAAGTACCAACATTGTTGCGCCAAAAATGAGAGCAATACGAAGCTTCAAACTCTCAGAGAGCCAAAAACAGCCGTGTGGCGTGCAAAGGTTGCTCTCACCGTAAGGTTAACGCTCCAACTTCTTAAGCTTATAGAAAGGCGAAGGAACGTCCATTTGAATAAAACTTGTAATAGTGGTTTCATGTGTTCCTTAACAATTGATTTGGCTTAGAAAAAGTTATATGAAAAACATAGAATTCCTTTAAAATTGCGATTAATTGACTCACGAAATAGCGTACATATTATATTTCGGGTGTCCCCTATTTCGTGACACTACCGAATCAAGAATATTATGGATAACATTTTGATGCATGGTTTTTAAATAATTATTTATGACAATTGAAATGTAAGTTATGAAACAAATAATGCATTTATTTATGTTTCTCATAACCTAAATTCGGTATATGTTTCGTTCACTAGAATTTATATGACACGAGTTTGAAGTTCACATAAATGACCAATTTTAAGATAAATTGGCAGAAGTACTATCAAAGTTATTTTGTTTTTAATTGGATTTGTTTTATTTATTTTTGTTTATTTGTATTGTATATGGGAGAGATAATAGTTAATTGACACAATTTGACAATAATCAATTATTTTTACTTGGGGAATTTGGAATAATCAGTATCACGAAACAAGGAACCGTATTATTGTTACTTTTTCCCAAGTTCGTGATATATAAATGTACAGTTTTAGGTACTTTTATGACACATACCATCAAATAAATTTATATATACTTACCTACTTCAAATTAATTAATTACTTACTTTTTATTATGTCATTGGCATATCTGGGGTTTTTTCAGAAGGGGGGGGGCTACCCTCACTTGGCTTGAGGCTCCAGGGGTGGGTTTAGAGTGGGGGGGGGTTAGTCCCCGCCCACATTTCTAATGGCTTGTATAAATATTTTCACATATCGTTAGAAATAACAAATCAAAATTTTATGGGTACGAAGGGGGGGTAAGTAAGTCCCCCCCCCCCACATTTCTAATGGTTATAAATATTTTCACATATTGTTAGAATTAACAAATCAAAATTTTAAACGTAGGTACGTATGTACCTAGCTAGACTCACATTATTTCTCATGAATATTTCAGGTAAGTAATATCGTCAATTTCACATAGTTCTTTTGTTCTAAATTTATATTATCGTTTTTAAATTTATTAAACCCATAATCATTAATAAAAATCCTAACTCGATGCATAAAACCTTATCCCGAAATAGGGGACATAAGTTCACGAACTTAGAAACAGAGCAAAATTTTATCACGAAACAGGATCCAAACAAGAGGTCCGCAGAAAAATTAATATAAAAAAAATTCAAACTATATTACTATAATTTATGTATTAAGTTACTGTCAAAAGACCAAAGTTTAGCATACAAAAGCTTTCATACTGATATCATGCTTGGTTATTTTTAAATAATAATGTTAAAGTCGTAAGAGCCTTAATATACCGAAGTAGGGGGCACTTACCTTAGTCATGCTAATTTCTTATTCTTGGAAACTAAAAGAGACGAGGTTTATTTTCTCCAGTGATGTCTTTGATAGTCGTATAGGTTTCCGCGACTTCGTGCGCGTAGACCCCGTTTTACCTCCTTAGGGGTTGAATTTTACAAAATCCCGTCTTAGTGAGCACCAATGTTCTAAAAGGAACCCCCATGCAAAATTTGAGCCTCTTAGCACTTGTAGTTTCTGAGATTTCGTGATGAGTGAGTGAGTGAGTCAGTGACCATTCGCTTTTATACATTGTGTCCGGGCATGTAGTGATCAAACTTTAAGGGCGTTGGAAAATAACTGAAAAAGAAGTGAAAAAAGTCATGTTTTTATTTCTAATTAAATCGATTCTTACTCCCTTAAAATGTATGAAACTTGTGTCAGTTTTCTACTTCTACTAATAGATAATTTTGTTGGCTATCGCCCATCACTTGTTTTTGAAGGAATAGTTGCAAACTAAAAATCAAAAACTTAAATCCTTGTAATTTTGCGAGAAATGAGGCAAGCCCCAAAAAGTATTTTCATCGATAAAACTGTCCATAGATTACACCCTTAAAGCTTGATCATTACATGCTCGGACACCTGTATAGATAGATGTGTAGTCGCCTGAACAGATGGCTACCCCCCGTATCCAAGGGATGTCGGAACACGTGTAGCTTCCGCG
Organism: Ostrinia furnacalis; assembly: GCF_004193835.3. Lineage (NCBI taxonomy): Eukaryota > Metazoa > Arthropoda > Insecta > Lepidoptera > Crambidae > Ostrinia > Ostrinia furnacalis. The sequence goes on along the minus strand of NW_021133388.1, from coordinate 467,260 downwards.
AGAGCTTATCAATTGTCAATAAGTACATTAGTAACAGCTCGCCAACGACGTTCTTGTCTGGGCGGGCGGGCCCCTTGGGCGGGATATCAGGTGTCACGGTTCGGTAGGGCTGTGTATTGAAAAGTGCTGTCTTTCCCGAAGACTATAATCCGGGCATTTTCAAGGCGAGAGTGAATAGGCACTTACAGGGCAGATATGTACCATCCTAGACTGCATCCCACTTAACATCAGGTGCGATTGTGGTCAAATACCTGCCTTGTTATGCATAAAAAAAAGTCTAGTATTTTCTATTTCAATTTTCAACATTTTCATAAAGTCAACCCTTTGACAGCGACTCACGAACTCGGTCCGTGCTCCAAAATTTCTCTAACTCGCGTCGCACGGCCTAAAGACGTGATCAATTTTCATACTGTTTACCTAAAATTCACGCACTTAGGGCGTGGGTCGCAGCTAGGGCATGAATATCGGAATCTCGGAATCTCGTAATATCGGAATCTCGGACTGCGAGATCCGATATTTCAATTCCGATATTGAGCGACCCAATTTCGTAATATCGGAATCAGATAAAAGTTTTAATTGAGATTTTAAACAAAGCGTTTAAACTCGCCACAACCTGCCACAAAGCCCAAAGTACATGATTGGGAAAGACCAATGATTTTCTCATGTCTCTCACCATCACTTTTTGTTTCACTGCAAATATTTTAATATCTTTACTAATTATGGTTAATTTAACTTGTCCTAAATCAATTTTAGCATTTGCCATAGGTACTTGGTCAACAAAGAACGACATCTCAACTCCCTTTCAAACATTAATTTTACTGGACTATGGGCCGTCAGATAATAATAATAAAAAATAATNACACAGTCATGGTACCCCAACAATATTGGTGTTATTTGAAAGCCCAATAAATATCCTTAAAGAAAAACACATTTCATTTCTTAATAAATGATTAACATCTATAATATAAAAATGAATCGCAAAATGTGTTGGTAAGCGCATAACTCAACAACGCCTGGACCAATTTTACCAATTCTTTTTTTTAAATGTTTGTTGAAGTCCAAGGATGGTTTTTACAGCGAGAAAAGTTTGAATAATTTCCGGGTAAACCCTAAAAAACTCGAAACTTCACCCCTAAGGGTAAAACGGGGTCCACGCGAACGAAGTCGCGGGCGGCCGCTAGTATACCATAAATGTGACTTGAAAAAATACCTTACTTTGGGCCCACCTATGGGATCAATTAGACCAATTTTTATGGTTATAAAACTAAATAATGATTTCACGTGTCCTCTTTAACAGATGGATGGATAGCAATTAAACCCAACTTAACAGTTTTATAGCCATAAAAGTTGGCTCTAGCGTAACTACCTATTTTTTGAAGAAGTGACTCTGGATCCTTCTAAAGACACATTTTTGGGGTAAAAACCTTTCCTTTAATGAAATGAAGGTTAGAACTAGACTTTTAAATGGTATCAATATTGGTGGGAAGTGGGGATGCATACGTTTGAAAATGCTTGTCGCGGGAGGTGCTATTTATTTGACGTCGAGTGTATTTTCCAAGTTACATCTGATAGGTACTCACCTTAAATACGTTAATTACCAATTTGAGAACGGTTGAGTCAGTTGACCGACAAGTAAACACTGAAGTACATAGGTACTTTTAAGTAACAAAAAATAATGCATGTTTAAATACAAATACAACATTACCTTATTTTAAAATGTTCTAGAAGTACCTAAGAACCTAAGTTTTGATGTCGTTACCGCCGATATTATTCAAGGTTGGTTATTTTTTTACATAATTCCCAGGTAGGTAAATAGAATTGCTATTTATTTAACATCAAACCTATTTATTTGTCGTTTTTATCAAATGCAATTATAAGCAACCCGTAGCAATAGCGTTTCAAATCAAGTTAATTACTTTATTTATATTATTTCAGGAAATTATAAGCCGCTGAACGGCAGACTAAAATGATTCTATCGGCTCAGGTAAGATATTTTAGCACCATAATTTAATTAATATCAATATTCTTAGTTTTTCAGAGCTTAATCAAGCTTAATGAATAAACCGTTAAATTATGAATTATAATTGAATTGATTACTTGCTGCAATAAGAAAATTTACCTTTGCACAAAAACTGTTGCATCTTTTTTATCCTCCATTTTTATACCCTTTTGTGCGATTATGTTTGATGATGATTAACTTTTAAGTTGATACACAGAATAATCATCTTAATTACTAAAAAAATCCGTTGAGCACTTAAGTTTTTTGCGTTGAACTAAAACTGCGTAATGGAAAATTTGTATGCCACTTCTCGCTTCCCATTTCCAGGACTGTCAGTGTCCACTAGTGGACGAGGGTATATCCCTGGTCAACTCTCCGATATGCAGCGGCACTTTCGCCTTCATGATGCTTCTGGAAGCATTCCTTAAGGGGCGCTGTGACATCGCTTCACCTTGCAGCAGAATCCAGTCGCAGGAGAAACTGCGATCGGAGTACGACTTTATTGTGGTGGGAGGGGGATCAGCTGGGGCTATCGTGGCAGGCAGGCTCAGCGAGAACGACAAGTTTAAGGTAATCTTTTTAGATCTAGAATCTTGTCCCTGCTATGCTGATAAACGCTCAGAAAGAAATCGCAAAATCTCGTAAAAAAATCAAAAGAAAGCTAGCTTGAAATGCTGGATAAAAAAACCTATACGAATACCATCTAAGAATTTATCCGCAGGCAGTTTTAAGAATAGTTTATTCATTACACCATCCCAATTCGCCAATCGATTCAGCTTTTTCCGCTGTCGAACTCGCCTGTTTTAAACAGGGTAATGGTTTTTTTTTTCAAACATACAAAAAAGGCAAATGACACACTGTTTTACCTTTTTAGGTGTTACTAATAGAAGCAGGCGATCAGGAACCAATAGGCGCTCGGCCGCCGTCCTTCTACAGAACGTTCTGGTACAACGAGAAAGTAGACTGGAGGTATCGGACAGTACCCGACAACTACTGCCTCGACCAAGACGGGAAGGGATGCATGTGGCCGAGGGGAAAAGTTCTAGGTAAGTACAAGAAGATGTTTGTAGCGCGTAGTTTAGATAAAGAAAAAAATCCCACCTCTCGTTCCCACTGCAAATCCTGTGTAGCCAGGATCTACAGAGTATAGTTTAGTTAGATGATCGCACTCCTGTTCAAACTGCATGTCTACTATCAAAGTTTGTTCTAATCGTTGCTTATATTCCAAGCTTGAGCATTCCAGCTTATGCGTACTACAGATGTCGCGTTTAACTGAATACCTATTTTTCTGCGATAGGGGAGAGGTACTTATGGGGTAGCTGTTATGATCCATCATGTCCTATTGAGCATCTGAGCCTTGAGGTCTCCTCGCTGATATGTTGAGGTACCAAAAATACCCTCCCTCCCACACCTCCCCACTATGGAAGGACCAAATAAATTCGCTATCAGCTTGTAACTACGAAATGTCGCTCAACATAAAAATGCCTTGCAAGCGAAGTAGGTACTTAAATGCGAATCATAAACCTTTTATATGTTCGCAAAAATATAGAACAATTTACTAGAAAGAGTGATTTACACAAGTTCAATACAAGAAACAAAAATAATCTTGCCGTTCCAAATTTCAGACTGCACAAGATTGGTAATTCATTTATGGGGAAATGTATTAAACTTTTCAATAAATTACCACAAACTGTTGTAGAATTGCCCATTCATAAATTTAAAGCACATATCAAAAGCACCTTAATGAAAAAGGGCTACTATAAAGTTGATGATTAAGTATANTGAGGAATAGTGTGGGGCCCAGGACGCTTCCTTGAGGGACACCGTAATTAATAGGCTCATCACAACTTGTGTTGTTGCCTATTTTGATGCACTGACTTGAGATCTGCGTACTATGTGCCCTGCCGATTGCCACTTCAGCTTGCTAATCCGTCGGGCTATGTCAGCGACCTTAGTTTACGGATCTCCTTATTTCTGATTAGATCTCGTAAAGAAACACCAAGCTTATCCCTCTCCATAGCACGCTGTGCCCTATATTCAAAGGACACGTTTTCGAGCCGTATATCATCACTGGTAACACACACTAATTGAAGACTTTCGTCTTCGTATTCGACGATTTACCTCTTTCTCGAAATTGCATCTAACTACCTAGCTGATCGTTTGTCCGAGATATTAGACATACTTACTTGTCAACAATCTCGATAATCGAGCTCCTAACCGAAACTTGGTAAGGAGCTTCGTTTTTTCCATATTCATCCGAAGGCCTACCTGTTGGGAAACTCGATTAAGGTCTTCGAGCATTGTGATGAGGTCTTACAACGGTTCTGCCTTAGTACTCAAAGCAGACGGACGATGAGGCAGCAAGGTTCTGAAGTGGAGGCCACGTACCGGAAAGCGTAGCGTAGGCCTCATAACCACAAGGTGGACCGACGAGCTCATAAAGGTAGCAGGAAGGCGCTGGATGCAGGCCGCCACCAACCGGCCGTTGTGAAAATCAGCATCGGAGCCTGTGTTCAGCAGTGGACGTCCTATGGCTGACATGATGATGATGGCTCGTGGTTTTGTGAGTTGTACATCGATAATCAAAAATAAACAAATTACAAGCATATTCAAGTTTTTTACCACTCTACAATTTTTGTAACACGTGATTTGAATGACTCTAAAATTCTTTCCGCCAAAATAAAACAGGGTAATACATACAGGGTGTTAGGTAAATGGGTAGGTATATGAGCCGACACTTGCGCATGTTAACATGGTCATATAAATGGTATGGTGAAGTCAGAAAATTGATATCTTCATTTTAACTATTTTAATTTCCATATAAATCGGATTATATAAATTTTGTAAGATAATTTAAAAAAATAAAATGATGATATCAAAGGACATCATCCACGTTTCATATATTTTTGGTCCAAAATCAAAAGTGCCGGCCAACAAAAAAAAGTGCTGTATTCTGACAGAATACGTCTGCCTTAGCATTTGTTACTATGGCACCAAAGCCGTAGCTCCACTGTGCGTCGAGTATTTGAGATCTAAAAGTCATCTATTATTCATACATTTTTTGTTCAAAATCAAAAGTGTCGGCCAATAACAAAAAGTGCTGTCTTCTGACAGAATACATCCGCCTTAGCATTTGTTACTATGGCACCAAAGCTGTAGCACCACTGTGCGTCGAGTATTTGAGATCTAAAATTCATCGACGATTCATACATTTTTTGTTCAAAATCAAAAATGTCGGCCAATAAAAAAAAAGTGCTGTATTCTGACAGATTACGTCCGCCTTAGTATTTGTTACTATGACACCAAAGCTGTAGCACCACTGTGTATCGTAGTATTTGAGATCAAAGTCAGTCGTTTCATATATTTTTAGAGCTCAAATACTACGATGCACAGTGGTGCTACAGCTTTGGTGCCATAGTAATAAATGCTAAGGCGGACGTATTCTATCAGAATACAGCACTTTTATTTTTTGGCCGGCACTTTTGATTTTGGACCAAAATGGATGATGTCCTTTCTGACTTCAACATACCATTTATATGACCAGGTTAACATGGGCCAGTGTCGGCTCATATACCCATTTACCTAACACCTGTATAATGAAGGAGTAAAAGTTTGTTTGATACCTGTGATTTTACAAAAACACTAATTATTTGCTAGTCCATATAGGCTCATTATTAATAGTAACTGTTCATTATCAGGTGATCCGTCTGCTCGTTTGCATCTTGTCACATAAAAAACGAAATGCAATGGATACCCATAACGTAAAAATGGTTTTAAAATACTTCAATTTTATGAAGTGCTGTTTTGTACCAAATTAAAGATTTTGATTAAAATAATTATTTTATTGCAAACAATCCAGAATTCTTACGAATATAACCAAATATTAACTTTATAGCACATGAACTCAATTCCGATATTAATATCGGAATTCCGATATTGAGATATAATATCGGAATCCAATATCGGAATTGAAAACCTTCCGATATTACATGCCCTAGTCGCAGCACTTTCTTTTAAAAAATAAAGGAATGTTTTCTTTCAGTAAAATTTTCTATGTACAGTATTAAGAGTACTTTCCCTCCAGGTGGCATTACAAAATTCCACCCTGTATACCTACGAGTATGCTGTCCGAATATGATGGCAGGACAAGCTACAATTTGTGGATAATTTGAATTTGAACTTGAATTTTGAATTTGATTACTAAAGATGTACTTACCTACTTATCTACATAGTTTCATGGCGTGCGTGACGACCACGTCTTCGTTGTCTTAATTAAATCAACACTAAATTATTTACACTCAATAATACATACGCTATAAAGTGTATATTGTTAAAAATACTAAAATTAAACCTAATTAGGTAAGCGAATCATTATTGCTCGAGTCTAAATCAAGTTAATGCCACAAGCTAGAGAATTAATATGAGTTTTACATTTAAAAGGCAACCCTATGTGAGTAAAGGCCTTCGTTTCGAAATACAGGGATATCTTCTTATCGTGTTACCCTATTATAATCATTTTTCCTTCCGGAAGATTCTGTCCAGAGGGCCTTGTGTGAGTTTTCATCAAACGCGCTCACTAGTGAGCGCGTCAAATAGTGACATTAAATGCATGACGGATTATACAGCGCCCCTAGCGGGAAACGGTCAAAAACTAAAATTTTCATACGGTTTTTTTAAACTCACACTCAGCCCACTGTTCCTATCACTACTTACTTATGTCATTTTCTTTTCATTCGAAATATTTTTTTTTTATTTATTGACAACAAACAAGACACACGCATACAAATGAAAATTAAATAAAACAAAAAGTATAAGGACTAATCAGACGAGTACATATTATTCAAAATTAAAACAATAAATACCTATTTCATAGTATACCTGCTTCTCTATATCAATCACTACTAATACTAAATAGTAATGTGACAGGCGATAAATAATTTTATTGAAAATTTGAATTTAACATTCAATTTTTTTTATGTATTTTCTGCCCTATGGCAATATGTCCGAAAACAATAAGCCACTTGTTTGTCTGGAGCTATTGGCTCCGTGCACGATTACAGCGCCAACTAGCGTCCACAACTTTGTGGGCTCTGTCACATTGACATTTAGGTCGTATATTTGTGAAAAAATATCGAAATGAAAAAATAACAAATATTTTCAACTAATAAATTGTTGTGATACCACGATTTGGGTGGAAAAAAGGTTTTGAAATCATTTTGGTCATTCAAATCAAATGAGGTAAGTCCAAAAAGTGTGTTTAATTTTGATTGTGTCAGGGTTTGTTTACTTCATTTATAGTTGTAGTTTTACAGTAAAACAAAAAGAAAAAGCTACTTTAACGGTTTCATTATATAACAGTAAATATATTTAAATGTTTCTGTATCGCTAGTAATAAATTAAATATCGTTTTCAGATCGAAATGAGTATCGTTTTGAAGACCGGGTTTGTGAGAGTTACAATATCAAATTCCAACCACAAACCGTATTTAAAGGAAAGTTGTTGGTATTGGCTGGACAAGTCCGAGATGTAGAAGAATTAAGAACAAAACAAGGGCAGAGTTCAATAATTCACGCTCTCATCTAAGGCAAACATCTGTGCACAACAACTACTGTGACTCATTTTTGTACTACCACGTTGTATAGTTTAGTTATTTCCAAATTGTAAACGGCTATTAAAACAGCCCTATCGAAATACAGTCCACTCTTTTATTTAAGTTCCCAGTAGGACCCTTTTCATGCGATTAATTAATGATATTAAAATGTATTATGTAGAATCGCTTTGCCATTGACAGATACATCTGATGACAGAGCTAACATTATTTCTACTTTTGACCACCATGAGCGCTGCGATAGATTATGTCCCCCCCACCTAGTACTTCGCACCCAGCGAATATGTCCTGAGTTTTATCACAGTTTTATGTTGTCGTCAAAAGCCAATCAATTGCTGAATTTTCCAGCAAACCCTCTTCCTGACTCAGTCTACAAATCTTTGGGCAAGACTGGGAATGATCGGTAGTTTTCGCGTGAAAGACAAGCATCCAACAATCCATTGTTATGCCTCTAAGTACTTCAAGAAAATATCTACCTGTTGCCATTTCTTCTGATTAATTTCGTTGCGGGTCCAATGACAGTTTAACTTTCCCCCGGGACAAACTTGACCTTCATTGGTTGGGTTTTTGTGGCGGTCAAGCTGTAGATCCTGGCTACACAGGAGTTGCAGTGGTGGGAACGAGAGGTGGGAATAGTCCCGAATCTACCTGTTGCCATGATCTATTTTGAGCACAACGCCAGGCCGGCGCGGCGCCGAGTCACCCTGGGCTCTCCGCGACAAAACATAGGGAGGAGGGGGACCGTCTCGAAGCTAGAGGACACCCCCGCCCGAGGCTGTCGCCCACCTTTATCAAGAATTGTATCGGATTATATCGGGCCTATTCCATTTAACTAGGAGAAGCGTTTTTCCACTCAGAACTGAAGGAACAACGTACGTAAATCTGTTATTATTTTTTTAATAACAAATAACTCTATGTCTCTTTAAAAGTATACTAATAATCTATAGGTCATCGCACTCAAAATTTATTTTGATATTAGCTAGTAACCGTACCTAAAAAAATGAAATCTGATTAGAAACGCGACGCCTAGGATACGCGCCGCTATAAGCGGTTATCACGCCATTTTATCGATTTTGCCCATACATTTTGACATCGATAAAGTATATCACGGCGCGCATCCTAGCCCGGCCGATCATGATGTAGGCTTTTTTTGTATTTTTTTATAAGTAATTTCTTTTTTAAAACTAATATTATAATGTCACTGAGCGATGATCTACGCTCGTTAATGTGGTCTGAGCGTTAATAAACAACTCCACACGAGTCTATCAAAAGATTCGCACTAAAAGGACACTAATACCTTGACAAGGTGAAAGCTACCTTGAGGACGAGGACTACAAAGGACGTTACGATCAAAACAACTATCGCCCGTATTCACAAACATTACTATGAGGTCTCACAGTGCGTGGAGACACAGGGTTACACGTGAACCAATCACAGAGCTCTATTTAACGCTGTGCGTTCGATTTGCTGCTTCACTTAAGCAAGCATCGTTTGTGAATACGGGCGTTAGTCACCTGATACTTTTGTTGTGGAGCTTTGATTCTACTTAACCATTAGCTATACATTATTTTTCATTTATCTTTTCTTTCCTTTTTCTTTTGTCCCATCCATTAAGGGGGTTCTTAATGGATGGAACATGATCTGTCTTATTATATGTCGATCTTTCTAATTTATACATTTCTAAGGCTGAGTTGCACCATCATACTTTAACGTCAAAAATCTATCAAACTCCATACAAAAAGCACCAGTTATTCTTATTGTCACGGTTAAAATAAGGTGGTGCAACTCAGCCTAATTGTTGGATGCGAAATTAACTGTTTGTTATTTTTCAATAAACTGAAAGAAGTAAGTTCTCGGTTCTAATTTTTTTTATATTGTTGTATATTTTTTAAATTAAGAGATGTTTTTCATATTTATAATTAGGTATATGCATAGGGTTATTATAGGTATTGGGTTTAAAGTTGAAGTATTTTTTGTATGATTAAAATAATTGTATTAATTTGCTCGACTACGAGTTTTGTTCGTTTCAGCCGAAAGACGTCCACTGCTGGACAAAGGTCTCCCCCAAGGATTTCCACAAAGACCGGTCCTGCGCCGCTCGCATCCAGGTACCTCCCGCGAGCTTCACCAGATCGTCGGATCGTCGGTTACATACAAAATAAAATTTAAAAAATCAAAGTTGTATGAAAATTAATTAAAATAATTAGAATGATGATATCGATTTTCCGATTTCACCATACCATTTATATGCATATGTTAACATGGGCTAGTTTCGGCTCATTTACCCATTTACCTAACAGCCTGTACAAGCCAACCATCGCTTACTTTGTACTTAATAGTACTCTAGCTAATTTTACTAAAAATCAGGTAAAATTACTTTTCTAAAATAATTATGCAGATTTTCAATGTATCCTACTACAAATGAAAACAAAAGCCTTAAACGACCGACCTCAATGGACGTCGAACCCGGCACACATAGGTCACTTTGACGTTTTTAGGAATTAATAATTATTTTTTTCATTATCTAAGAATTGACTTGAAACTTTTTTTATGAATAGAGCAATATGTGGATAGTTTAAAACTTATTCGGTTTTGCATTGTTATGACATTTATGAGTTAGGCAAAGGAAAAGTTAGGTACTATTGCCGTATTTTCTTGTGCGTTTGGTGAATTATTACAAAATGAATTATAATAATTTTGTGTACATTTTGCTTAGCTTTGGAAAAAATTAACGTGATACATTTCAAGCTAAAGGTGTGTACTCACATTTTATTATACTTCCTAAGCCATACAAGTTATTTATTTACAATATTTAAAGCCTCAAAGACAACCTTATCAAAATTTCATTTAATTGTTTAAGAACGAGTCCCGATAGTCCGATATTAGCGTGTATTTATAGTAATTTATTTTTTTTCTATATCGAGACATTATGGCGATGAAGATTCAATAGTTATTTTTTGCAGCCACTTGCAACCTTGTTAGTTGTGATTTTTTTAAATAATATCTAATATTCTTTCTAATATCGTCTGACCCGGTAATTTCGTAATTTTCAAAATGTGTTGGCATAAGAACTCACACAGAGCCATGGAATAAAGATATTTTGAGTCTTTTACAAGACCCAGATTTGTTGTGTGATGACGAAGAAGACAAATTAGTGTATTTTTGTACCAAAATGATTAATTTATCTTCACACATTCGATTTCACACATATTTAATCAGAAAATGTACGCAAAATTAATGTTTATTCATATTTTTATTAACGTTCTTTACGGTTAACGTTTTTTTTTAAATATATGATATAATCTGAAGGCTGCGATCCAAAACAGAAGAAAAACACCACACAGAATGGAAAAATAGCGAAGGATGCAGGCAAACAAAAGATGCGGTTCCGGACGTATCGAAAAAGTTCTCCCGCAGCCTCATCAGACTAAACAGGGACAGCATCCGCAAGGTCTTAAGTGTCATAACCGGACACTGTATGCTAAACAAGCACCTATACAACATAGGTGTCACAGACAGCCCACTGTGCAGGGGGTGCATGGAGGCGGAGGAAACACCGCAGCATGTGCTCATGGAGTGCAGTAGCGTGGAAGAACAACGGGCTCAATTTCTTCGATCACCGTCGTCGCTACAGGAAGCCTGCAGCAGCCTGGACGGGCTGCTCGCCTTCTGGGGGGATCTGGGGTGGTTGGAGTAGGAAGATAAACCACAAATCGCGCACAATGGCCCTATCATGAGGCTAAGTGCGGTATTCGATTGCCCTGCAAAACTAACTAACTAACTATATTTAATCAGAAAATGTACGCAAAATTAATGTTTATTCATATTTTTATTAACGTTCTTTACGGTTAACGTTTTTTTTTAAATATATGATATAATATGTGTTTATTTTAATGAAGTATTATTCATATAACACATGTTTCGCAGTTTATTGTAATGCTTGGACATTTTAATGACAACCATCAATTATTAGAACCTTGTATTTATCTGTTATCTACCTAAAAAATATATATTTCACCAGCACTAATTATTAATTGCTAGAAAAATCAAAGTGACCACTGTGCGGCACCTTGCTGTCAAAATGATCACGCCATTAAGGATAATCAAATACCAATTTTCTAGATTCTAAAAAGTCTCTTTTTCAAGCGGTTTTCCATATTTGAACGATCGTAGCGCCATCTAGTCTACGCATCGATCGAGGTTTAAAGCAGTTCGGGACACTGTATAAATGCATCACAGCTCGCTGTGATTTGAGCCCTGCGCAGTACAAATTACAATGGACACTCACGTGTAGTAGGCCCACTGCCTGCCAAGCTTATCACGCACATGAAGTTAATGTACCTAGCTGAATAGAGCAACAAAGAACTAAGCAAGTGAGATGTCGCCGTCATGTCAAACAGAACCGCGACTATTTGACAGTACATTAAATTTATGTATTTTTATTATTCGGTTATTTAATTTTTATGGTTTAATTTAATTTATCTTCCATACATTGCGCCCTCCTGCTGCATTCTCCCTGCTGCCGGACTTGTAGTCTCCTTTCTCCTCTTGCATCTCCGTCAGCAGGGGTACGCCGTGACCGTGACAACAGAGGGTCCCCGCTGAAAATCAGTTTCAAGACAAGCGCTGGCGGTCTTGATGTATGCTGAGCGGCTGCCTTTTTGTCAGAGGAGCACAAGCAGTTATCTGCCACTTGTGTATCTCTCTCTGTATTTATCTATGTCTTGCCTGCTTATATACCTTTCTTTCAAATAAAAATTTTCTATTCTATTCTAATACACTCGACGTCAAATAAATCGCACCTCCCGCGACAAGCACTTTCAAACGTATGTATCCACCAATATTGGCACCATTTTAAAGCCTAGTTCTAAACTTAATTTCATTAAAGGAAAATTTTTTACTCCAAAAATATGTCTTTAAAAGGATCCAGAGTCACTTCTTCAAAAAATAGATTGTTACGTTGAAAAGCCAACTTTTAGGGCTATAAAATTGTTTAGTTGGGATTAATCGCTATCCATCCATCATCATATCCATCTGTTAAAGAGGACACGTGAGATCATTATAGGTTTTATAACCATAAAAATTGGTCTAATTGATCCCAGAGGTGAGTCCAAAGTGAGGTCTCTTTTCAAGTCACATTTATGGTATGTCAAACGTTTATTAAGAAATTAAATGTGTTTTTCTTTAAGGATACTTTTTGGGCTTCCAAATAACACCAATATTGTTGGGGCACCATGATTGTGTCAGAAAAAAATCTTTAAAGTTCGCGTCGCGGAAGGTGCGATTTATTTGATGTTGAGTGTATTAACTTTATGCTCAGTTCTCACCGAAGGCTTCTCTCGCTTGTCTATCCCGGTCTTACTGCACCTGCGTGCATTATGCTAGGTATTGCGAGCTTGCCCGGGCCGTCCTGCCCCGCGCTCCCCAGGTCTATTGCATTATTGATTACCCAGCCCCAGCCACGGCCCGGGATATCTGATAGCTGTGATGAACGTGTCACAATGTTATAAGTTTGTTTTTATGCAAATGTATGTAAAACTCTAAAATCGACTCATAACTTAAACCCGAGTGACCGCATTTGATCTTTAACCACTAAGATGTAGAGACAACCGAGGAGACAACCACTACCTTGTACCCTAAGCACGAATAAATATCACTCTCGTTGTGGTAGATACGGTAATCTTTGATTTTGTGTGAAAAACATTCGTGCTCAGGGTACTCGTATCATAGTCATACTGCTTATATGTACATTAGCGGCTCTGTTTTGTTTTTCATAAAAAATAAACGTTTACCATACCAAAATAAAGATAAATAAATAAATTTTATTTTATTTTATTTTTCTTTATTCAGAAACCACAGCTCTTTATAATAATAATACAAACAGGTATTTTTGTTCTTACAGCCAATAATGGATTCTATATATTATTACAATCTCGTAAAAAACAGTCAAAGACATAAATACATAAATACCATACCATTAACAACAATATTTATTCGTGCCCCGGATACAGCTGAAGCTTTTCCGTAACAGCTCTATTACCTACTATATCTTTAACAGAAAGACCGATCAATATTCCTTTTCCATTATATGAGCTAACGTCTCACTATGATTTACATACATCAAGCATTATTACTCCAGAATTATCCTAAAAAAAGTAAAATTGCCTAAATTTCAAGAGGTTTTCCTTTGTCTCTGTACTGTAACTCATTGGTCAGAGCATTCGTTGGACAAGCGAAGCGAATAATTAGTTAAATAATTTAATAATTATTTTTTCCAACTTTTCTGAACGTGTGCCATGGAGCTTATTTATTATCTTAGTATCAAATGACGTAGGGTTTCTTACGGTCCCCTCTCGGACTATATGTATACAGTGTGGAATTTTGTAATGCCATCTGGAGGGAAAGTACTCTTAATACTGTAGATAGAAAATTTTACTCAAAGAAAACATTCCTTTATTTTTTAAAAGAATTCAAAGATTTTCTAAAATTTTTCTAAAATTCACCACTTTACCATACAATTTTCTGTAAATAATTAAAATGATTTAAGATTTCATGGTTTTCCTTTCATTTGATTTATCAAGTTTGTTAGAAAGATTTCATCCTTATACTTAACCCTAACGATTGTGCTATAAAAATACAGGGTGTAGTTTTTAACAAATTTTAGTTGAGTCGATCCCCTGGTGTGGCAAGCAAATGACATTGGGAACTTTTTGCCCCACTTTTCGAAAAGTAGCGGACACAAACGAAACCTATCACAGATGATACATACTAATATCCAATGAATTTCCGTGCATTTTTTTTTCTCTCTTTCTTCTTCTTCTTCCCATATGGGAATATTGAGAAAATGAAGTTTTAATATTTTATTTTATTTTACATTTAGTTAACATTTTTGACGACCTCCGTGGCGGAGAGGCGCACACACCGGTTTTCAAGGTGTGCCGGGCCAATCCTGAGGTCCCGGGTTCGATTCCCGGCCGGGACAATATAGAAAACGATCTTTTCACATTGTCTCTGGTTTGGGTGTGTTGTGGTTCGTCGTTCCCGATTTCCATAACACAAATGCCTTAGCTACTTATTTTGGGTTGGAGTAATATATGAGATGTTGTCTAATATTAATTTAAGTATTTATAATATTTTATTTATTTATATTATTTTATTTATATTTTTTATTTATTTATATTATTTTATTTAGGTACTTTTATTGGTTACTCTGCAATGCCAAACAACATAACATGTAAAAATATTCATATAAAAATAATAATTTTAGACAAATATATTTTCAACTTAGACTCGTCATATCTCAGAATTCCCTTATCTCACAACATAGCGCTTTAAGTGAATGAATATACATACAAGTATAAAGCTTTGAAATAAAATACGTTTCATCTTTGTCCGCCGTGGGGCATTTTCTCATATTAAAGTTCCCAATGTCCTTTTCAGAAATCTTTGAATGCAGTTCTTTTTCTTTTCAAAAATAAAGGAATGTTTTCTTTCAGTAAAATTTTCTATCTACAGTATTAAGAGTACTTTCTCTTCAGGCGGCATTACAAAATTCTACCCTGTATATGTACGAGTAAGAACATCAACAACAAGTTTTTCATAATTGTTAAGACATGTCTGTGATATTCAGACAATTTGCATAGTAAAGTACGAGTATGCCTGACAAGAACATAAGAACAGTTAACTTATTACTCACAAATTAGTCAAACGATAGCAATCTTATTGAATCTAGGCAGCTGTTTACTGATATAAAAATATTTCCGTATATTTCTTAACTAGCCGTGCCCGCGACTTCGTACGCGTGAAAATAGTATGAATAATATTTCCCGTTTTTGCTACATTTTTCTTTACTGCTCCGCCCCTGTTGGCCTGTTGGCTGTCGAATGAAGTTTAGCCTAAAGCCTTTCTCAATGAATGGGCTATCTAACACAAAAAGAGCTTTTCAAATCGGACCAGTAGTTCCTGAGATTAGCGAGATCAAACAAACAAGCAAATTCTTCAGCTTTATAACATATTTTGTCCATCTGCCCATCATATCTTGTGGGAGTGTGATCTTTGGAAACATGAACATCTATTTCCGCAATTTATTACTCCGATCTTGTCGCGACAAGGAAACTTGTGCTTTTAAGCGATTTTGTGAAAAATATTATTGGCAGGTAGTTGCTAATTGCTCATAAGATAGGCCCCCTTAATTGATATATTTATTGTCCATGGTGCATAATCTTTTTAAACCTTTGTCACCTGTCATCCGCTTTGCAATGGAGGGAAGTCGAACCTTAATTTCGAACTCCTCTATGTTCTTCTGATTAATTTCGTTGCGGGTCCAATGACAGTTTAACATTCCCCCGGGACAACCTTGACCTTCAATGGTTGGGTTTGTATGGTGGTCAAGCTGTAGATCCTGGCTACACAGGAGTTGCAGTGGTGGGAACGAAAGGTGGGAATAGTCCCGAATTTTATAATATTTGTATGTTAAGATTTTCCTTTGCCTTCAATCAAATTATTGCACCAATATGGCTTCCACAGAAAGACTAAGTAATTGAATCGTTTGAGAGATGGCCTTTGAAAATTCTTAGTACTTTTACTCTGATTGGATACATAAACCTATTAGAAGCAATTTTATGATTATTAAGATTGTGTGGGTTGTCTTTCAAAGGAAGGAAAGGGCATTTAATATTATTGGGAAAGTTTCTCCATCTAATTTGTTTCAGTTGAAAAAGTAATGTTTTGACTGCGAAAATAAGTTACCTACAAGTTGCTCGACCTGTACCTCTAGTACGAAAAACTTTCGAGTTCGTTTCGTTTGCGTATTCAAAGTGTCATCGAAAAATTTTGTATGAAAAATTAAACAGCGCCCCCTAGGGCGGCTATAATATAGGGGGCGCTGTTTAATTTTTCATACAAAATTTTTCGATGACACTGAATACGCAAACGAAACGAACTCGAAAGTTTTTCGTACTAGAGGTACTGTTCTTGTAAATTTTGAATCATTTTAGGTTCAAGTTTAAGAAGACTCTTTCTATCTATGAGGTTAAAGAAAATTAACAGAAAAGTATAAGAAAACATAGTTGTTCTAATCATGTAACTATTTTTTATTTACATTCTACTTTAAGAATTACTCATTGTGGGTTTTGTTCATACGAAATAGATCAATACGAGTATTGTGGACTGTATTTCAGTAAAAGTATATACCTACTTATTTGTCAAACAAAAATATTTTATAGTATCCCGAAAAATCATGACTATTGGTGAGAAAACACATGTTTATGAACTGGCAGCGCCATCTAGTTACTACTAGCTAGTTTGGGCGAATGGAAATGGCTTTCGAAATTATTCGAACCTTGTAATTATTTTTTCGTTTTAGTACAACTGCATTTCAGAATAAAAGCTTGTTTTTGGAAAAGTTTTTTTTATTATATTTTTATAGTTGGTGGTGCAACCCAGCCCAAGTAAGTTAAGGATGCGTTGCACCTTTTTTGTTAAAGTAAGATGGAGTATAAGACAATTTATTGACTTTTAAAACTGATGCATATTTCCTATTGCATTCTTGAGCCTAGGCCACCCTAGGCGCGGACCACCTACTTTTAGTCGGGCTCTTAATATCAATAATAACTGAGAGCTAAACCATAATGTTATAACACCAAGAAAATTAGCAGGACTCAGGAGAGACAAAATATTTATACCTGAAGAATAAAAAGCTCAGTTTCCGTGTCTCTTGAAAAAATCATTTTCCATTTTCTGGCCCAACGTTTTTCACCCCTCAACTTGAATGTTACCAATTATGCCGAATTAAATGTAATTTGCCTAAAAGTTACAGATTGATTTGAACGTCACCATATTCTCAAATAATTTAGATTTTATCTCGAATCGACTTAAAATAAGGGTTCCTTATCAGGACTACGGAACCCTAAAAAGAGGAGGTTCTTAGTAATTAATTTGTCTTAAAAATACATGACGACTATAATAAACAGACATTTACGAACTGGCAGCGCCATCTAGTAGCGAGGTGCAAGCTGTTAATTTATTTAATAATCCAGGGAAGGTCTATGTTCAGCAGTGGACGTTTATGGCTGAAATAATGATAATTAATAATGTTTTGTATGTTGTGCAATAGAAAATAATTGTTAACAACAATTATTGCTTTTTTTCAGGTTCGCAGCGTCTCCATAAACATTTTTGAATTTTATAAAAGAACCACTAATTATCTTTATGATATTATGTGAGAAGATTAAGACAACATTATGCTATCTATAGGATATGACATAGGAGATATTGAAACGGCCGCAACTTACTATGAACTGTTTTTGAAGATTTGAAATTCTACTCTATTAGAAAATTTATTTAATTCCAGTAATTAATAAATAATAAATATACGAGGAAGGAGCAGTAGCGTGGCTGATCTAAGCTTTAATAAATTTTTAGTCATTATGTAACTTTTTTGTTGTGATGGTGATAAATATTTTGATAACAGATTTGTACTTACTGGCACACTTTGTATTGTGCGAACTGCAGATATGAACAAGTGATCTCATGTGTATTTCGTCAATAGAATAAACTGCATCGTCGCGACAAAGCACGGTGTAGCCGCTGCCCTACCAAATTCTATGAAGAGACAAACAGGATTTCGCCTCCCATGCAGGGTGGGCCCCGTGAAACGCGCGTTTTGGGGGGGACACAGAGATGGGGGCCCCCCAGCACTTCTGGCCACCCTATCTGACATTGGTCATTCTGACTTTATGAGTGACCTATAGGCGTTCACGTTGAATGCAGTAATCGATCAAATTTCCAGCCTTGGCAAAATGAAATACGGTCTTTTTTAAACTTTTTCCGCTCAGGTGAGGAGGGGATGGAAACGCCTCTTGCTCTGGTGCCTGGGAAAAGTAAAGATGCAGTTTTACCGTCACAAGTTTTGATGCACAATTTAATATTTAATTATTAATGTATTATGAATAGGTCGACTAATCTAGAGGTTCGAGTGGTTTGGTTTCTTCGTACTTGGTTGACTGTTACTTGCTTGATTGACGTGCAAAGTTATGGTTAAGATGATAATGCGACTTATAATAAGGTACTTGTGGAAGACTTCTTGACGGGAGAGCGAATCGTGATATTCAGTAATAACAAGTTATATTATTTTCAAAAATTTGTGTTTAAATTTATTTAAAAACAAATTGATTTAACAAATTGACGATTATTAACCATTAATTAGTGTTCGTGAATGTGCATGAGTAGGCAAATTAAATAAAACAGTGCAACATCATGGTTACTCCGTGCTACTTTGTGACCTGGCGCTTGCAACAGTGCCGAAATATCGGAAACTCAAAATTAAGGTAAATGGTAGGTAGCAATCCCGTCAGTAATAATAATTTAGAGAAACGTCTTTTTAAGTTTTCTAAATAATTTCACGTCTTCTCGATTGTACCAAAATATTTTATTGACATCCGTACGGCTAGCACGAAAAACTTTCGAGTTCAAATCGTTTGCGTACTCAAATCGCCATCAAAAGATTTAGTACGAAAACTACAACAGCGCCCTTGTGAAAGTGAACTTAGTATGAGATGTGGTTGCACGAAACTTATTTTGAGAATCAAAATTGTCACGTTATCGTTTAATTCGAAGGTTGAGTATCGAATTTTGTCGAATACGCAAACGATTCGAAGACGAAAGTTGTTTATGCTAGAGGTACCGATTTACATAAGCTTCAAATCGATGCGTCGTGTGTCACTGTGCATCCACGCGCACTGTGAGACCCCATAGTAATGTTTGAATACGGGCGTTTATAATAGAGTGTACTTGACTACATCTGTACTTAAGGGCAAGGGAAGGGATATCATTCACATTATTTTATCATCAAATCAATATTTCTTACGTCATAACCTGTGGTTAACTACTCCTCCTTATAGGTACAAAAAAGTGGATTGGTGCATTTTGACAGCCCATATTATAATTGAATGTAGAGTCAATTTACCCAAATTAAGTAGGTCCTACATCTTTTTGTTTATTTTGCCAACATAGATTTCGCGATAAAATATGTGATTAGGTTCGTCCTTTATTTTCTCACTCAGCTAATTTCGATAAAGAGTAAACCATATTGCGTCGTCGCGTCGGTCACCGCGCGCCATTGCGATTTAATTAATCCTTGGTGGTTTGTGGTGTAGCCTGTCTAGGAATTAGCATACTACTACATTAATTGACGCGATGCACTCACTGTAAAGTCAATTTTGGGCATTTTAGCATTTTATTGAAACCAGACGCGTCACCGCGCCCTCCGCGACCTGACATTGCAAACATTGGTGCTGCCCACCTATGCTACTAAATTAACTGCTGCGATGCACTCACTGTAAAGTAAATTTTGGGCATTTTAGCATTTTATTGAAAACAGACGCGTCGCCGTCCGCGGCCAGACATTGCAAACCAGGGATGTTATGGATATCGAAATAAAAAAATATCCTTAACATCCCTAATACACATTCATCTGTATTATATAAGAGGTCATGGCTGAGAGATTTTAGCTCCTCCACAGAACGTAAATAAATGGTCACGTAGTTAAGTTAGTGATTTTCAGTTTTCACATTAATACCAAAAATGTAGTTTTACTGGGCGCTACTGTTTTGTAGACACCAATTGACAGAACTAAGTTCTAATCCAATATAATTCTTGCAGGGACACAATAAAACTTCACTTACCCATACATGTAGGCACATCTGTGTAGTGGACATTCTATGACTGAAATCATGATAATTATGATTTTGGTTAAGACTCAAAATCAAAATCAAAAATATTTATTCAGTTTAGACCACAAGTGGCACTTATGAACGTCAATAGAAAATAATAAAAAAAGAAAAGGTAGCCCTTATGGGGCACTTTACATGTCTCCTTATCTTTTGGGCCCTACCAGCGCTTCGAGACAAACATATTATGGCAAGTGCTGAGAAGAAACGCCGGAACAAACTCAGTCACCACTTATTGCCAGGAATTATCTAACGGTAAGAATAGTCAAATTTAAGTACATCAAATATGTGCAGACTGAACTGACCACGCATCCTTGTCATCAATATAGTCTCGAACCTTGTAGTACCCTTTGGACATGAGGGTATTTTTTATATGTATCTTAAATTTGTCTATTGGCAATTCAACAAGGTTGTGTGGTATTTTGTTAAATATGGTAACACATTTCCCCAAGAATGAATTACCTATCTTATGCAACCTAAATGATGGAAAACATTTAAATTATGAAATATCACATTTCTTTCATATCATTTGGAAATCTTGTTTAATGTAAGTATTTTATAACTACGAGTAGGTATATTATAAATTACAAGAATCTTCGAGAAAGAAGGAATAACACAATTTATGAGTAGAAATAGAGTCAGGATTTCGGGTCTTTGAAAAATTTTTCAGCACATAAAATAACTACCTGTCCTGAGACTTTGCTATCATGTAAAACGCTGTTTAAACTATATACAGAAAAAAATCATCGCTTTAGTATGCCTCAGAAAGCCTGGGGTCCAATAGGTAGCGCAGCTCAGAGTAAATATATTCTTTGGGTAGCGCACTTAATAATGATGTAACCAAAGAATGTGACCTAATCACCAAGTGTAATGGACGTCAGGCGTCCGTCATTGTCAGTTTGTTAGCCCTAAGGTTATCCCTCGCCGAAATTGGAAGCGTCTTTACTCACTCACCTCATAAATCCTGTTTAATTAATTTACAAAATGGCAAAAATACAGGTTGCCACGCTTTTATTAGGTCGTCGTGTATGTAACTATGTAATAGAATCTAAGAATCTGAATTACACGCACTTCTAATTCTTGTATCATCATGAAACTTGGCAATTATAAAATTAAATGTAGATTAGATGACAAAACATTATGGTACCTTCGAACTAATCTGATGATGGGACTGGAAGGTGGCCATAGGAACCCCTAAACGAAACGGCGGAATCGCATCAAGTTTGGGTTCATTGGATTTGTCTTCTCGAGCACTTTATGGCCTTTTAGTGGAGTAATCAGAAGTGTGTTTTTAGGTTTTAAACAATTTTTTTAAGCTTAGGTGTTAAGATATTGTTAGCCAAAAGAAGGAAGTATACCTACAGATAACGGGTGTTTTTTAGAGGTTTGTTAGTTTATAGTTATAGATTAGATATTAAAGTTTTGATATTTTTAAGATTACTTTCACTGTTTCTAGTGATAGGCAATTTGATAGGTGGCGGTTGGCGGTGCATTGTGGTCAGTATGTTTTGGCATATAAATAAATAAATAAATATCCTCGGACATTTTACACTGCGCTTCTAGCCCCAAACTAAGCAAAGCTTGTACTATGGGTACTAGACAACGGATATAAACATACTTAAATACTTTTTTTTTGTAAATAAATACTTATTATACATAGGAAACACCCAGTCCAATACAAACAAATATGTTCATGCACACAAATGTTTGTACTGTGCGGGAATCGAACCCGCTACCTCCGGATTAGTAGGAGTGCATTACCGCAGCAAAATTTTTATAAATGTTGAGCTTTAGAGAGTCGAGAGTATAGCAGATAATTAGTCCATCGTGA
The DNA here is from genome assembly GCF_004193835.3 of Ostrinia furnacalis. Classification (NCBI taxonomy): domain Eukaryota; kingdom Metazoa; phylum Arthropoda; class Insecta; order Lepidoptera; family Crambidae; genus Ostrinia; species Ostrinia furnacalis. Next base: position 445,094 of record NW_021133388.1, on the reverse strand, counting down.
GCAGAAATTTGTCCACTAATAGCAAAATTCTGTCAAATTTGTTCAGACGAACATTGATCTCTGATCAGCAACAAATTTGGCCTACATCATAGTGCAATCGTTGCACATTACACGGGCGTACACTATTATAGATTTAAGTAATGTACTTGTATGTGTGTGTAAATAGCGTTAGTATAAATATTGTAAGATTGTTAATAAATCCTCTTTGACCGTTTGGACTTGGACTACATCATTTCAACCACGTATCGTTCCACCTGGTAACTATATTCCTCTCACTGTGGCCAAGACACCCTTAGCCATCAGATCCTGATCAGTCTTGTGAGTCTGCTTGACTGGCAGTGAGAAAACCCACTCCTCACCTTATTCCTCACCACATTCCGTCTGTTACCTTAGGTCTCACGGTGCAGACATCCCTCACTTATTTATATATTTATTTATCTTACATTTATGCTGTAGGTTAGGGAACTAGGGAATTAGGATACCTAGGGACAAAAAAAAATTTGCTGGGGTAACGTTTCAAACATTACCCCAGCAAAATCTGTTTTTTCCTAATAACTTTAAAACTATAATTTGAACGAATTTTGCTATTAGTGGACAAATTTCTGCTCACGATGGACTAATTATCTGCTTTACTCTCGACTCTCTAAAGCACAACATTTATAAAAATTTTGCTGCAGTAATGCACTCGATTAGTAGTCCGTTTCGAACCACTACACCAAACGGCCGACTAAATATGCGATATGAAATAAAATTAGAATACAAATATTTTAAAACAAGCTTTTAATGCTCTAAACAGAATAAAATAAAATATAAATTCTTTCCAACCCATTACTCAATTTACTTATATGATTAAAAGCTTTCATTCTTTTATATGATTACAAAATTTCATAAGAATCAGTCAAACCGTTTCGGAGGAGTTTTGTTTTGAAACATTAATATTCTAATTGGAGAAGATTAGTTAATAAGTAGTTTTTAACTTCACGAGGACCATACTTGTATAGTTAAATAAATAAACATAATACGAGGGGCGGCTGAAAAGTTTTGAGCCTTAGTATCTTCAAGTGCTATTATTGACTCGCTTTAAATTTATTTAATTTGCCAATAACCTCCTTAGTATATGTACAAAGTTTCATTTCATTAGCGTCATCACGCTTTTAGTAATTAATCAGTAAACATCATCAAGTCTCAGTCATCCGCGCAATGTACGAAATCGAAGTACACTGTTGTCATAAAACTCCTCAAAAAGAGGAACAAAACGCTGACGGTAACATTTGAAGAGATGTCTACAGTTTATGGGATTTGGTTCCAACGAGACACAAGGGGAGTCTGGGCCTTCATTTGCCATCATGAAATATTGGATCCGATAGTTCAAGCATGGCAGGGAGTCTCTAAAAGATGACCGCAAGTCAGGGCGGCCAGATTTCGCCATTAACGAATAAAATAATGAAAACTTAAAAAATCTTGCTTTAGAGATCAGCGAATTAAGTTGTGACAGATAGCTGAAGCCATAGGCATTAACAAAGAACGTAACGGCGATATTTTTCATACTCATTTGCACATGAAATAGGGGTGCGCGCGATGGGTGCCAAAAATGCTCACGCCGCGTCGAGCGGTGCGCGCGTTTAGAACGCATGCTCCGCGGTCGCACTACCAGTAAAGACATGCCGCTCAAAGCCTTCGCTTCCACGCTCGGGCTCAAGGCCGTGGCCGACCGATCGCAGCCCGAATCTCAACGTACACAGTACAGAATGAGGCAACGAATCGAAAATAATGTCACAGTCATTGAAGACTCGGACGAAACGGATAAGGAAATGAGAAAAAATAAGACAAGCCAAAATAAATACAAGCAAGTGAAAAAGAGAGAAAAAAGAAACCGAGACCAAATCAAGACGTTAAATGACCACGATTCCAAAGAGACTAATTTGAGTAGGGATAAGAAACTCATTGCATTACAGCAGCTGCTCGAGTTCTCTTCTGATGATGATGAGGATATTAATAAAAAAATAAAGAAAGGAAACGAAAGGCATCTTGAATCATCATGAATTAGTTCAGAAATTAAAGAAAATATTTGAGACCGATAACACTAAACAAAAACCATCTTCTGAAAAAGATACAATTAGAAACGACAGATTGAAAACTAAGAATGACGCAAAGTTAGCAATTGACACATCGTCAGATGAAGACGATACAATAATAGAGCACGGACGAAAAGTAAGAAAACGACACAAGGAAACTCGGAGTCAAGTGAGGACGATGATGCAACCCGTGTCACCAGGAACGGAAATAAAATTAACAACACAAATAAGCCAGAAAACAAAAACGATACGTCGAAAACTAAAAACAATGGAAAGAAAGCAATTGATGTCACGTCATCCAATGAAGAGGATAAACTCAATAGAGCAAGGATGAAAAATAAAAACACGCAAGAAATCTCATCGTCAAGAAATGGAAATAAAATTAACACAAATAAACCAGAAAACAAAACTTTCAGCGCGTTTCCCCGCGCTCCCATAGAGGAAGCGAGACGGCAATATCGGTTATCTCGAGCGTAGGTTATTTATTATGTCCAGTTTCTGGTCGCCCTCTTTTCAGAACGACTGCAGCGGCCGCCGTCCACGGAGCTCCCGCGGTGGGTGTGCGAGCGAGACAGCCTCTCGGACCTCTCGGCCCTCTCGGCCGGAGGTTATAAATATAAACGGCCTCTTCGCGGCCTATCTCGCAGTACGGCGGCTGACACGATGCGACTCCCACATCATTATTATTATCAATCTGATCTTTTTTGTTCCATCAATTAGGTAATTGATCTTGTTCTGTAATTTGGAACATTTGTGTCCATTTATTCCTAAAAATTCGACACAAGGAATATAGGTATTTACTCTGGTTCGACAACGGCTACATTAACAGTGAGGCAATCAGAGGCAATTTAATTATTATCAAAGAATATATTTACTCTGACGAGATTATTAATCCGTCTAATGGCTTCGAGGCAATTTAAAGATTCTGACAGTTGAAAAAGTCAAACACAGTGAAAAGTGAAAACTTGACAAGACATTAGACGATATATCGACGATGAAGTACCAATACCACAAAATTCTAAGTTGAAACTTATTGTGTTTTATATCGCGTTCTTTCTATGGCCACCTTCCGGCTCCATGATCAGACCCCGGTTACCATATAAGATTGAGGTTCTCGTCAATATGAATTAAATGAGCCCAAACTCGATGGGGTTGTGTCGATTTATTGCGAAGTTCCTATGGCTACCTTCCAGCTCTATCATCAGATCAGATCCATATTATCATAATATTGCATTGTCAACCGATTTACACATGCATGCAAAATTTCAGCTCAATACAAAACCGGGAAGTGTGTCAATTTTAAGTTGCAAGATTTGAACAACTCTGGCAAATCGTGCAAAAATGTATTTAGGCCAGTAGAATTAGATTTTAAATCGGAAATAATTCCTACAAAAGGCACGACAAAATGTATTTAGGCCAGTAGAATTAGATTTTAAATCGGAAATAATTCCTACATGAAACTACACTGGTTGAGGTGCTCCTTTTCAAGACTTGGAAACCTGCGGGTAACGAGCCATTGGACGTGGAGAGGGTCATTATAATAATTATACACATATTTTCACTTTGCCGAACATTTGCATGAGAACGGTTTGTTCAAAACATATGAATTTGATCTTATTTAATGCAGGATTAAATGCCCTTCAACCGTCAGGAAGACCACTTTTCGATCCTTTACGCGGTATAACCGGAAAACCGAAAAAGCGCCCCTTTCGAAGTCGAAAACCTAGGAGGGTCTTGATGGGCAACTAATGAAGCCATTAAAGCACTAAAATCTTTAGTGGGAATTATTTCCGATTTAATTCATTTTTGTGTTTAATTCTACTGGCCTAATTTTGGAAAGCATGGTTCAGTTCGCCACACAAACGTCCATTATTTGGGCAACCGTGGCAATCATTTCGAAGCATAAATTATAAGAATATATTTTTAATAAAATCATTACCATGTCAATAAAATATTTTTACGTATTATATTTCATTCTAAAGTTGTATACCTCTAAAAAACATCCTTTACATTTAGGTACGTAAATATCGTAAGGCATTCATCATTGACTCTGAAACCAAGGTGGAAGCCCTAGCGCCCGCAAACTCCTGAGATAATTCGTAATAGAAGAAAATAATCATATCAAACCTCAAAACACTGGCAGCTTCACTGTCACATAAATCAAGAATAATAATTTTCACTCAATGTCAAAACTCAAAATTTGTAACAAAATTCTATTTGGTAGTTCGGCGTCAACTAATTATATGAAAAAATTAAAAGTGTTATAAATATAATGGAAACATTAAATCGCATTACTAGCACATTTGAAAACGTAAGAACTGCAATCAAAAACAAGAATTCGTCGGAACGTCTGCAGAGTCTCAAAAGAGACATTCAAACCTTGTCAACGGAGCTGGTGGTGCTCGGCAAAGAGAACCATGACCAGTACATCAGGTCCCTCGCCATGGAGGGCTACCTCTCCCTGTTATCCGCCAAGGCTATGCCTATATCTCTAATTGAAAAACGAAACATCCTCCAAGTAGCATACGATAAAATAAAACCCTATGCACTCAGAGACGAGTGCCTCTTCATTCTGCTGAGAATACAAAACCTTCTGTGCTATTACCTCATCCAGTTAGACCAGATCAACCTCGCTCGTGAGATACTCGAAGGCATGGAAGAATTGTACGACAAGATAAGCCAGTCACAGCCCGACAAATTCCTGGATGCTGAGGACTTATTCACGTCAGAACCCCTGAGTAATATAAAGAGAGTCAACCCGGAGAAAATCGACAAGGTCATCACTAACAACGTGCAGATGCAAGCCTTTCTGTACAACAAGTTAAACATACCTCAGAAATATACACTATACAACCACACGGCATTGAGGAGGCAATTGGAAATGAAAGAAGGAACGCCACAGGACTGGGCGCTGAGGACCGCCAGGCTAGGCAACTACTTCACCTACCTGAACCAGCTCGGCAACGCTCGTCACCACCTCTGTGCTGCTTACCACGTGCTGAGAACATGTCACGACAATTGCAAGCTGATGCCCGAGGAATTCGTGCTGCAGAAAGCAGACTTCGAAGTGCACTTCTTGGAACTAAGCCACCACTGGGTTAAGTATGGACTGACCCTGTTTAAACTGTCTAAGAAAAAGATTTTGAACCGTTACTTCTCGCAGCCCACCTCGAGAGCAGACTTGTGGAAGACTGTTGACCTTCTTGAAGAGCACGTGGAGAATGTTGAGAAATTCGAAGAGGAGAATATAAAGGACCTGGGCGCGGAGAAGACAGGGAAAGGCGATGGCAACCAACAAGCGGAGAAGTTGTTTACTTTTCCTTCATTGAATTTGAAGGATATGGAGACTAGAGTGCCGTTGGATATGGTCTGCAACGTGGAAGAGGCCAGGAAGCTGTTTTCGTTTACCCATAAGTGGCTGATGAGGGCCAAGCATTACTACGATTTTGAGCACCACTCAGCGCAGTACATTTCTTGTTCATTGCAGCTGGCCGAGTTATATGAGCACCTGGCATTTTTCGAGAGGAACATCGACAACCAGTACAGCATTCAGAAGAGGAGAGCGGACGTTCTGGAGACGCTGAACTCTTTGCTGAAGACGTGTGACAACGTTATGTCGGTTCAAATCGACGTAATCAGGGAGCTGTCTCAAGTGCAGCTGGAGTTGATGGCGTTAAACCTCCAGAAACTTTGGCGTGAGGAGTCGCAGACGAATATCTTCAATTTAGACACTGATGCTGACTCGATCATCAACTCTTTGGATTCGGAGTCGAATAAGACGTTGACCGAGAAAACTTTGAACACCACATGCAAGAACATGTTTTTGAGGAAGATGGAGGCTGCGACGTCTATCAATGGGAAGCTATTCAGACTGAGCGGGCAGCTAGGGGCAGCAACCCCATCGCAACTCAGTTTGGGAACCAGCCTGCTCAAGAATTAAAATTGATGAAATACAAATATTTGTTAAAGTTGTGGTAATAAATAAATGTAATATTACTTCCTTGTTAAAAATATACTAGTAACGATGACTGAATAAACACATACAAACATAACAAAGAAACTTTCATTCATCCCAATAGATATCCCCATATGATAGTGCTCAAGGGGTACCGGGGTGGGTATAAAATATTTGCAATCAAAGACAGGTTTCGTCAAATTACTTGCCAAGGCCATAGAAACTTTATGTGCGTTCCCTTCGAGAGGCCACTGTGGAAAACGAAGGTTTCGTATACATAAAGATTTAGCAGAACCTCTAAAACAAATGTAGCCAGAATTGTAAATTTGTAGGTGTTGTAAGTTGGACGCTACAACTCGCCGAATGTGGTCCCTCAGATGAACTATGTATATATATCAAATACCAAATTACTGAATCTGACCAAATAAGATGATTTTGATGAATGGTAATATTTAGGAGGTAAATCGTAGGGCTACATACGAAAATAAGAGCTCTGCATAGTTACTGCAAATAAAGAAAATCGAATCAGACGATGGGCCCTCAGTTCTCCAGTGCACAAAATTTACTTTAATGCTACAAATTGGAACTTGAGACTAAGTTTCTTTGGTAAGGTTTTAATTTTAGCAGAAGTAGCCACAATGCTACCCTGAGAGTACAGGGTTTATATATTCTACTAGTACAGAATAAAAGCCCTAGTAAAGTGAGCCCTCGGAACACACGCTAAAAACCAATTCCATGATAATTATCTCACCCAACTCATTGTTTGATAAAAATAGATTACAGCATTTTATGTACAAAATTTGCAGTTTAAAATTGTATTCAAATATTATTGCTATATAAAGTATTTAAAGAAATATCTTGCTTTTTAAATTCTCCGTAATGATTTTGTGTATGTTAACCACATTGTCGATTTTTTTAGGAAACTCAAAACAAAAGTATTAGTAGGTATTCTGTACGATTGCCTAAGAGGTATTTTGAGATAAATCCGAGTCTATTGATTTTATTTTAATTAAATACGACGTAAAAATGTCCTGCCACGCTACGTCTTCCGGCTCCTCGTCGCCACTCAAGTACTTTCCTGACCCAGCGGCCATCAGCTCTACGAGCTACGTATGCCCCGCCCAAGCTGCCACTTGATTTTAGCGATTCTGCGGACTATGTCAGTCACTTTGATTCTCCTACGAATCTCCTCATTTCTGATTCGATCACGTAGGGAAACTCCGAGCATAGCTCGCTCCATGGCCCTTTGGGTGACCTTGAGCCTTCACGAGGCCCATAGTAAACAACCACGTCTCAGATCCGTATACCATCACTGGCAACACACACTGGTCAGTCTTAAATAAATAAAATAATATAAAAAGTATTTATTTCAGATAACAGAGATCCATAAATGTTAGTAAAAACTTAGGCTAATGTTAGTATCTTATTTCTACAACCGACCTCGTCCTGCTGAGCATGTGGCCGATCAGTGGACAATCCCCACTTTCGGATATCTCCTTCAGTACGCTGTGGCACAGTTCTTAAGACATTGCGGTATTTCGGACGTGACAATATCGCGAAGCTTTCCGGCGGACGCTGCCCAGCCGAGTTGAATTGGACGATTGAGTGAAAATCGCACTGTATACATGGTAATTTTGTTATCAGTGTACCTACTTTGTTTTATTATGCTCTGTAGTGTACACTATTGTATGTTATGTTGAATTGGTAAGTCGAACCAATAACACCAAGCAACACTGATAACACGGATATCGGCTCGCAGCAAGCAACAACGCGTCTTCCCTTACGGCGGTCGGTAGGTCTGCCTGACAGCTCCCTCCCGCCCCGCGACCCCGCGCGCGTGCTTCTCGAGACGACAGAGTTAAGGTCATAGCATACTTATTCACAACTATAAATGTCTATACACTACATGCTCTATCTATAGAAATGTTTAACAGTACAACTTTATCTTGAATTTTTTTAATCGTGGTATTGGTTGTGTAGGGACACTTTTTCTAGCTATCCATTAATTTTCTGATGTGTGGTTACCCTAATACGAATATTTTGTTCACACATAAATGAGTCAGTTTTATTTCAAGAAAGGAAATATTTACATACCACACAGATACTTAANAACGCACATGAAACTTTGGTGTTGTAGATGATTAACTTTAATTGGTATCATTTTTTACATTTCGCACCTTACAATACTATTTCTGCTATTCTAGCATCCAAGTGACAAAAATTCTCAGTCATTAAACACTCGGCGTCAAATAAATCGCACCTCCCGCGATAAGCACTTTCAAACGTATGAAAGTCAACCATTTAAAAGCCTAGTTCTGAATTGCATCCCCCCCCCCCCTCTAAAAAATAAACTGTTGGCTTTAAAAATCTGGAAAAAATCAAGATAGTACCTAGTGCTTTTTATGAACTTTCAAGGAAAACTATAACGGTTAAGATAGATCAGTTAATTTGAGAGTAATAGTCGTTTATATTTCATGCCTAATAAAAAATCCTTAGAATCGAATCGGAAGTCTTTAGATGAGTCTTGTGCTTGCTTCTGAATTATAATTGTGGTAACGACGGTCAACTACGGAACCCTACACTGTGCGTGCCACGACACGCACTTGGCATTTTTTTTACCCTAAAGTAAAAAGTCTAAAATACCCTTCAGTCACTTCAATAGTAGTTAATTTCTGTAGTAAACTGTCAGAATTATGATTTTAAAAGTTTTCTAAAACAAAGAAATCCATTAATGTTAATTGGTTTTCAAGACTGTCCAAGCCAAGTCTAGTGATTGAAACATAGAAAATAATAAACTAAACTATTTTTTGAACTCCAATTGTCCAAAATAAAATAAAAAAATCTCTGCTCTTTAATTTCTTTAAATTCATTTAAAATAACACTTCAATTTTAGTGTTTCAGCGAGTTTTCCAGACTACTACTGCCATCTAGGTTTTGGAAATGAAATAAAAAGCAGGACTTTAAAAGGCGCGCAATTTAAAAGCACTTCCTGTCTCGTTTTCCACACATTTTACATGATTATAATAAACTTAACTATATTTTTGGACACCAATGCTGCAATGGTCATATTATATAAAAGCCTTGCTCTGCTATTGTTTAATAATTAAATGATCAAACGAACTTACCAAGTGAAGTTCGATCTAAATTATCCTGTTTTCGCCGAAGAGATTTATTTTACCATGTAGTACCCCTGTACGACAAGCCAATCCGCACACAATATTCAGCGCAGTAGTAGTAAAAAACAAAAGAGCGGGCAACCCCACCCCTACCACGCTGTGGGCTCGGTGTCCGAGCGGTCTCATTATATTTAGAGAAGAGATGACATTGACGTTTACCTCCAGGGAAGAAGATATAGAAATCTTCGGGTTGGGAGGGACCTTAAATCTCTTCGGCGAAAACAGGATAATTTAGATCGAACTTCACTTGGTAAGTTCGTTTGATCATTCAATCTTTTGTTTTTTACTACTACTGCGCTGAATATTGTGTGCGGATTGGCTTGTCGTACAGGGGTACTACATGGTAAAATAAATCTCGGAGGCGAAATCAGGATAATTTCTAATCAATTCATTAGAATACACTTTTCAATTTTAATGTTTCAGCAGGTTTTCCATACTACTGCTGCCATCTAGGTGTTGGAAACGAAATGAAAAGCGGGACTTGACGACCCGCGCGGCGCAATCCTGCCTCGTTTTCCATACATCCTACATCTGCACTATTGCCAATATTATAAAGCAGTTTGTCTTTGGCCGGGTTTCAGAATCCGGAATCAGATTTAATTAATTTCCACTTCTACTCGCCGCTCCGCAAATTCTATAGAAAAATTTGAAGGCCCGTCATTTCTCCGCTCCGCCTTAGTGGAAATTGGATGTGCATGTGGATTGAGTGATCCTTGCTTCAATCTTAACAAAAATCGAGGAAGTTTTACTTAAAATATGTTAAAACATTGCGATGAAGTTTAAAAATTTGTTAAACCTAAGATAAAAATGTTATGGCCAATAAATAGGAGCACTCATACCGCACGCTTTAAGAAAACGTCAACATGTTTATTTCAGAAAATAAAGCCTTTCCACTTCTTTTTATAGTATTGAAAAATTGTTAAGAATATGTTAAAACTATTAACAAATTCAGAAATTCCTTGCACGTCCCGTTCCAAAGTTATGACGATTATTTAGGATCACTCACACCGCACACGGGCCGTATGAGTGCTCTTCAAAATAATGACTTTTTATTAATAAATACGTTTTATTTCTGTTGGGAAATGTGTGCAAACTGACGAGCGAATTTGTTAAAGAATAAGTGTGACAAAACTTAAAAGCTGAAGGAAGAAATTAACCTTTATTCTTTCCTCCAATATGCCGTGTGAGTGATCCTTACTTTTACCTCTATCTGCTCATATGTAGTTCGTAGGCAGACTGAGATAGTATCTAAAATTGTTAATTGTTTTTAACAATTATTTGGCATATATTTTGCTTTTATTAAGGTCATAATTTAAGAAATATCAGGCTTAGATGATTCCTAAAGGAAAATGTTGATTAGGGTACAGAGGTAAAAGTAAGGATCACTCACACGGCATATTGGAGGAAAGAATAAAGGTTAATTTCTTCCTTCAGCTTTTAAGTTTTGTCACACTTATTCTTTAACAAATTCGCTCGTCAGTTTGCACACATTTCCCAACAGAAATAAAACGTATTTATTAATAAAAAGTCATTATTTTGAAGAGCACTCATACGGCCCGTGTGCGGTGTGAGTGATCCTAAATAATCGTCATAACTTTGGAACGGGACGTGCAAGGAATTTCTGAATTTGTTAATAGTTTTAACATATTCTTAACAATTTTTCAATACTATAAAAAGAAGTGGAAAGGCTTTATTTTCTGAAATAAACATGTTGACGTTTTCTTAAAGCGTGCGGTATGAGTGCTCCTATTTATTGGCCATAACATTTTTATCTTAGGTTTAACAAATTTTTAAACTTCATCGCAATGTTTTAACATATTTTAAGTAAAACTTCCTCGATTTTTGTTAAGATTGAAGCAAGGATCACTCAATCCACATGCACATGAAATTGGGGCTATATCAGCCTCTCTTTCTTTTTCATCTTCGGTAATATGGTTTTGAGAGACGAGACTTGCACGAAAGTGGACAATTCGCATGTCGTTATTGAATATTTGTCATGGTGTAAAACAATAACTTTCCCTTCACAGATTGGGTTTCATTCCTACTTAGTAACCTTTAAAAACCTTTTCAATCGTTTCACCTTTAATAGTGGTGACCTTACTCAATAAAAACATACTCAACATTCATTGATGAAATTCTTTATTATGTACATAAGACAATATTACATAATACATATTTTTATAGAAAATACATCGATTTTTGTCCGTCAAAGACGTAGGCCAAAATAACACGTTTAATACAATACTTTAGTACATACTAACACTTCTTACGTTTAATAATGTAAATCTAGATAGAAACTGTAGATCTACACAATACAGTCGGAGAATTTCTGTGGGATATAAATTCGGTCAAGAGAAATATAAATTAAAATTGACAGCTTAATCTAATAAATAATAATTTTGAAATGGATACATTCAAGTTTATGTTCAGACATTTTAATGGTATTTTGTATTAAACTACAAAGAACGATTCCCGGAATTATTTCGTGAAAATACTAGGGTTATCATTTGTTGAACTTATCGCAACATGTCAAGAAGGTAACAGTGGAATTGAAACCAACTGTAGAATATTTATATTATCATATGACATTCTGCATACTATGTATTTAAGTGCAACGGTACACGACTAGTATTTTTCAATGGATTTACAGCTTAAACAACAACACCGTTGCCAAAAATGTTCTTTTTAAATCTACGTGCGACACATTAAATCTTGAATATTACCTTTATGTTTTATTGTTCATTCTTATACAATACCTAATGTATTTTGATTAATTTAACTTACAGACAAGCAACCCTTCTGACCATCAAGTGTTTTGTAGAAATGTACGAAAGTGTACAACTGTTTTTATGGCACGGGACAAAATCGTTGTAGCCTTCTTAAAACTGGATATATTTAGCGTAATCGATCCAAAATGGTTCTGCAGTGGCATTTAAGTAAATATTTTAACCTATTTCTTATAGCCTCAAACAATACCCTTCGCCATTCCTGCATTTTGAATGTGAATATGAATGAAAGCACACTTAACACTTTTAGAAATAATCGCGAACGCGTTGAAAACATTGGTATAGATTAAGGTTGATACTAAAATGTTACAAAAAATTGGCATTGAACTCCCTGAAATTTCTCAGGCAAAAGTCTAGGCGATAGGAATTTCACCTTCTCAATCAATATATCGGCCAATATGGTGCCATGTGTTAACAGAACCTTCATTTCACGCCTTCTGGTAAGTACTTTCAAAGATAGTAAATGTATTCTACAAATACTTTATAAATATTACGAAGACAATGTTAAGTCCAAGTTTCTGAGCCGGTGACAATAACTACCGGTTCTAATACAATACCCTATATCTTGTAATCGTAGCTTAATGACGTATGTGTTAATGTGTCACTTAAATGTTCGAAATGCTGTTATTTAATAGTTACATTACCTCTAGCATGAATAACTTTCGTCTTTGAATCGTTTGAGTATTCGACAAAATTCGATACTCAACCTTCGAATTAAACGATAACGTGACAATTTTGATTCTCGAAATAAGTTTCGTGCAACCATTTCTCATACTAAGTTCACTTTACGACACGTTCACAAGGGCGCTGTTGTAGTTTTCGTACTAAATCTTTGGATGGCGATTCGAATACGCAAACGATTCGAACTCAAAAGTTTTTCGTGCTAGCTGTACTGAACCGGAGAACGTCAATTTGCCACTTGGATCAGAAATTTGGTTAATTTTAATATTTTTACAAACTTTTACACGTGACTATGCACGATAGCTTTACAATGTAATACTTATATAATCACAAGGCAATTTTAATATGTATCAGTATTTGACAAATATAAATGTTTGCACAAAATCATAGACAACTGTGTCTGATCGTACAGTACCTACACTCGGAAGTGTCGCCACACTGCGGGTTACCTCACACATACTGGATATGAATAATGTAGTAATAAACGTCACATACGACTTGTAGTGTTTGTATGGTATACTACTACAAAAGTGTTCAAAATCACACAACGTGTGCTTATCGTGTGTTCTATTATTAAAAAAACTTGTTTAAAAATTCTTATTTTATCATAAAAACGTATCAAACCCCTTCCTATCGTGCCTCCCCTAAATGCAAAATTCTTGTTGGTCCAATATTTATTTGTGCTTCCGATGTTACAAAATACAGACCGCAAATGCTGTTACAAAATTCAAAAACACCAACCAATACAGACAGTCCATCTGCTTACGAATATTCTATATTCTGAGGGTTAGTTTATAATTAAAAAATATTATCTTTCATAATTATAAATCTGAATTTTAGAGCGTTACAACATAGACTGTACGTAATCTTAACAATAACTTAATAAAATTAAAAGAACAAAAGGAATATTTACATAAAATTATCATAATACAACAAAAACAAACCAAACTATTCTTTAGAACAACAAACACTTACAGAAACTTTGTTTTTGTAGTCACATAAATCAATTCAACAAAACAGAAATCGAATCGACAAGGAATGTCAGTAATAATTCAAATATTTTCAATGAAATAAAGGAAAATGGAAAATTAATAACGCACATTTATTAGGAACGAAATTCTTATGGAATGTTAGATGGAAAAAATACAACGCTTTTTAAAATCTCACTTAAAACTAAAAGAAACTAAGAGTTGTTTAATGTCCCAAGAGAACATAACAATATATCTGTTATTTTTAAATATTTACTTTCATGAGCATAGACAATCGTATAGAGCAATACGAATTTGCATTGACTTGCTTTTGTTTCGCGGGCTATGGAGATTTTGAAAAAGGAAATATAAAAATATGCACCGTCTCATTTATGACGTCACTTTCCTACAGCCGAATCTAAAATTAACACTCAGTAAATGTACCATTGTATGTTCAATACCATCATTTTCATTACCATCCAGTTTAATATGACTAAAAATGCGTTTACATCAATAAATTACTATCAATTACAGCATAAAGTATACAGAAAAATATCTATAAGCTACACCTATGTACCATTTTAACATCGACGTGGGGACAAGGGAAAAAATACCAGTAATACTATTGGCAAGTACACTACACACAAATCCTATTGATTTTCGTTGTGCAGCAATGCGTAATATAGCGACATGTACTTATTGACTAACAAACATTTATGACAGTAATTATGTTGTATTCTCAAAATACTCAGGCCCAATACACCGGATGTTGTCTTATCAATCAAAATCAGTCGTACAAAATAGAAAACTTTCTATTTCAAGCATTAATTTCTCCAATCAAAAAGTGAATGCCTAAGATTTTGATGCTAAATTAATACCGTTTTGATAGCCAGTTCCATAGGTCAGGGCCAAACACTGCATCAAATTGTGAAGTTTTGTGTAACACATGTGTAATGTAATGCAAAACGATATTTATTATCTGTTCGAAACGTTCCGCACTGGTTATGTCGCACAGCGAAAGTCGAGGCGAACACGGTATAGATGACCTACGCTGAACTGTCCCGCCAAACTCAATGACAGGGGGGCGCTACCATCGTTCAACTATATGGTTTCCAACATGGCAAAAATCTGAACCAGCGATCCGGTATTGACGGTGGCGCCCCACTGTCAATGTCATCGACAGGACAGTCCAGTATTTTGGAACTATACTACACACACAACACATTACACTTCAAGTTCAAATGTCGAATACACAAGCTACCTCGCTCTTGCTAAACAAGTACAAAGGAGATAGAAAGCACTTGTCAGTCAGACTACGCAAGACGTGGACGCGGCGGGCGTATACAAATCTTTGCTTGTGTGGATCGTCTCAACTCGCGCTGCGCGACCTATGCAATATTTAGGAAAACACATTTCATTTCTTAATAAACGATTAACATATACCATAAATGGGTCTTGAAAAAAGACCTCACTTGGGGCTCACCTCTGGGATCAATTAGACCAATTTTTATGGTTATAAAACCAAATAATGATCTCACGTGTCCTCTTTAACAGATCGATAGCGATTAATCCCAACTTAACAGTTTTATAGCCATAAAAGTTGGCTCAAGCGTAACTACCTATTTTTTGAAGAAGTGACTCTGGATCCTTCTACAGACACATTTTTGGGGTAAAAACCTTTCCTTTAATGAAATCAAATTTAGAACTAAGCTTCTAAATGGTGCCAATATTGGTTGGAAGTGGGGATGCATACGTTTGAAAGTGCTTGTCGCGCGAGGTGCGATTTATTTGCTGTCGAGTGTATTTGCGTTACATTACACTGCATAAAACACCCATGAACAGAGATTTGATACAGTATTTGCCCCAAAAGTCAGTTCGCATCTCCATAGCCCTCGTTTGTGCCTAGCGCCCGTCCCTCCTCTGCAGAACTTGGAAGAGAACCACGTTGGTGTCGACGTCACTTTCGTCGCTGGGCTGCCACTTCTGATCCTCCAACAGCGGCTCGTCGAGCTCTCCTTGCTTCGGTCCGGGCGACCTGGTCCGCTTGATGGTTTCGAAGTCGTCCGTGTCAAGAGCGCGGACGGAGCCGGCGACCGATTTGATGACTAGTACCTGCAATGGAAATAGACAATTTGACACCATTCCCCAATAATTCTAAATCACAACTTTTCTAAAAAGACACTTCATTCTGGTCTTAAAAACTTAATTAATTTTAAATTATCTGCAAATTACGATTTTTGGTCGCATTGTAATGAGGGTTTTCACGATTGAAAAATCCGCCAGATGGCAATACGTAGACGCGAGGTCCAAATGCTGCGTGATTGGTGGATTTTGACAAATCTGTCAATGTCATGTCAAAAATAACCAATCATGCAGCATTTGGACCTCGCGTCTACGTATTGTCATCTGGCGGATTTTTCAATCGCGAAAACCCTCATTAAAAAATGTAGTTTATTGAGTTGACAAAATAGTGACGTCACATGCTTGTAGTGCCATACAAAATCTATAGGAGAGTTCCGTTTTGACAGTTTTAAAAAGTACGTCAATTGATTGGTGGTGTCAACACGTCTATTGTATCTTTAACTAGCCATTGCCTGTGGCTTCACCTGAGTTTTCAGTCAGTCAAAGAAAGATTTTAAAGCGTGCCTCTTACTTTAAAAAACCGAGTAAAACGACTTTCATTGTGGCTCAAACCAAGTTTGAAAAGTAACAGATTTCATTGGAAGTCGATCCTTATTTTCTTACTCCTCTTTTCTTATGGATTATTGAGGCCAGTCTAACTTTCCCGTTAGACAATTTAATTAAGCCTTCTTTTAATGAGTTTTTATCAGCTAGCTGTAGATCCAGGAAATTAATCAGAAGAACATAAGAGGCGTTCGAACGTAAGGATCGACTTTCCTTTACTGGACCCGATTGCCCTATTACTGCCTGATTTAAGGTAGCCTTTCGAACTAAGCGTCACAGACGCAGCGCCTTCAGTTTTGGTCTTGTGCCACCAACGCCTCGTCACTAACTCGCTTCATAAGGCTACCTTTAAGACCAAAGCTAAAGACGCTGCGTCTGTGACGCTTAGTTCGAAAGGCTACCTTAATGGTTAAGATGTTTTTGTTGTTGCAAAACCAACCTTGTGGACTATGTGGCAGATGATGCCCAGGAGACGCAGAGCCAGGCCGGCCACGTTAATGGTGCTGAACTAGAGAGCTGGTCAGAGCTACTTTCTTATGAACCCTGTTGCCTTGGATTAAGGTTCAAAATAGTGAAAAACTTGAATTTGTTGTTGCAAAACCAACCTTGTGGACTATGTGGCAGATGATGCCCAAGAGACACAGCGCCAGGCCGGCTACGTTGATAGTGCTGAGCTGGTCTCCGCTCACCTCTACAGCGAGAATCAGGATGAACATCTCCTGTTTGCAAAAACAGTTACAGTCAGTGTTGCCACCATAGATCACAGAAACTAAAGGGAGATGTGACAAAGGGGCGGGGCCGGTGTCGCAGCAATATGCCCAAAAACAGAACACATTGCTGCATACGTCATAATGTAAACAGTTTACATTGCTTGCGTAGTATTAAAGATTATTTGAACGTTGAGTACTGATACCGCAGTGGATAATGAGAACATATTTTGATTACTTTGTGTGTGTCAATTTCTAAAGGTGCTTATTTCTAAAGGTCACCTTAATGCGACACTGAGTTTCGAACTCAGAGCATTGGCATCTCTCTATATCTCTATCTTTCCCCTACATGACAAGCCAATACATGGATATGTCGCCTCTACTATGACACGTAACATACCAGACAGTAAAAGAAGAACAAGACAGCAAACGGGACAATTTCCACCTCTCGTTCCCACCACTGCAACTCCTGTGTAGCCAGGATCTACAGCTTGACCGCCATAAAAACCCAACCGATGAAGGTCAAGTTTGTCCCGGGGGAAAGTTTAACTATCATTGGACCCGCAACTAAATTAATCAGAAGAAAATAGGAGTTCTAAATTAAGGTTCGACTTCCCTCCATTGCAAAACGGATGACAGGTGACAAACAAATGTTGAAAACGTTTAAGAAAAGATTATGCACCACGGATAATAAATTAATATCAATTTTATCAATTGGTGAAATGTAGAACAAGACAACAAAGTGTACCTTAAATATGCCAGCAATCGACAGCGTGAGACTAGAAGTATAGGTGACCACCACGAACTCGCTGATCTCCATGGCGAAAGCGATGGTGGCGCCGCCAGACACCTTGAGCACAGTCGGCAGTAGCTCATCCGGGGAGTTCAGGAACTGCTCATGCAGGTGCTTGAAGCATTCCAGCCCTGGAATTTAAATAAATAGAACGTTTAACATCTCTGGTTTAGATGTGATCTTACAAACTTCTATTTCTACTTCTGCTTCCAAAGAAAAAAGAATCTGGTTCTTCCAAACAAAATAAAAGCTGGTTAACTTATAAAGAACACAAAGTGAGTGTCATATAGAATAGATAACTAGCGACCGCCCGCAACTTCGTACGCGTGGACCCCGTTTTCCCCCTTAGGGGTTGAATTTTGGAAAATCCCATCTTAGTAAGCACCTACGTTGTAAAAGGAAAATGCTAATTTTGAGACTCCTAGCACTTAGTTTCTGAGATTTCGTGTTGAGTACCTTTCGCTTTTAAAGATATAGATTCATCTACTGCGTTCTTTCTGACACATTCAATAGCATTTAGCATCGTCCTATTCAGGATTTTTAACGGTCATCCATGGGATTAACAAACGAAAGCGTCTCACTAAAAACCGTTATCGGTACCTACAAAGACAGCAAATACAAGGCACACACAAAAACGTGTAGCGTACATGTATTGTTAGGTTATACATAATTATAATATACTTGAGTTAGACTGTCTAATAATATTATTAATGTTTTCTAAGCAATAACTTTCAGTGTCCATTTAATTGTCTCATTATGATAATTTTACACTGCACTTCCGGTTTGTGATCTCATGTTGTGATTTGTAGTCTTGTATAAATTAAAATCAAAACAGTAAAATGTTAATATCAATTTTATTTAAAATAATGATTTATTACAATATTTTTAGAACATTGTTATAATAAGAAATAATTTATATCACAATGCGCCGGGGTTTCCGCTTCCGATCACACTGTAGCGAAAACCACGTTAGCATTTTGTGGTAGCGTGGGCAGGCCTCCTACTAGGTGGACCGACGATCTGGTAAAGGTCGCGGGAAGAGCCTGGATGCGGGCAGCGCAGGACCGTTCATTGTGGAAAACCTTGGGGGAGGCCTTTGTCCAGCAGTGGACGTCATTTGGAGGAAACGATGAGAAATAAAGTTCTTAAACCGTAAACCGTCAGGAAATCAAAGAGGTAAATACTGATATCATTGTGATTTTATAGAATTTATTATTATAAACCACGGTCGTATAATGCTAACTAAAACCCAACTACGACAAAAAACGACGCTGAAAAAGTATAAAACAAGATTTTCATAATACTGAACTGAACGAAGTTGCCAATGTAGTTGCATAGTAATTTTCATGTTTGGAAAACCGCAGTCACACGTTGTCAAAGTGCTACGGTAGGTAGGTTTAAGTAACGTGTGACTACGCCTTTCCAAACATGAAAATTACTATGCAACTACATTGGCAACTTCGTTCAGTTCAGTATTCTGAAAATCTTGTTTTATACTTTTTCAGCGTCGTTTTTTGTCGTAGTTGGGTTTTAGTTTTTTTACTTTTTATTATTTGTACTATTTTGGTGTTAAAGTGTATTTGTGGCGCATAATATGTATTAACAAAAGTTAAATTGATGAACTAATAAGTAGTAAAGAAGCTATGAACGAAAAGATCTGAATTATATGCAATCAGCCCATGAATACAGGTAAAGTCACAAGCAAATGCTAGTAATATATATATTCGAAATGTACAAGTAAAGCGCTTTCAAATGATACCAAACACGGCATATTTATCTTAACTTTATTTTTTTACTCTGTGTGTTTTGTCCGCTAGAGGGCGCCACATTCGATTTTGTGAAACCCCATATAGCCTATAACCAGCGGACAATTAAGACGCTTCTAATGATATGTCATTTGTCGAATTCTGATAAGCAGTTTAGAAGTTACGAGGGAACACATGAACATACATACATACATACATACATACATAGCTGTTAGGTTATACATAATTATAATATACTTGAGTTAGACTGTCTAATAATATTATTAATGTTTTCTAAGCAATAACTTTCAGTGTCCATTTAATTGTCTCATTATGATAATTTTACACTGCACTTCCGGTTTGTGATCTCATGTTGTGATTTGTAGTCTTGTATAAATTAAAATCAAAACAGTAAAATGTTAATATCAATTTTATTTAAAATAATGATTTATTACAATATTTTTAGAACATTGTTATAATAAGAAATAATTTATATCAAAATGCGCCGGGGTTTCCGCTTCCGATCACACTGTAGCGAAAACCACGTTAGCATTTTGTGGCCAATGGCGGGCAGTCGTTGGTGAACTATCGTGTCGAACGGACTATTCTGCCGAAATGTAATTGTGTAATACTGATGAGTAATATTGTTGTACAAGTTATTCAATAAATACTATGAAAAGTATCAACCAGCGTTTGAACTTAAAAAGGAGGACAAAAGTATGTATACTAATAACAGTGAAGGGTTCGCTTTGTTCTCTCCCCAGATCGATGTCCAGTACATAAGCACCCTAAATATTTTCCCCTGCCTAGTACATGTTTCATCCCTTACTCTTCCCCATACCCTAACTAGATTTGCAATCGCAATCATCAAAAGCTCTTGAATGAAATGGGCACTGAAGCGCAAAATGGGACTATAATTAATGAACATGTTTATTCAGAATATTTAAGCACGCATTTCATCGAATACGTCATTTCGACAAGAAAATGTATGCATAATTAATTTGACGTAGCCAGGTAAACAAACACTCTAGACTAAGAGCTAGTGAACGCCAGACCTACGTCATTTAATAAAAGCTGAAAGTTTGTCAGCTCCCAATATAGGATATAATGTGGTGAATTATGAAGTTGAATTAGTTGAAGGGAGCTGCCCTAAAAAACTGTCAAAGGCAAGGAGGCAAGGAGTTGGAACTGTCAAAACTGTCTGGCTGATGTGGAAACAACTTCTAATTATTGCCCAAATATTATACATAAAAATCAGATTCCCAGGCTCCCAGCTCTCCCAATCTAAACAGTCCCCAATAGTAACCGAATGCGGACTCACCTTCGAACATGATCATGAAGGGCAGCAACGAGACAAACATCCACGGCTGCACGTGGAACACCATGTCCACCGGGTTGTGTAGCCCCAGCTTGGACTTCTGCATGAGAAGCTGCGCGAGCGTCCAACGCATGCCCGCCATGAACGACGCCAGGAGGAGGAAGTTGAAGCCGAGGAGGTTGAACTGGGTGGCCTTGTACGTGAACATGACCAGGCCAGCCGCAATCAGCAGCACTATGCCGACCAGCGACCAGGACTGTGGACAAAAGAAGGGTGTATGCAACTTGGCCACTTGGCAAAAACTAAAGGGAGATGTGACAAGGCGGCGGGGCCAGTGTCGCATGCCCAAAAACAGAACACATTGCTCGTGACAGCAATGATGACAGTAGCGACGTCATATTCGTAAACAGTTTTACATTGCTTGCGTAATACTAAAGATTATTCGAACGTTGAGTAATGATACCGCTGAGTTCCTTGTTAAACTTTGACTATCAAGATAGTCCGGGTTTGGATTGGATCCAGAACGGGACAAAACAATTGAAAATTAAAAACTGATTGTCGTGATGGTCTTGTTGAGTCAGAAAAGATTTAATGTACTTCGGAAGGCACAGCATTGTTTAGTTATTGTTTAAGACATCAAGCTAAAAATTATACACACAATAAAATAATAATGTTTAAACATAATACAATAAATATAAAAAAGTCAATAACGGAAAACCTCGCTATAGCAAGAAATACAACAATAAATAGGTGCCAAAATGTAGCGACCAGGAACAATTAATATCAATATTTTGCTAAGAACACCTACTATTTAATAAACGCCACAAGATCTTAGTATTTTAACGTTTTCTATTATTTTTCCATACTTAAAGCTTTATTTTGATAAACTTTTTACAATTAAATTCGCCAAGAAAAGTACGCGTAGCATTTAACTTTGCTTCACAAAAGTGATTTCGCTTAGGAGAAGTATACATATTATTCGCATTCTCGCATAGCAATTTAGTAAATATACTTTTAGGTAAGTTAGATACAGAGGCACATAGCTCGTAGAGAAGATGGCCGTTGGGGCAGAAAGGTTCCCGAGTGGCGACCACGGGCTGGAAGTAGCGTGGGAAGGCCTCCTACTAGGTGGACCGACGATCTGGTAAAGGTCGCGGGAAGAGCCTGGATCGTCATCCATCTGCCATTGCAGCGCAGGACCGTTCATTGTGGAAAACCTTGGGGGATGCCTTTGTCCAACAGAGGACCTCATTTGGCTGAAAGGTTAGTAGGTCCCTAACTGCGTTACTTACATGCTTCTTTCATTTTACAGAAAGTTAACTTGATAATTCGGGAACTGACACAAGAAAATATTTGACACTAAAATCATGAATGTTAAAATCCTGACTGAAAAGGAGACTCTTCAAGTAACTTCACACCTAACTGTCAAATGAAAGAAATTCAAAATTACAAGCTAGCACAGCTAGTACAAAATATTATAAAACTTTCAGAATTTTCTTTAAATTGTCAATACTAACCTCTATTTAATTATGTAAACATCTGACCGGGTTAGCCGAATCTAAATAAAGTTTGCAAGCATTCAAATGCCAGGGGTAGTCTGTCCCCGTCCAAGATCAAGGGCAACGAATATAGAAACAGCGCGAATAGAGCCGAAAATCGCAAAGCAAATATTATCACCCCTGTGGTAAGTAGATATACCCTTAGTTAGGTAGATATACACTTATATCTAGATGCACTGGGCTAACCAGCCTGCAAGGGTAAAGGGTCACGGCAGACTTGCTACTTTTTAGCATCGGTGATCGGCGACTTTGCGACTTCATCGATGTAGCATCGCGATTGCGCGACTTCATACGTTGGGATGCGATATTGAAATTGTGCGTTTTAGCTACTGATATTTCTGCGTCGAGCTTCCGATTCCGACTCACCGCGTTTTTTTTTTTTACATTATTATCAATTTGTATTGCACTATTAGCCCTCGTGGTAAGCTAAATAAGCTTGTGTTACGACTCGGCTCACCACAATAGTCGAGCGGCGGTGGGATTCTAAGTAGCCTGTCTGCCATAGCTCTAATTGGACGTATTCGCGAATACGGATTCAACTATCGATTGCCAGATGGGGTGTTCATCGGTCGTCACCATGACACCAGACTATTGAGTTACTGGGGGAGATGGGGGGTGGGAGGGGGGGTGTAGTATTTATTAATATTTCAATACGGTTCTCGCTAAAATCATGCAATAACTGCCCGGAATGGAGCTCGACCGATCTGAATGCAAGCCTCCCGGGAAAAATATGAAATATATTTCTCATTATAATTATTATACTTTTAAAACAAGATTAAATAAACATTTAAGAACATAGCACAAGTCTAATTTAATCAGACTAATTTTCTAGCTATTCCTTATCTCAATTAAATATAAAACAAGTGAAGAGTTTTAAATCCAATTTACACGCCTTAATTTATTCACTAACTTCATCTTAGTACAGAAAGTTGACATGAATAGATTTGAATCTATGTTAATCAGGTAAGGCTGCCTAGAATAGACAGACAGACAAACAGCGAACCAAATGTAATATTTTACAGGTGGAATTTTTAATGCCAGCTGGAGGGAAAATAGTCTTAATAATTTTAGATTTTAGTTGGTTCGATTCTCGGGTGTGGGAAGCCAATTTTCGAAACTCTTTGAATGTAGTTTTCTTTCTTTTCAAGAATGAAGGAATGTTTCCTTTAAGTAAAATTTTATATCTAAAGTATTTAGAGTACTTTCTCTCCAAGTGGCATTACAAAATTCCTGAATATGAGTACATTATCATATTTTATGGTGCAAATTTTCTTCGTCTGCAATAACATCATGAGATATTCACGCGTCGATCGGATACGAAATAACGCATTCAAACCTCCTTTGATTTAAAATGCATCAAAGCACTTAGCTACGCGGACATAATGACAGACCAAGACGCTATTATAAAGTCGACCCGTAAGGCCCGATTTCCTTTCCACCAAAGCGGGGCGGAGAAAAGCGGAGCAGTGCGGAGAAGAGCGGAGCAGTGCGGAGAAGAGCGGAGCAGTGCGGAGAAGAGCGGAGCAGTGCGGAGAAGAGCGGAGCAGTGCGGTGACGAGAGATGTGTGAGCTCATCTCTCAGGCTTAGTGTGAGTTTACATCGAACGTCGTCACTAGCGAGCGCAATAAAAAAAATATATGAATATTTTAGTTCCTGAAAGTTTCCGCTAGGGCGCTGTTCAACCGTCATAGATTTATTGTCACTTTTTACGCAGTCGACATCGAATGCGTTTGACGTAAAGTCACACTACGCTCCCTGAAGCAGAGCGGAGTGGAGATGTGCAAATAATGGAATCTGATTGGTTATTCAAAAAACTTCTCTGCTCCTCCACGTGGGTGGAAACCAGGCCTTAATCAGAATAGACAAAGGCGTATTTGCAGTGTCTTTAGCTACTTAGTAACGGCCTCACCTTCACCCCTGACCTGTGGCAATATATCAAATCACCTAGGTATCTTCTATTTTTTGTTTTGTTTTGAATTCTACTTTATTTTTATACAGGTTGTCCCGATATTAGCACGTCACACTGACACCGGAGGTAGCTGGGCCTAAGACGCATCGAAAAAGCCTAAATTAAGTCCATAGAAAAGTTTTATGAATGAGATATAAACCAATTTTAGTCTTTTTTTATTTACATAATTAGAATAGTTCGATATCTACCTTCGGCGTCCATGTGACGTATTTCATACGATGTTGAAAAACGAACTTTTGGAAATACGAGTATGCATAACTCTCAAAGTTATCAAACAACCGATTGAATTCATAAAATAATAAAATAAAAAAATGAATAATTTTAAAAGCCATAGAACAAAAGTTGGTCACCACGATGTAAAGAATATGTGACGGAAGGTTGTCCCCAATTTACGGGACACCCTGTATAGTTGAATACATTTTGCATTATGATTAGTTTGGAAATTGCTGTCCAGGCGCGAACGCCTTCGGTAATTTAGACCTGGATTCCACCAAAGCGGAGAGCAGACATGTATTTGAATAGGTAATAAATGAAACACACTAGCGGAGAGGTGAAGTGTAAATATCGATGTATCTTAAACCAGGTGATGTATCTCAAACTGGGCCAAATTCGTCTTATACAAGATTTGATTGTCATCCTTCTATCAATTGAAACGAGACGAAACATAATATGCTAAAAACAGCATTGTAAAAAAAAATTGCAAATTGGACAAAGCAATGTTTTTCAGCAACAGTGTTAACCCGTCTACTCATTAGCGAGCTGTAACCGTAACCGTTGCATGCACTGTAAACAAAAAACATAGTGTGTACGTAGTTTGTAGGTTGTTCGGGGGTAAGCGAAATAAGAATAGGAAAAAATGTCTTTATTTTTGGGAAAGTATTAGTTTATTTTTGGGGAAAAAGGTTACCTCTTACATATTCACACTGGCGGAGTCTTTCAGTGACTGGCCCACTTTTAGCTTGTCCACGGGCCAAGTCGCCCGGTGACAATGACTGGGCCCACCTTCAATGTTTTATTAATAAATTAAACACCAAATCAACAAAAATCTACTCTAGAATCTTAGATGTGGACCCAGTCACTGGAAGGAAAACTACACTCGACGTCAAATAAATCGCACCTCCCGCGACAAGCATTTTCAAACGTATGCATCCCCACTTCCCACCAATATTGGTACCATTTAAAAGCCTAGTTCTAACCTTCATTTCATTAAAGGAAAGGTTTTTACCCCAAAAATGTGTCTTTAGAAGGATCCAGAGTCACTTCTTCAAAAAATAGGTAGTTACGCTAGAGCCAACTTTTATGGCTATAAAACTGTTAAGTTGGGTTTAATTGCTATCCATCTGTTAAAGAGGACACGTGAAATCATCATTTGGTTTTATAACCATAAAAATTGGTCTAATTGATCCCATAGGTGGGCCCAAAGTGAGGTATTTTTTCAAGTCACATTTATGGTATATGTTAATCATTTATTAAGAAATAAATGTGTTTTTCTTTAAGGATATTTATTGGGCTTTCAAATAACACCAATATTGTTGGGGTACCATGATTGTGTCAGAAGAAAATCGTTAAAGTTCGCGTCGCGGAAGGTGCGGTTTATTTGATGTTGAGTATATTTAAAAATTCAAACCTGCGACTTGGCCCGTGGACCGAGCTAAAAGTGGGCCAAGTAACTGGAAGACTCCACTGACTCACGTATACACATGTGGGCTATGAATGCACCCTAGATTACATTAATATTCAGTTTGCATAGGGCCAATCGATCTGCCTGGGGCGATATATGAATTCGCGTAGGTAGCTCTGCTTTAGTCCATGTAAACTTGTAAAATATGTAGATTTTTTTATTTGGCACACAGAAATCGGTAAAGTAAATACTTAACAATAAGGATAAGAAAAGAAAGAAAAAAATATTTAAAGACAAATTAGTGAGCCAAAATTAGTTTACAATCTAACGCGTTATATTATAAACTGACAGAGTTCACAATTTCACGTTGACATACACAAATGCGAATAAGAATGACTTGATTATACATTATTCTTATTTAAAAACCGCAAAGATGAACAGAAAACAGACTGAGTATTGTTTAAGATAACATGTGGAATGCATCTTATCAGTCAACAAACAGTGTGAATAAGAACATTTACCTAAATATTTTACATTAGGGATGGCCATCTGATATCGATTAACAAGAAAATCGATTTCAGTCAGCAAGAATACTAATTTGTTTAAAATAAATATGGATTTAAAATTAGACAATGGATTGAAGTAATATTTTTATACTTATCAATGAGAATAGATCGAGCTGACCACTCATGTTTATAAACTTTTAGACATCGATTTTTTCCTTCATCGATAAAACATTTTAGTAAATAATTCGCCATCCCTATTTTTACTTGAGATCATTAAATTAGTACTACGCAATTGACTTATAAAAGAATCGTGGGTTTTTTCCTTATAATTCATTTATTTACTCCACTTCAAAGGCAAGATTATACAAATTGCCTAAATCATACAGATTCATGAGCTTATACTTTCAGTTATTAATTAATAGCATTTTCCAATTTTAGGTTATGTTTGTAAGGTTTCAAGTTTAAATGATAGGTACAGTCAGTTGCAGAAACATGCATTGAGTAATTGTAACTAAATTCTTCATAACATTATAGAGGTCACCACCGAGGCTTTCTACTTCTCCGACCTCCGTCCAGTAGAGAGTGCACTTTAAAATTTATTTAGTTTAAGCAACTACTACTGCTACTATCAGTGTTTTTCTCAAGAATCTCATCCATCACACACCATCATCATAAACACAGTTTACATTATTTTAAAATAGAAACATTTTTTTTCGGTCTCGAAAATCCAATGTCTCGTCTCCCAGGATGGAAATGGAAGCCCTATAGGAGAGGCGGGCATGCGGGCAGCCACAGATATGGATAGATGCAGCATGTGAAAAAAATTGTATGAAGCCGAGCGTGTCACTTTTTAAACGTCATTAGTGTCATTTTAGCGAATTTTAGTGATTGCCGCAACGTAAAAATAATCGTATCATCGTACTGCATTTGCAAAGTCATCGAAAGATATCGTGTGACTCGATTCGACAATTAATTAATTCTGATAAAACTGATAATTTGTTAAATACAAAACCAAAACCTTTATTCTAATTAATTATTTGTTACTTGTGCTGTTAATTACAATTTCTCAATCCGTAAATAATTTCTTCTTTCTACCGTGTTCGTACTACTGTCCTCGTAAAATTATCGTAACCGATTGTTGTAATCGGATTACATGAACATCACTCGACCATGTATGTCCATTTGGACATATCGGAATGGCACGCTTTGACGATCAACTTGCTGTATCTACTCTAATCCATATCTGTGCGGGCAGCGCAGGACCGTTCATTGTGGAAAACCTTGGAGGAGGCCTTTGTCCAGCAGTGGACGTCATTCGGCTGAAACGAACGACACCCACTCAGTATGTCCTGCCTGCGAGCTATAAACGTGCGTGGCTGGACAGTGGACACTGCTTTACATATTATCCGCACCTCCAGTAATAGAAAACACGTGTAAGAACACAATGCATTTATTTGTGGACACTTTGAATCTGTAATGGGGTACTTAAATGATGATGGCCGCTTTATCCGTACATATCAGATGAACTAATGACGGTCTCGATCGAGCGAATTGCATTTAATCTAACTATAGAAAAATTGTGAATCGATACTTAGGCTTAGGTCAGACTGTGAATGTAGTAATAAGGGTTCCGTTTTTTGCCATTTGGCTACGGAACCCTAAAAGTAGACGATGGTTTCAAAGACTTCTGTACGTTTGAAACTAAACAAGTAGTAAAGAAGCCATGAAGTTAAAGCGAGCTTTGCGTACAATATCTCGGTTCAGCCACGTTCAGCTCAGTTTGTTCTTATTAGTAGTACTCGACAATACACATTTATAGGTAGGTACACTTTTATTGCAAAATACTATTATTGCAAGTATGTAAAATGCCAGTATAAACTTCATATAGGTACCGGCGTCGTTCGTCTACACAAGTGAAGTTGGGATAAATTGTTTGCAAAATCGCCATAAACAAATGCCGCGGAGTATACATGGTATCGCCAGAACGTTATCTATTGTTCGCTTTACAAAATACCGTTTTTATAAAAACATTGTTTTTCCTTAATGCACTAAATCGATATAAAAAATACTGTTAATTACAAATCGCCTCTATTACCACTACATAAGCACTGTATTGTGTATAACTTGACGTGCCTACCTGTTTTAATATTATCAATACTTTAAACATTTAGTAGCAGTGTAGGGCTAATTAAAACATCAATATTCACAACTAGTACTTACAAGGCTCGGCGCAAATGGGCCATCGACCATCAGCATCGAATAGTTTATGACATCCAAATTGGCCAAAAAGTCACAACAACACACCCTTATTCCAATTGTAACAAAGACGTATTGCGAACAACAAGTTACTACACTTAATAACTTTTTAACCACTGTTTAATCTGTCAGTTATTTTTGTTAGTATGTTCTGATACGTATGCCGTGCCTAAGTACTTTGTACAAAACAATCGTCTATGATGTTACACAAGCCTAGCCTACCTTAGACCTGATATCACAATAATATCTACGCCATTGTTCCCCATCTTATCTAAATATAAATTTCAGCTTAATCGAATGTAAGAAATTCAATAATGAAGTGTCAAATTCAACAAAGATTTAATTTTCCACTGACTCTGTAACAAGATAAGATGGTAAAAATAGGTACTAGGCTAAGAGCTAGTGAACGCCAGACCTACGTCATTTTATAAAAGCTGAAAGTTTGTCCGCGTATGCTCCCAAATCAGCTTTTATACTATAAAAGCTGATTTTTATAAATCATTATTTGGGCAATAATTAGATGTAGTTTCCTCATCAGCCAGATAGTTTTGACGGTTCCAACTCCTTGCCAGATAGTTTTTTTAGGACACCTAGCTGCCAAAGCCACGATGACCCAAACTTGTGATGCACCATCTTTCTAACCTATAAGTATTGGAAGCATACGCTAACAAACTTTCAGCTTTTATAAAATGACGTAGGTCTTGCGCTCACTAGCTCTTAGTCTATACCACTGTCACGGCCACTGTCCTCCTTCCACCTTTTTAAATACTCTTTCGGCCTGATTTGTAAAAACCAAATTCTCTGTGTCATTGTAATGTTTGTACTTTTGACTGGTTGTTTTTAAGCTCGTTTAATATTTTTCTGTTCGATCTCGCATCTCTCTATCTTTTATAACGCACAAATACAATCCACATTTCTCGTTCACAACACCAAGTAGGTACTTACGTAGTTCCTGAGATTACCGCGTGCAACCAAACTATGTTTTATTAATAATAAATTATTACTAAATACTTGAGTAGTACTTGTTAAGTAGGGAGTACTCAAGTATTCCTTCAAAGTTTGTACAACATTTAAGCCCATCTTGAGTCGTCTACTTCGTTCAAGTTA
This sequence comes from Ostrinia furnacalis, assembly GCF_004193835.3. Lineage (NCBI taxonomy): Eukaryota > Metazoa > Arthropoda > Insecta > Lepidoptera > Crambidae > Ostrinia > Ostrinia furnacalis. The sequence continues at coordinate 415,186 of NW_021133388.1, read as the reverse complement.
TAACAATATAACCCAAACTAATAAATACCACAGCAACTGTCTGTACATTCGTTGCATTTTCACCCTATGCCATTGGGTTTACGCGAATTTGGAATTACAAAAACATCTTAATATTTAGAAAGTAGGTATGGAATGTTTGTACCATAGACCACAGAAACTAAAGGGAGATGTGACATGGGAGCGGTGCCGGTGCCGTTGCCCAAAACCGAACACATTGCTCGTAACAGCAATGATGACTGACAGCAGCGATGTCTTAATGTAAACAGTTTACATTGCTTGCGTAGTACCACATACTGAAGATTATTCGAACATTGAGTACTGATACCGCAGTGGATATTGAGCACATATTGTGATCACTTTGTGTGTGTGAATTTCTAATGCGACACTGAGTTTCGAACTCAACGCATTAGTTGATTTAGTTGGCATCTGTCTAAGTGTCTATATCTCTATGGTTTGTACCAAAGAACCAATCTGTAAACTAAAGTAGGCTTTAAATTCATTTTCATTATGCAATAAGTTATACATGTTATGTTTCAGAATAGATTTGATTCTCGTAGAATATAATTCTGAAATACCTGTTTTAGACAATACTTTCAGTATCAAACCTAAAGAGCTAAAACCGTGGGCGGAATAGTTGTTGTTGATATGCCTTCATTTTCAGTCGACTAACGTCTAAGAATCTGACGTAGGTAGGTATATTGGCCGCTATTTTCGGATTTTGCTTTAATTCCAAACCGCTGCTTCGGTTAATCGTTTCACTGGGCATAATCTGTAGGAGGACACTATTATCTGATCGGGACGTCTACGTGCGTCATATTCGCAAACATCGCTAGATAGAATTTATTTATTGTAAAACACATGCTAACCAAATGTACCTTTTGTACTCATGAAAAAAGGCGTAAAATATTTTAGTTCTCGAGTCGATGAGACATGTTTTTCGTCAGATATCGACGTTTTATCATAAGAGATCTCAAAAATTTTTGTTAAAACTAAGAAAATCATATTAAGTATGGGCCACTTAGAAGACTGATTATTGAAAAAAAAGTTATAATCAAGCATCAAAAGCCTGCGCTCGCGCCTCCGGCTTCTATCTGTGCCACAGCGCCATCTCGGCTTAGATCGATAAATAAAACACACTTTTATTATGCGTTGATCGATCGAGCATGGTGGTTCTAGAAGGCCCGTGTAGATGGCGTTGATGCACAAGCGATATCCTCGTACTGTACTCGACGTAAGATTATTTAATTTTCCGTGTAGCTAGCTGTATTAATGATAGCTAACATAATGTTATTGAAAAGTACGTTACTATTACATCCTAGAGACATCTTATGAAAGCACGTAATCATTTTCTTTGTTCAGCTTGGCTGCCGTGCGTCAAACTTCAATTTCAATCTACTCTTGCACAAAGAGAGATTTCTACAAAGGAAATTCTTTCGCCAATAAAGCTGCACTATCCTGAATCATGATTACTTTTCACTATAAATATGCAAAGTCCCAAAAGAATATGGAACAGTCTGCCTTTGACGCTACGAGTTTCTAAGCGACAATATCATGGCTGCAATATCGTCTGAGCCAACGCGAAGAATTAAATACATGAAATCAATAGTAGACTGAATATAAATACGGCTTACTAAAATACCAGTCATCTAATTCTCTAAGTTTGTTCGCTTTAAGGAAAACAGCGCAGAAATTAATTTCATTGTCCCCGTACTAACTTCAACAATGAGCTAAGTTTTTCTAATGTAAATCAGTTTACAATGCCCGAACAGCTGTTATTTATCGGCAGTAAGTAATTTGGTCAAAATATGGCTTTTTATTTGACTACTTCTTTTGTGTCGCAATCATCTTTTCAAGCAAAGTTTCCTACGTAATGAAACGAAACGGAATATCATATTGATTATAACATTTTCCCTGTTTTATGAGTGAACAGACAAAAATCTAAGGGCGTGTTTTATCAACACTTGCTTATCAAGCCCGTGATAACCATTAGTAGCAGTAGTAGTAATAAATGTCAACTTTTGGTTGCTCATTTCTGAAATAGGAATATCTAACAGGTGAAGATAATCTTAGATACAAATATCGGAAAGATGAACTCACTGGTATAATCGAAACAAAATTATCTTTATTTGTGTAGACTAATTAAATTAGTACCTACTTACAAATGTAAATGTCTCATTGTTTTTTTGCCCTACCAGCGCTTCGAGACAAACATTTGGCAAGTGCTGAGAAGAAGCGCCGCAACAAACTCAGTCACCACTGTCCGCCGGTTTAAAAATATAAAAAAGTAGGTAACGCAAGATGTAACTAGAAAGTGTGGAAGAACCGATGAAACTAGTTTAAAGCAGATAAAATAATTGTTATATATTAATCCCAGTTCAGCTACAACCTACAACTAAATCATTTAATTTCACGTGGCATCAATCGAAGCGGGCGAAAGCAACGATTGCGGTCACGATATTTTTTTGCAATTAACCGTGAACAGAGCCACTGAACCGATGTTGATGTTTTTGTAGATTTTGTGGCTCGTGACGACTGACGAGGCAATGATAGATTGATTAGACTTTAAAGAAACAGCGAACATTCTTTGCAGTCATAAACCCGGAAACCAATTAGATTCCCTTATTTGCACATCTCCGGTGGAAATGGATCGTGTGGAGAAGAGCGGAGAAGTGTTGGACGCAATTGTTTTTATATTGAATTTGACAGCGGTGGCGGCGTGGTGCCGCTATCTTATTCTGTGGCGGTGCGGAGAAGAGCAAAGAAGTGCGGAAAAGAGCGGAGCAGTGCGGAGATGTGCGGAGTGGTGCGGTGTTTCATAGATAGCAATAGACTGCCAGCTGACAGCTACGCACAGCTCACACATCTCTCGTCTCCGCACCGCTCCGCCCTGATGGAAACCGGGCCTTTAACTACGATGCCAATAATTATATTTAATTTTAAATGTTGAGAGGGGGAAACACTAAAAGCGAGGATTATATCGATTATTTCTTGCGCAGACTCTATGATTCGCGTCCAGAACAATCCAATTAATAAAAAACTGAAATATTTTCTTGCTCGCTTGGAATAACGTGCAAAAAACATTGCGCAAAAGTAACGAACAAAACTAGTCTTATAAAAATAAATTATTGAGAGCAACATCCAAAAAAAAATTTAATACGCCAGTACCCTGGCACAACCGAGCGCTGTACCTACATACAATAAACATGATGACTAATATGTAATGAGAAGTTTGAGAAGGAATCCTTTCTGAAGAACTAATGTAAATATGTATCGCAGTCAAATTGTATAATCCGCCGTTTTACATTACGGCTAGCCATATTCCAAAACAGCAGCATATTACAAAATAGCGCTGTTTTCGAAAATGGTTGGCTGTAATGTAAAACGGCGGATCATACAATCCGACTGCGACATAAACACAGTGATTGGCATGTAAGTATTTAAGTACACTTTAAAATATTTTTCTTCGTCGTCAGTAACATAAAAAAAATAGTTTCTGCAGTTTAGTTTTAAAGAGAAATAAAATTCAAGAGTTATTCATAACTCAAGAAAAGTTACAAGGGTTTCCCTGGACCGTTCCGTCAAAGTTATGGCACGGCCGAGTTCTTGCTTGCGTTTACTCGTCTTCCGTGCCTTTTCATTACTTTGTAACATTTCGTAAGCGTCCCTTTCAGAGTAGAGTAGAGGTAAAAAATAACCGGGAGTTTTCTTTTTGCTTTATGGCGTTCCTTGGGCACTATTTAATCAGAAGTAGACTACTATTTAAGGACTAAACATCACTTAAGTATAAAACGTAACAATTAAAATACAATAATGTATCAAGTGACGTCATGTGGAAAACCAATTCTATATCATTCTTCATTTCAGCCTGTTTTACAAATAAAAATGAAAATATAAAGTTACAAGGTAGGAATTTAGGTAGTACAATTTCCATGATGACAGCTGCCCACTATTACCATTCGATGTACCTATGAACTAAAAAAAGTGCTTACCTTCTTCTCCAGGCCCAGCATGATAGCGAAGCCAAGGATGAATATGATGGTGGTGGACTTGGTCATCGTGTACAGGGATATGGTGACCAGCTCCAGTCCCCAGTTGGAGAAGCCGACATCGATGCCACTAGCGAGGCCAGTTGGCCCGACGGAACGCAGACAGGTCATGAAAGGGAGCAGCAACTGCGGCGTTCTGGTGATGAGGTACCGGATCAGACGGACGACCACGGATAGGATCCATTTGACGATTAGGTGGTACATAACCACGGTGAGCGGGAAATTGAATCCCTGGAACAAATTATGCAATGTTGCAGTTTTGGCACGCTACGATTTATGAACGTCAGGATGGCAGTCTTCGATGAAATTAATCGTAACAATAGGGATGTTTCCTGGATAAAAAACAAGAGTTTGAATTAATCCAGGGTTCGAAAATATCCGATATTTATTATAAATATCAAAATATCGGATATTTATGATATATATCAGATATATATCAACTTTGATATATGTATATCAATTTTGTATGAAAGCTATACTATTATTTTATTGTATTATTCATTAATACTATTGCATATGTGTTACATAAACATGTTTTTAATGTTTTTAAAACTTAAAATCAGACAAATAAAGCAAAAACATAAAATTTCTTTTAAATACGGCAAAATCAACTAAAAAAATAAAAATCTTATGTCAAAAAGTACAAATACAGTAACAAATTTTAAAAGTTGATATACATCATTAAAACCGGCTTGATATACACCGTGTTACTTTGCATTCTTGCCATATTCACAGAGATAAAAGTAGGGAACAATACCTATTATTTAAGATAAACAAGAGACCCCCATAAAGAAAGTACACTAAGATTTTAGTAAATTTGGTTTTTCAGTACAAATTGGAATAAACCCATTTTGTCTCATACGTTCTACAGGTGCAAGTGAAATAAACCTAGTGGGCGTGGCCTAGNGTAGAGCAGAAGGTTTGTGATTCCTAAACGTATAGTTCCAAAATACTGGACTGTCCTGTCGATGACATTGACAGTGGGGCGCCACCGTCAATACCGGATCGCTGGTTCAGATTTTTGCCATGTTGGAAACCATATAGTTGAACGATGGTAGCGCCCCCCTGTCATTGAGTTTAGCGGGACAGTTCAGCGTGGGTCATCTATAACACCCGACTGATGCGCAGAAAAAGATAACTGTCAATGAGTTGTGNCGCAACACATAAACGTTTTGTCTCACAGTTTCACTAAAACAATCCTTTCATGTAACGCGTTTACACTGTTTATCTCTTCTGCGCATACCAGTCGTTTCAAGTCACTCCAAAAATCCATTGGTGTCAGGTCCGAGGATCGTGGTGGCCAAGCTACTGGACCACTTGTCCAATCCACTGTTCACCAAACGTATTATTCGCGCACTTGACGTCCTTATTGTGGGGGAGCACCATCCTGCTGGTAGTAGAGCATTTGGTGTAACGCTAAGGGTACGTCATCAAGCATTTCGTCTAAGACGTCTTGCAGACACTCCAAGCACCATTTTGATTAAATTATTCGTTGTTTGAATACACTTCAGACATTTTTGTATTATTTATAACGTGATTTGTGATTGATGGATTTCTCAGTTTTTTCCAAGTGTCAAAAAGACATTTTAAAGACAATAGATTGCAATAGATATTTAAAAATACAATAAAAAGTAAAAAAGTCTTCATCGCCATCGCCAACAAGTGATGTGCATGCGTTACGATAATTAGTGATGTGTTTAACAGATTATCGATAAAATAAAATACTCAAGATTAAAAAAAAAAATTTTCGGGTATTATTTTTTTAGGGATTTGTGTTCAGTATCAGTAATATAATAACCTCTGTAAATATGGCAAGAATGCAAAGTAACATCCTGTATATCCTCGAACCCTGAATTAATCCGTCGGTTAACTTAGCAAAAAATACTCAACACGTATTTTTCACTTTTCAAACTAATTAAAATTAAAAGAGAAAGCACGCCAAGGTTCCGACGAAGAGGCCCGTGACGTCAAGGCGTGCTTTTAAAAATGTGGCAATTTCAACGTATAACTTCGTAATTACTTGTTTGATTGACAAATAAAAATATATGTGTAAAATATTTTTTGATATAGTGTAATTGACGGACTTAAAGTTTTTTTTTTATTAAAGAGCATCTACACAAATATAAACTGTACCTTAACCCTATGTCAAATAAAAATATAGTTCAAAGTTGATTGACTAACAGTTAAGTTGCACTAACTGTATAGATCTACTAAAACTGTACCTAGGCCCTTTATTTGTAAATATACTATCCTAGGTCATTTTGGAATCTAATAGTACCTAGACAAATAGACAATACATAGGTAACTAGTATTTTTTATCAACAGCTTAATAACTTTACCAACATCTGGCAAAAAATTTAAATCAATCTTTTATTAAAAGTAAATTATTTTTTTTAAATTCATTTCTTTTTTTTTATGAATTTTCTGATAGATTCAGTTTATTCTGTAACCTTTTATTGGTACCGTTTGAAAGAGCTAGTGAAGCACTTTCAGGATCAGTAACCAGCCCCCTTAGACAAAACGCACTTTTTGATCGAATCGAAAATCGAATCCGTCAAAACTCCATACAAAAAAGGGGCTTTTCGACCACTTTTCGACTGGTTTGCGATTATAATTTGCACTTTGTCTAGACCCACAGTTTTTCAAAATCTTGTATATTTTAGAAATAATCGAGTGAGATCACTTGTCATTTCCATCCTGTCATATTGGTAACATTAATGAAAAATTTGATAAATAATATGAATGAATTGAATTTAATAAAAAAATCAGTCACCAAGTAGGTACTATCTGCTAAATGTCTAACTAACAACAGACAATTTAATATAATCCATCTTTTTTACTATGTACGAAATGTCTTAACACCTATGCTAACAATGTTCTTCAAATTCATAAAGATTGGTTTTTAATAAGAAAGGTCCACTTCCACTTAAGATATTTTCACTAAGGGCTACAAACAAATTTAAAGTAACTTCAATATCAATACTAATACATTTACAACAGAGATAATGCTATCACTAATCACACACTAATCTCAAAACTCAGTGTTGAATTCAATTATTAACCTGAACATTAAAAAAATGGTATTTTTTACTGTTCAAATTTAACTAATGCTATCTACAAGTAAAAGTAAAAAAAATATGCATATTCTGCTCTCAGAGGTGTGTTATAAAGGGTGTAGACTGACATGAAGTAACTAGGTTAGGGCCCAATCAGTATTTAAATTAATTTATCAATGACTAAATGTAACAATTTGAAATTTTTAAGCATCATCAACTGATGTGGAAATTAATATTACAATCCCCTCAGTCTTCTCTGGTCTGGGGATTTATGCATGCGAAGCGATTCGGCCATGGGGATAATCACCATGGAACAAATGACTGAGTCACTAGCAAGGACAATAGGTATTCAGATCCAAAACAAATTAATTAACTCTCTTAACATTTAAACTTGTGAATAAGTTAAACCAGCATTTATCAAGGCTACAAGTTTGTACCACACGTAGATACGGTATCAACACTCAATTTAAGTTTTTAAAATAAAAAAACTAAGAACATTGTTATCAGCAGCCTTACCTTTAACAGCCATCTCTGATAGAAAGTCAAGCCGATGGACAGTGAGAAGTATATTAGGATGAGCCCCAGCGATAGGAGGCTCTTTTGGACACAGATATCCGACCATTTTCCTTTCGGTTTAGTAGTAAATACGTCGTCTTCCGTGTCAGCTTTTAGCGACAGCTGTTGGTACTTAGTACTGGGCATAGCGAGGGCAGGCCGTCAAAACCACGAATGGCGACACTCAGCTGCATAGCAGAAATAAATTAAAGCACTAAACCCCCAAATATATGCTCGATTGTTAATTCAATAAATTTTACTGAATTATTTTGTTGCCAGACGTGCAATTCAGTAAAGGTCCGAACAAGAACTGTCAACAACGTCAGTCACTTAATGTCAGTGTCAAGTGCAATTTACGTTCCGATTCGCTGGTTGGCGTCCGAGTCGGACGATAACCGAACGGTGAATAAATAATACCATAGTAAAGGGTTTTATTTTTTGCTAGGGCTGATAATTACACAATCACATTGACTATTCAAATAGATTTAAATCAACTAAACTAACATCGACTAATTTCAAATGATTCTGAATTATCTATAGGGAAAAATTGGAATTAATAGTAAGGCCCTCTGTTCAATGTCATAATCAGGCTCCGATAAAAATTTTCAACTACCTACTGCCTCGGATTATAAATAGCATGCCACCCGAATTTGTGAAAGAAATCACTGTTAAAAATATTGAATATAAGCTTGTCGGCGCCGGACACAGATGCTGCAATTATTATTGATGATTAATAGTACCAATCTTAATATTATGTTATCTGTATAAATCTGTAGAGCGGAAGGTTTGTGATTCCTAAACGTATAGTTCCAAAATACTGGACTGTCCTGTCGATGACATTGACAGTGGGGCGCCACCGTCAATACCGGATCGCTGGTTCAGATTTTTGCCATGTTGGAAACCATATAGTTGAACGATGGTAGCGCCCCCCTGTCATTGAGTTTGGCGGGACAGTTCAGCGTGGGTCATTGATGCGCAGAAAAAGATAACTGTCAATCAGTTGTGTCATGTCAAGTGTGAGCAAGCGGCTACGAGGTTATGGTTCCAAAATACTGGACTGTCCTGTCGATGACATTGACAGTGGGGCGCCACCGTCAATACCGGATCGCTGGTTCAGATTTTTGCCATGTTGGAAACCATATAGTTGAACGATGGTAGCGCCCCCCTGTCATTGAGTTTGGCGGGACAGTTCAGCGTGGGTCATCCATATCTTTGAAAGCGTGTTGAGTTTGGTGGAACGTTAAATTGTAGGAAAAGTGATTGTCAACCATCCAAGATATTATCTCCTTGCCCGTTAACCCACGCCTATGGAGATTCCACCCCTAGAGTTCCTTCTGATAGAGACCCAGTGCCTTTAAGCTGAAGGACTATTTCCTAAAGCTAATGTAAAAATATCAAAATAATTTTATGCTGTATAATTGCATGTGAAATTGTGAATGTACAGTCACGGAATGAAAAGGTTCGTCAGTTTTCAAATTGATTCCTTCAACGAATCGCGAGCACATATTACCTTTTGAAACTATGTAACTGTTCGTCAATAAAGTTCAAAATTATTCAGATCCAAGTTGTTTGACGATTTAACTTGTTAAGAAGATCATTATGATTGATAAACTAAAACCTTCTTGTTGGTTCAACCTGCCATTATCTATTGAAAAAAAAACTACATTTTGTAACAATATTGCACTGATGGGATAGAAAAATAAACAAGCAAAACCTCATTCGTTAGCAAACGTCATATTTATTTAAATGTTAGCAGCATTGTTTCTTGCACGGTTATGTTGGCAGGTTTGACTCTTACTTACAGTACCTAGTGCAAGCGAAAACCGACACTAAGGTGACGAACCTTTTCATTCCGCGACTGTACCCACTCCAAACTCGTTGGCTTTACATCAAACCCTGGTGGTTTTTAAAGCTATCTAAATGTATTATAATTGCTGTGTTTTAGTAATTTTATTTTCAAAAATAATTTGAAAAATGAAAATGAAAATGAAAATGAAAAGTATTTATTGCCAGAATCAAACAATACAATAACTAATTTATTCGGACTTTTAATGGAAGTGAATAAATCGATTGTTTCGTGCTTGTTACAGCATGAACTTTACCGTGATACTGAATTGCACATCAGCTGATATGAAAATGGAGCGTGCGACATTACAAATTAGCGTAATCAGAGCTCAGCGTTGCAAATCGACTAGACGACTAAAGAATCAATTGGTTAATAGACAAAGATGTTTTTTTTTCGTTCACGTCCCTATCTCCCTACAGACATCTTGTGTCACTTCACTTCAGTCACTTGTCATTGTTGTCATTTTATTTGTCAAACGTGACATGAGAAAAAGTGTGTGCGTGAGTTTGTGTGGGTGAGGAGAAATAAAATCAATATTTATTATCAATACACCTTGTCTATCCTTTACATCACGATTTCAATTTGGCACTGGGGACATTTAACAGAAAATCTCGTGATAAATTAATCGTAGAAATGAAAGTACATTTCTAATTTCAAAAATTGTGATTTGTTATCTAATATGAAGTGAGTCTGTTCTTTGTTATCGACACGTCCAAGGAACTCCCAAAAGATGACTGATTCAAGTTCGTACTCATCTTTGATGGCGCTTGTGGACAGCCACCTGTCCAAGACCAGTGTGCAGGCAAGTGGATCAGAGGGCAATGATAGTCCGTTTCCTAGATTGCAACTGCCAAGATTGAAAGGCCCAAATGCGACCTTGTCGGAAACTCGCCTGACGCTTCCTTCAACGCAGCGTCTGCCACTGCCCACGTTAAGCTTGACTGATAGCCCGATTCAAGAAGTCCTGGCCATGCAAGTCAGCAACATGCTCAAAGCTAAAGAAAAGAAAAAGCAACAAGAAGAAGAGGCAGCACGACTTGCACGCGAGCGCGAAAAATTAGCCGAAGAAATGAGGAAACTGAAGATGGAAGATGATAAAAATGATGAACATATCATTGATTTAGTCAAAGCTGTAAAGGAATCGATGACATTTAAGAAACCAGACCAACCAGCCCCTCGGAAGAGAAAAGTATCACTTAGCGGCAATAGCTCTATCGAAACATTGTTTGAACCAAGATTTATTGACAGTGAAATTAATCCGGTAAAGGTGAAAACTCCGGAACCTTTATTACCATGCAAGACCGATATGTCATACATCTTGACGCAGAAAATAAGACGAGGCAAATGCTCAGCATTTGGAAAAGTGCTCACGTCAAGACTGAAACCTGTAGCTGCACCGTACTTAAGAGAGACAATACATTCAAAGGTTGTAAGGTTTGATTTCTCAACAAAATCTCCATGTGATCTGATAAAAGAGAAACTACGACAACCCCGGCCGTATCCATCGCGTACATTTGACTTATTGAGCATATTCCCAGACTTGGAGGAAGAATTTTCGAAGTAAAATTGTAAATATTTATGATGAATGAAGGCTGGACATTTAAGATCAGTTGCACTGATGTATATCCAAAAAAACTATCAGTATACAATGAATTTAAACTTAAGATTTTAGACAGTCAGTTCTTGGATGTATTTAGTTTAACTCATTAGTTTAATTGGCTGTAAATTAGGATAATAATAATGATTATTATTGTAGTATACAATACTCACAATGAAATATAACTAGCTATAGAATCAGGAATGATGTTGCACAAAAATAAATTGTCTTTACTATATTTAGTAATTAGTTAGGTAAATAAAATTTGTAAGTTTATAGACTAGGGTGTTAGCACGGTAATATTATTAGTATTACCGTGGTGTTAGTATGTTATACTAATATTAATATTGTAATTAATCTATTGGTCACTGCTTCACATACAACTGTAGTGGTTGTACTTATTTCTGACTTACTTTCAGTTTTTATTTAAATTCAGTTTTCAGTAAAGTCTTGTGAATAGACAAAATTTTTGTTAGCGTTGTGACTCCCTAATAATATTGATCTCATTTTTATTTTATTTTCTTGTAAACATATCAACCATGGTGACTAACCGCACTGCACAGTTACAGTTAGGCTGAGTTGCACCATCTTACTTTAACAAACGTAAAAAATCTGTCAAACCTCATAAAAAAAACACCGGTTATTATCATAGTTACCGTCAAAGTATGTTGGTGCAATTCAGCCTTATTCAAGGACTTAAAGACATATGATGTACAATAATAAAATTATATTATTTGATAATTAATATATTATTATTAAATGGGATTCAAAATCATGTTTGTAATATTATTTAATACTTATTTTTAAGGCATCAAGTTGCCATTGGCGGATTTAATACATGGAGGCATTCTCTCCCAGCCCAGCCCAGTAAAGACTGAAATCACGATACTTCATATTCACAAACATTTTACTATGATGTCTCATAGTGCGCGTGGACACACAGGGTGACACGAACCAATCACAGAGCTGTATTCAACGCTGTGCGTTCGATTTGCCGCTTTCGTTTCTGAATACAGGCGTATGTGACACCAATAACTACTGTGGGAGTCGCATCGTGTCAGCCGCCGTACTACTATTAACATTGCTGTGCTCTTTATTGTTTATAAATTAATTTAATAACTGCGATAACAACCCCGATAATTCATACTATGTAGCTTGCTCTGTATGTTTTGCAATGCGAATTTTTATTCATTCATTTCCCTCTATAATGCTTTATTGACTGGACTAATGGCTCAATAATAATATTTTGATTTGATTTCTTTATCCTAGTTTACGTTCACGATTAATCCTTCAAGCTCCGCGAATCTAGCTAGACACATTAGATAATCAATTGTTATGACATTAATTAATGCCGTCTGGGACTCAATCGGTTAAGGCCTTGTCCAGGAGGGCGAATTCGCCGCGAATGTCTTCGCGCGTACAAGTACGAATTTTCAACTCGCGCGTGTTTTGTGGACGCTATGTGTTGGTACGCGCGAAGACATTCGCGGCCAATTCGCCCTCCTGGACAAGGCCTAAGCAAAACAAACATGTGCGTGTTTGGAATTGAAAAAAAAAATCGTTTTTAGCCTAGGCGCAGACCATCGATTTTTCGTCGGCCGATAGTTTAGTCGGGTTGAGTTCTCAGTGCGCACACTGATCCAACTAAACAGTTGTATCCCATCAAAAACAATACTTGTCAAAAAAACCAAGTCTCGCAACTCAGTTGTTCTACGGTAAAAAGTTGTGAGATCCATGTAATACCAAGTCCAGGCCAGGAAATCTTTAACGTTTTACGTAAATTATTGACTTGGCCATCGCACTAAATAATTTAATTTACACGTGTTTTCATGCGATGGCCAAGTCAATATATGGGTCATTCCACAAAAATATGTCAACTCTTAGTCCGCGCCACATTTCACATGAAATATTTGTTAATATTTTATTCCAAAATTGTTAAATAACAGCTCACAATGTGCTTTATTCATCACCCATTTATATTTTTTGAAACTATTTTTAAAACATCTTAAATTCCTTTTGAATGACCCAAAACGTCATTCCCTAGGCATGTCCGTACTCCAAAAGTTTGTGTTTTGGGACCCACATTTATAAAAACATCAACTTTATCCTTTGTTTTAATTAACGAATAATCTATTTAAATGTATATTACACCAAATTCTATTAATATTTTGCGGTTTCAATAAACAATAATTTGATTTTCTTTAGTTGAAAAAGAGTCTACAGTTTTTAGCGTCATTCCCTCGCCACGCACTGATTTTATAATTTTGCGCTTTAATATGTAAGTCAGTCAGTGAGTGACAAAATTAAGTAACTTTGACCCGTTATAATTCTTAAACTACTGGTTCAAATTGAATGAAATTTTAAATATACCGTGTTTTTACAATGCCTGCATAGCTAATGAAAATTCAGCCTTCTAGTTTTATCCACAACGAAGTTACAGGCGGTCGAAAATGGCCTGAATTGCTTCGAGAAAAGGATGGTACGGCCGGCCGTGCCGCTTTTTTGCTCGACTTGGTGGGGGCACTGCCGTGCCCCCAGATCGGGCGTGGGTGCGCAGACCGCCGATTTATAAAGTTGGGCCGATTTATTGTCTTCATTCGATAGAGAGCTGTTGAAGAGATCAGTCGCGTGGAATGTTTCCCAGAAATATTATACTTTACTAACACTTGCACACGGCTTCCCCTGCATGAAATTCAGTTTGTCAGAGCAAAGTAAAAAAGTTTAATAAAAATCGGCTCAAACTTATTTTTTTCCAATAGGACATGAGAAGGGGAAATTATAATGAAAAGGTGAAATCGAGAGTAATACTTTAAATAATTAATTTATAATAGATTAATTCGGTATTTTTTGATTAAACTACAGATTTGTTTATAAATTAAAATAACATATAGGGCTATTATTCATAATGATCTGTGACAAACACTGATTCATGCGTGCGAAACCGTGGCCAAAAGCCTTAGTTTCAGGAGTTAACTTAGACTATAGTCTTTTTCACCTAAGATGATCCGTATGACGTTTCGAGTTTGAAAGATTTAGAGATGTCACATAACTAAACCATAGCGATTAATCTATCGATTTTTTTCCAAGAGTTAATAAAAACCTACTTTTAGAGAAATATTTTGTATAGGTGTTATTTAACAAAAAACATGTTTTTTACAATTACAAATAATATTTGTAATTGTAAAAAACATGTTTTTTAATATTATTATTGTAACAATTTTTTATTGATAATATTCAAATTTCATGGTTCATGTTCAAAAAACGATTATTAAAAAGTACTGGTTCTGTTTCTTTAAATTAAAAACCATTAATTTATTTTTAATGCGTTTATTAAAAGTCAATAATCGAAAAATATAGTTGATTTTTGTGATGTTTTTAATAACTAAGTATTCACTGCAATCGATTAATGAACCGCGGAAATAATCGATTTTATTATACAAGAAATACCCCAGCACTAAATCTATTCCGTTTCACACATTGCGTACATGAAATAAATGATATTTTTACATCGTATTTAATTATAATATAATCAATAGACTCAGATTTTACTATATATTTCAAGACAAGGCAGTTTTTTTTTTATTATATTGCTAATAAAATACAAATATTTTTTCAAAAATATTCTGCATATGTAGTATGCGTAATATGGATAACCTTGAAGTGTCATACGGATCATCTTACGTGAAAAAGACTATAAGGAGTTATAATAAAACAATTGGATACTGGTAATAGAGTTATAATAAAACAATTGGATACTGGTAATAACAATATTTATTGAAAGGTTCAGAAGAAACAAACAATGAAATCGTTACACAATTTTTCAATATATTCAAACTTTGTCATTAGACAATAAAAAACAATGACAATACTTGTAATAACAATATTTATTCAAAAGTTTAGTAGGAGATGATGTTGCACAAAAGAAACAATGGAATCGTTACACAATTTTTCAATATATTCAAACTTTGTCATTAGACAACAATAAAAAACGATGACAATACTGGATATGACAATATTTATTAATGGGTTTAGTAGATGATGTTTCACAAAAGAAACAATGGAATCTTTACACAATTTTTCAATATATTCAAACTGTCATCCTACTTCCCACTAATATTATAAATGCGAAAGTTTGTATGGATGTCTGGTTGTTTGTTACTCTTTCACGCAAAAACTACTGAACGGATTTTGATGAAACTTTACAGTATTATTGTTTATAACCCAGATTAACATGCCATGATATGTATAATTTATGACGATCTGTGACAAAATAAATTTCACGCGAGTTCAGCCGCGGGCAAAAGCTAGTTAAACAATAAAAAAAACAATGACAATACTAGTAAGGGTAATAATAACAATATTTATTTAAAGGTTTAGTCTGTGGGTTTAGTAGATGTAGAAAAGAAACACAAAACAATGGAATCATCACACAATTTTCCAATATATTCAAACTTTGTCATTAGACAATAAAAAAACAATGACAATACTGGTAATTACAATATTTATTTAAAGGTTTAATTGGAGATATTGTACAAAAGAAACAAAACAATGGAATTGTCACACAATTTTTCAATATATTCAATCTGTCATTAGATAATAAAAAACAATGACAATATCAATAAAGATCAATGAAACGATTGAATAGTCATACAAGATGTATTCGAATAAACGTTTTAGATGATAAGTACCTACCACAGACAATATTATAATACTAGTACCTAATGACTAATGCTATAGAAGTTAAGGGTCAAAATGGTATAATTATTTCAACTTCGTCTAGAAAAAAAAAACATCCTATGACAAACCTTGTCCAAATCCGAATTTCAACTGTCGATGTTCGATGCGTTTACACTTTAATATAGTCAATTTAGACTTATAAAAACAATGTGACAATAAACAAAACAATGTGACAATAAAAACATCGAAAACCGCAGATATTTTGACCAAAAACATATTCAAATTTAACAGTTGACGGACGGATTGGAATTGTATAGAAATCCTGCAATAATTGACTTACATAAATGTATTTTAATCCATGACAATAAGGATAAATGACACATCGAAATCGTTACATAGTTTTACAATGTATTTTATATTTTGTCTATAATTCATAAAACATCAAAATCACGACAGTAGTTTCTAATTACATAAATATGACGGCCAAGAATATCCAAAATAACAACCAGAGCTGTCTCCCAGGCTCCATTCTATGGTAATGGTCTCATCTGAAACGGTAGGAAAAGTTATTTTCTGTTTTGAGAATAAACAAGAGCCCTTATAATATAAATGTAAGTTTAGGGTTGCAGGCAATCGTAAAAATACGCACAATATAATAAAGACAGTTTTGTGTAATGTGTTTTTAATTTGGTTGACATTATTTTTTATACGACCGTGGCGCTGAGTAGGTTAAACTTGCATTTGCTCGCGTGAATTTCGTGTTCAGAAATCATCGAATATGCCAAATCCTCCATTCGTCATAGATCAGAGCCCCGATTACGGTAACTTTTAACGTCTACAATCCAGACGCGTTTCTGATTCTGCGATACGATTGGTCAAAACAGCTGACGTACGCTGTTGAACGATGTGCATGTGGATTGAGTGATCCTTGCTTCAATCTTAACAAAAATCGAGGAAGTTTTACTTAAAATATGTTAAAACATTGCGATGAAGTTTAAAAATTTGTTAAACCTAAGATAAAAATGTTATGGCCAATAAATAGGAGCACTCATACCGCACGCTTTAAGAAAACGTCAACATGTTTATTTCAGAAAATAAAGCCTTTCTACTTCTTTTTATAGTATTGAAAAATTGTTAAGTCTCACAAAATAAAAAATCATATGTACCCTAATCAACATTTTCCTTTAGGAATCATCTAAGCCTGATATTTCTTAAATTATGAAGGGTTCGGACAATATTTTCATTGAATAATGTTTCCGACAAAGGTTGTCAAATTGACTGACATGTTTATCGTATAGTACAGTCCACTATGAAAATTAGCTGTAGTCTGTTTCAACTACCTATTTTAAAGTTTTTTGTCACTTTCTAAGTTTTGAATTTTATGGAATTGGGAAAGAAGTACCGAGTTTGAAGCGTTCATGAGCAGACATTGCAGTTGAATATTCAAGTTCTGAATTTGATTATTGATGAATAATAAAATAAATCCTACTAGCTCGATTGATGGTTTCATTTAATTTATTTAAACCAGGTTACCTTTAATCATATTTTTTCGTTAATTTATGAAAATATCAAATTAGCCCGTAATCCTGAATCCTGATACATACATTTAGCCTATTAATTTAACACATGTACGACTGTACTCAGTGTTGCACTATCAAATGCAATTGACGCGCCTCTATGCCAGGGTTTTTATGTTCCTGGTCAGGCTATACCTACATTTTCAACAGTCCATGTTAGAACAGTAATAAAGAAGCAACATATTATATAAATATACCACATGAAATAAATACAACAACGTATAGTATACCAGTTTTCAATTCTAACGTAATAATATCATTCATGATAATCGATTAATATTGCTTGCAAAAGCTTAACATTTTTTTTACATTTTGTGCTGTATCAAATAAATATTATACTATAATCTAGCTAAAGTTACAATTTCGAATTAAATACAACCAAATCTCATAACACAATCCGCTCTCCGCTCGCCTTTGGGCCATAATTTTACTCAAAAATACATTTGAACGCTTTAGCTTTAGGGGTCGCGTGACAAATTTTAATGCCAGCGATTTTGGGTTTCAAATCTACAGGACAATTAGTGTAATAAGAACAAAAATGTATGCTTGGAGTCATGTAGTTTTATGTAGGTATATTATAATATATTATGGTATAATATAATATATCTTCATTTTATGTTAAGTATAATTTCATATTACTGAAAGGATCTTCAGTAAATTAGGTATACTTAATTATTTGAGGCCGGGTGTATTGTGTCATAGTTGGAAGAGTTTATTATTGTCATTTCAATATCAATATCATATAATATTGCTACTGGGTCAAATGAGTACTAAGTTCAAATCTACTTACAATAGTAACTTTAACATTAATATTATAACAATATCATTTCAGGCTGTTAAGTCCATCAAACTTTTAGACTTTCTATTATTCTCAGTCTTAAATTTTGAGAAGCCCTAATGTTGGCAAAAGCAGGCATTTATAACAATAAAATAACAATAGGCAAGAATAAAAACATGACCTCACTTTGTAGGCTAAATCCTCCATTTGTTGACCTGATTACCTGTTGATCCTGACTATGATGATCACACTGATGGAAATAGGTTACAAATGTCACAACGTTTATAGATAAACTAGCTGTGCCCGCGACTTCGTACGCGTGAAAACCCGTTTTCGCAACATTTTTCATTGTTACTCTGCTCCTATTAATCGTAGCGTGATGTTGTATAGCCTATAGCCTTCCTCGTTAAATGGGCTATCTAACACTGAAATAATTTTTCAAATCGGACCAGTAGTTCCGGAGATTAGCGCGTTCAAGTAAACAAACAAACAAACTCTTCAGCTTTATAATATTAGTATAGATATGTGGCGACTCTTTACTAGTACCTACGAGTGTTACACCATACCATAGCTATATCTAAACCATACCATACCATAGATATAACTCAAAGGAGACTGACTGACATAATGATCTATCAACGCACAGCCCAAACCACTGGACGGATCGGGCTGAAATTTGGCATGCAGGTAGATGTTATGACGTAGGCATCCAGTAAGAAAGGATTTTACGAAACTCCACCCCTAAGGGGGTAAAACGGGAACCACGCGTGCGAAGTCGCGGGCGGCCGCTAGTTATGGTAATAAACCTATCAAGCGAGGAGTGACAAAGTGAGAGACTGACGCTACAACTCTGGTGTTCTGCTACACGAGTTGCTTGAAGTTGCGTTAGGAAGTACTTTGGGAAGTGAACTTTCATCTGTAAGTATTCTAAATATAAAATATGGTCTTAGCTGCTAAATATTGCTTAAGATTAACATTAACAATACTACCCCATTGGTTAACAAATCAATAGAAAACACTTCATGACCAAGTCAAGTTTGTTACCGATATTTTTCTAATTGACTTATTAAAAAGATTTAACAATAGTTTAGTTAACGTAGTTTCAGTATTTTCAATCTCACTCACGTTCATAACGAACAATTCGCATGAGCGAGGACAGACAGAATTGAAAATACGAAAACAGCGTTCAAGAATCTTCTGCTGCTTCGAAGCGATGCTACGGCCGGGTCGTGGTGGCGATTCATTTGGAAACTGATGCAATATTGAAGTTTTGAAGTGAATATAAGCTGTCTTGCTGAAGCTGAGTTAATCCAAGAAATCGAGCGTATTTTCGTATCGTAGTTCTAGGGCTGGTAATGGCGGCCGAGAAACTGGTGCGGCTCGTGAAGCTTCCTCGTGGCTTGGTACACGTCGCGCTCCTTATCGGGGTACTTTGTCGGCAAGTTCGGCGAGTGCAGGTTCACCTTGGCGGCGTATCTGTGGGGACAACAGGGATGATGACTGGGTAATGAAATCGAAATTCTATTTAGGCCGTCAGATAGAATAAAAAAAAATTGGACACATATTTTTTATTTTTTTCATAATCGAATAATTACAGTATTATATTGAGTTGAAATGACGCGTGAAGTCACTTTTGAGTAAAAAGTCTACTCAAGCGTGACGTAACGCGCCATTTCAACTCGATGTAGCACTGTTATATTGACGGACAAATAATTGAAATTTTGTCATCTAGCCTATTGCAACTATCAAATATTACTCAAAGGGCCTAAGTACTGAATAAATGATTTAATTTGAAGTTGGAACTCACCTTATACCAGCTATATCGATCTCGTAATGTCCACCAAGCACGTAGTCATTCGTCACCTTCTGAGCGACGCCGTCTTTGTCGATGTTTTGAACGAACCCGAGGCAAACCTAGGGAACAGGAAGATATGGCAAGTATCCTTGTCTAAGTGCTGTCGGCCTGGAGGTGATCTAGCGGGTTCATTCCCGAATTCCCCACTATGCTATTCCCCAGTTTATTTTTATTAAATAATTAAAATTTATTAGTTTTTTCCGGTGAATCCGCCTCGCCGGCCGGACGAGTGCGGTCAGCGGGAAACAAAAAATAAAATTTATATATTATTTAATTAATCATTGGTGGGGACAAGCCTAGTGGGGACAACGGGAATAAACCATCTAGTGCACCTTTGACTACGCATAGCATAACAAATTAATAATATTACAGCGCCACTCCGCTGCTTGCCGCAATAGAATGAAATCGCCGCTCCACAATAAAAAAAATCGCTATTTCCATGTGAACTGTGCGACTACGCGCCGCGTGGCCTATTTTTTTCAGTTCACTGCGATAAGTTAAGTAATTCGCTTTGCAGTGATACTCACCCTCCAATAACGATGGCGTGCGATTCAATATTAATTAAACAAAGCACCAAGTGGTGCTAATAACAATTTTCCTAATCAACAAGCTAGTGATGGGCGGGGAGTAACTACACGGCTTCGCTGACCGTACGACCCACCTCGGTCGAGATGGGCAGAGAGACATCAATATTGTAATTCCACATATTTTTTTCAAAATTATGTGTATTTATGCTGTATGCGGGTGGCGCATTTCGGCGATTCTGGCGTTAAGGAAATCTTTTTTGCTGTGGAAATCTTTTCTTTTGTGGAAATCTTTTCTTTTGTGGAAATCTTTTCTTTTGTGGAAATCTTTTGTTTTGTGGAAATCTTTTTTGTTGTGGGAATCTTTTTTGTTGTGGAAATCATTTGGTTGAAACTGCTGCAACAATGAGGTCACAGCTGTGTCTTCCGATTTCCGCGATGGCTTCACATGTCCGCAGGGCCGACCTGGGAATTGAACCCAGAATCAACCTATGAAACCTAGATTATAGCCAGCACATTAAGAATTTTACTCATTAATTGTTTAATTTATTCAAGATAAAATATTTAATATAAGTTAATACTCATATTAAAGACTCAATCAATTAATTCAATGTATTCCATACAAATCTGTAAGCCGCTCTTAGATGCGTCTTTTTTTATTCAATTTATTAGACGTCTAAGATGGCTCAATTAATTTACTTTATTTATTAAAGTGTCTCAATAAATTCGATCTTAGCATGCATTAATTTTACTTTATTTTACTTTAATTCATATAGGTATTTCAGCAAATTACAAGTGAGACAAATATTTGTTAAAATTACTTTATTCATCTTTCATGGCATGCATTATTTTAGATTTTAGAATTGAGTCGCCCTAGACATCTTTAACATGTCAAACGATTCACTAAAGTTACTAACAACTAAGTTCAACTTACTTGAAAATAGGCATGCATTACGTTAAAAATGGAATAGCAATTTACTTTTCATATTAATATATTTTCCAAAATATAACATGCATTACGTTAAAGACTGTGCTGCTATATAAAATTAATTTAAAAACAAATCTGAAAAGTGGATTAGTTTATGATAAAGCTGAAAGAAAAAGTTAGTGGGGGGATATCAGCGACCGAAACGTTCGCACGGTGGTCGTGGTCGTGTAGCGGCTCCCCACCCGAGTTGTGTGGCTCACCTGTTTTTTGAACGTGAATCCGTAGCTGGTGGTGGTGGTTTGTCCGCAGTAGTTCCCGTCGCGGTAGATGGGCTCGCCGCCCCAGGACCACAGGTCCAGCTCGTGGTCGTGGTCGGTCAGCAACAGCTGGACGTACTGCCGGCGGACGCCTTCCGAACGCTGCTTCAGCAGGGCCTCTCGCCCGATGAACGGGATGTCTTTCTGTGGAGCCGTGTTTAAATAAAGGTGAAGATCAGCTCATACTAGCTAGGCACTATTTGTTTTGAGTTTGAGGAAAAAAAAATTGAAATGTATTGGGTAGTTGACACACAGTTCTGACATCACATTTCAACTCAACTTACTATTAATTTATCATAATAAAAGTACATTAAAAACAAACTCAATTTTTAGAGCTAAATTGAAGTTGTTAGCGCCATCTATGGGCGCAAGAAAACAACTCATGACGTCAAAGGCGCGGAACCAGAGTGAAGATCGCAGCTAACTTCGCGTCGCGCCGCCCTCCTGTCAACTTAAAATCGAACGTTTCAAACACTCGATAATTTGATCTCGTTGCATACAGTCTGTAAACCTGTCACTTTAAATAAACGTTAAAACCGTAATTTCAATAATAATTAGTCATTGAAGAGACCCTTATTCCTTCATATATTCGAAAGCCTGAGCTCGAAACAAAGTATTTTTAGTCTTGAAATATTATTGGTTAATGGTGTCAAATACCCAATAGTACTCACGTTAGACTAGTTCTAGACAAAACTTCACCATGTTGGTATGTGTCATAGTGCTCACGTTGAACTTGACGCGCCAGGTGCGCCCGCACTCCAGCGGCGTGGTCATGGTGTCCAGGTCCTGGCCCCAGAACTACTCCACCAGCAGCGCTTACGTTTAGTGCCCACGTGTACTCCACCAGCAGCGCTTACGTTTAGTACCCACGTGACTGCCGCCTGCTGTTGGTATGTGTCATAGTGCTCACGTTGAACTTGACGCGCCAGGTGCGCCCGCACTCCAGCGGTGTGGTCATGGTGTCCAGGTCCTGGCCCCAGAACGCGAAGAACTTCTCCACCCGCAGCGCGCGCGACGCATAGTATCCCACGTGACTGATGCCGTATTTCTCGCCTACCGTCATCAGGCGGTTGTATACGTGAAGGGCGAACTGTGCAATAGAAGCTCTATTTCAATACCCATAAACCACATAATTGAAATACTAACCTACCTATGATAAATAAATAAATAAAAAAACAATGAATTACTTTACTTTAAATTCAAATACTAAAACAAGGAACGCGGCATTGTTTCACGATGCGACACGACATCGCAACGTGCCACGACGCACAACGCGATGTCGTATCGTGTTTGTATGTAAGAGTCCTTATACATTATGGGAAAGGGAAACGAAACATAATCAAAATATAATTTTAATTGAAATAAAACCATTTACTTATCGTTTTTGGCCATTTATTTAACAGTATACAGTATTATAAAACACCAGCAACCTCCAGGGCTAATCATAATAATACACAACAACGTGTTTTAACGTAAAACATAAAAAATATTTAAGTTTTTACTGTATTCTCGTGTCATTTTAAGTCTATGTCTCATTCATAAACAAAAGAAACGCCGCCCCGTCTACCTCTTCTCAATAGATCAAACCTGGTCGAGCTGGCGCAAATGAAGGCCCAAAACCAATAATAAATACCTCTTCTCAGTTTATTTCTAACTCGTCTCACTCGTTGTCCTCATAACAGCTCTGGTTCTATAAGATTTTAAACTTTCGCGTTCCATTTCAACTAGTCAGTCTGCTTGTGACCACGGCTGCAGCATCGCAGCCGAAACGTCAAGCCGTGAGTACATAATGTAACTCATTAACAAACGTCGCGTTAAGACCCGTGTCTTACTATTTTAGCTCTGGTTCTGACTCAATCATCGATGACTTCTTCCTCGCAAAATTCATATCAGTTTAGTTTCCCTTCTCCGCCATTTAATTCTGAAAAAACATTTTTAAAAACTCGAAATTAAATAATATTAATCCATTACTAATAATGTTCACTAAATACAAGAAAAGTATAAAATAAACTTACTTGTGTCATATTGAGATTGTATGGAAACACCATGGGAAGTGAAAAGAACATGGTTTATGAATATTGAATCGCTTTGGATAAAGATTTACCGTGCTGGGAGCAAACATTTTATTTGTTCAAAAGTACCCCTGCCACTGCAGAACTGGCAACATTGATACTAAAACCGGGGTCGTCGGATACAAAGAAATCAGGTTATTTTAATACAATTAGCAAAATTTACCAGACAGATATATTTTAAGTTTTAATTGCAAACGGCTGAATATTCTCGTTCAACTGAAATCTCGAGCATTTTAGAATCGTACTAATTACGGAAATCTATACTAATATTATAAATGCGAAAGTAACTCTGTCTGTCTCTTTCACACCTAAACCACTGAACTGATTTTGATGAAATTTGGCATAGAGATAGTTTGAGTCCCTTGAAAGGACACAGTATAGTTTTTATCCCGGTTTTTGAAACAGGGACGCGCGCGATAAAGTTTTTCTGTGACAGACAAAATTCCACGCGGGCGAAGCCGCGGGTGGAAAGCTAGTAACTTAATAACCTTTTGAACAACACAGTGCTCGTTCGTTCCATTCCATTTCTGGAATTGGATATTGGCAAGATGACAGCTTAAAAATGTAAATATCAATTATAGGATGCAATCCTGTCCTTCGTTGGTTGAGTTGAGAGAAAAAATCTGAGCATTTGCAAACATACAAGTAATAGGCTAGTTTCCTAAAAAAATTTTTTAGTCCTTCAATTTTAATTACAATAAATATTGGGCACATACATTTTTAATTGTCAATCAAACAAATAATTACAAAGTAATAGTGTGTTGAAGTTCCGCGCGACGTCACAAAGTGCTGCGCTTTTAAGCACTCATTGACATCACGGGCCTTTTCTTTAGAACTTTGGCACGCTTTATCTCTTTACATTTTCATTAGTTTGAAAAAGTTAAAAATACGTGTTGAGTATTTTATGATAAGCTAACTGACGGACTAATTAAAACTCTTGCTTTTTTACCCAGGAAACATCCCTATTCTATCGGTGATACCGACACTGCAAATTAACTTACCTCATTTGGAATATACAGCACGTATCCAAGTTCGCCAGTGTGCGTCAGATTCATCGCACGTATTCCGTTAGCGAGCCCGACGTCTAGTTCCTTGAACGTGAAGAATGGGAAGTTCGACGGGGACAAGTCAACGTCAGTCAACTCCGAGAGCAGTGTCCTGGTGAACGGACCCATGACGCAGATGGCTGTGTACATGGATGTGACGTCAGAGAGCGTCACCGAGCCGTCGCGTGGCAGGTGACGTTTCAGCCACACTTTGCAGCGTGTCTGCTGGATGGTCGGCGCGATCATCATGTAGCTGGAATGGAGAGAGAATGTAGAGAGTTAGGGTGTCTGATGCCCGTTTTCACCATCAATCCCAAATTCTAAAGTGACTAGGTATATCAGAAATTTTGTTTAACTAGGTGTCACTTAAAATTAGGGATTGATGGTGAAAACGGGCATGCTTCTCACGGCAGGATCTCAGGGTAATTGAGCTAAAGGAGTCGGAACTACTCGCTGCATCATTACTGAGATATATTGTTCTTTTATGTCTACAATCGAAGGATTGCTTGGCTAGTACACGTGTTAACACGCATTCGTTGCCATTGTTTTAGCCGTTTAGTTCTGGCAGTGTGGAATAGGACCACCCCCACGTAAGAGGCGACTAATGCCCGTTTTCACCATCAATCCCTAATTTTTAAGTGACCCCTATGAAAACAAAATTTCAGTTATGTGTTACCATAGGGGTCACTTAAAAATTAGGGATCGATGGTGAAAACCAGCGTAAGAGATATATGATAGATAGGTATGCAAACATGAGGCTTCCCTAACTCGTCTGTCCAATGTGAGAAGTGCAGGCAGAATAAATTCTCCGTTTGCAATTTGTAAATTAGAAAAGGTCGTCCTCCTGCATCGAAAACGAAATGACCCAATAATGATGCTTTGCATTGGAGGAATGTCGAACCTTAACTTCGAACTCCTCCTATGTTCTTCTGATTAATTTCGTTGCGGGTCCAATGACAGTTTAACTTTTCCCCGGGGCAAACTTGACCTTCACTGGTTGGGTTTTTACTGGCGGTCAAGCTGTAGATCCTGGCTACAAAGGAGTTGCGGCGGTGGGAACGAGAGATGAGAATAGTTCCGGTGTTGTAAACTTCATAGTGGTACCACAGAATAATAATAAGTACTACGTACAGAAGCTTTACTTCGCGAAGGTATTTAAAAAAATGTATGCTCAATGTCACTAACAATATGGTGTAATTTAGCTTGTCTCAAGAGTCAAGCTCCATTTTGTTGACAAACGTCAGTGATCGGTACTACACCAAAGTCATAGGGCTGACTTCGGTAAAATGATGAGTGAGGTGAGTTTTCTTTATTTTTTTCCGTCATACACAAGAATACGCTTGCGTAAGTCAATGCTCGATCGTATGTGAGGCCTTGTCGAATAGTAATCCTGTAGGGTGCCATCGTGCTTGTTTTGTTTTCGATGTAAACTCGCGGAGATGAACAGGCCTGGTGGTACTTACTGGTTCTCCGATATCCTGGCCAGACTGCAGTCGTTCTCGTACCCGCCGCGTTCGTTCTGCATCCCGGTGTGGATGATGCTGCCTGGAGCTACATCCACGTCGTTGGAGCACAGGTATTGGAGAAGGTCCACCACTTCGCGCCCTTTGGACTGAAAGGTTAGGTGTGTAAGGCCGCTTGTAAACATCCATTTTTTGACCGAACAACGGCCCGATTTTTTCACCTGATTTAGCAGTGGTAATATGGTTTATAATGAACGGTGTTTACATGCATCGGACATAGGTCCGGCGAGAATCAACCCATAGTGTATTTTGTTCCTCAGGCCCATACTAACGTGTCAACCGAAGCGCACTGAAATCTATCCCAGGAGTTAAGAGAAAGAAAGAGTTTTGTTTTGAATTACATTACTCGCGACAGAAAAGTGCCATGCAGTTGACGTTATAAGTATAAATAGTTTACATGCTTGCGTAGTACTAAAGATTATTCGCACGTTGAGTACTGATACCGTAGTGGATAATGAGCACATTTCAAACTAACAAAATACAATCAATCGCACGTGACTGGCCTGCGTATGTAGTGGTGCTGTACGTACATTAATTAATATGGGAACAAATAATCGTACTGAGTGGAATGTGTGCGTGCATCACACTCGTCGCTTATTGTTTTTATTTTGATAACTTTGTGTGTGTGAATTTCTAACGCGACACTGGGTTTCAAACTCGGCGCATTGGTTGGCATCTCTCTAAGTCTAGATCTCTATGATACTGACTAACCTGTAAGTCGATCTTGGTGAAGGACGAGTAGTCCGCCAGTCCCACAGCCTCCCTACACGCCCAGTACTCCCTCTGAACAGTGTCGAACCAGTGCGGCTTGCCGAACGTCTTGGTGTACGCTATCTTGAACGGGCGCGGGGATTGGGGCTCGCTCGTCGTGTCTGGTATAAGATAATTGCTTTTAGTTTCTAATTACCGCTTGATACACTTCACTTGGATGTATGTATATACAAGATGGTGGAGAACACAATAGCTCCACATAAAAGATGTCCTCGTGGTCAAAAGATGGGTCTGCAATCGTGAACAAACTGGGCATAGGCGGAAATCGGGTCAAGGCCTCGCTACACCGGTACTTCCTCTATGCTCAAAGAGATGGACATTCGTGGTTATTTTAGTGGGTAGGCCCCGCCCTTCTGGCGGGGAGAGCCCCACACAACTCGTCGCCATGACCACAGCGGCGGTATGCAGTTTAATGCATTTTTTCCACGTAAAAAAAAGAGGACAGGTATAAGTATCTTTTTCAACAGAGGACTGTCATGTTTCGGAAATGAAAGCGTTAACATGTGGGGTACAAGATTTGACCAACGTGTTTTTAGCATACCACTTAAATAAGACGAGTGCTCAGAGCTCAGGATTGGTCATTGGCATTGCAGGAATCCATAGTGGAGGCCTTTGCCTTTGCTGACGTCTTTTATCTGGTCTCCGCTATATTTTTAAATGAAATAAAACGAATGCGGGAAGCGCAGCATTGTCGAAATCCTTAGCGAAGGCTTTTGTCCAGCAATGGAAATTTTTTGCCTGATGGTTTGGATGAGGGCAGCGCAGGATTGCTTATTGTGAAAATCCTTAGTGGAGGGCTTTAACCTGATGGTCTCCACCATATTTTTAATTAAGACGAATACAGAAAGCTAATTAATGATTGCTCATTGTGGAAATCCTAAGAAAAGGTTTTGATCCAGCAGTAAGCATCTTTTACCTGATGGTGTCCACCATATTTGGATTGGTCTTTGTGGAAATCCTTAGCAAATTACCTTTGTCCAGCAGTAGACGTCTTTTACCTGATGGTGTCCACCATATTTGGATTGCTTATTGTAGAAATCCTTAATGGAGGCCTTTGTCTGGCAATGGGCGTCTTTTACCTTATAGTCTCCACCACATTTTAACTGAAATAATATTAATGCCTGCAGTATTGCTTTTTGTGGAAATCCTTAGCGAAGGATTTTGTTCAGCAATAGAAGCTTAGACCGTCGTGTAAACAATGTGTTTAACTCAATTAAAACGAATGCGGGAAGGTCTACCTTTGTCCAGCAGTGGACGTCTTTTACCTGACATTCTCTGCCATTATTTTGAAATTAATTAGGATGGATGCGCCAATCTGGATCCATATGGAAATCCTTAGGTGAGGCCTTTTTACCTGATGGTCGCCACCATATTTTGAACTTAACACAAATGCGAGAAGGCCGGGCCATTGCGGAAATGCATGGGAGACCTTTGTCCAACAGTAGACATCTTTTAACTGATATTTTCCACCATTTTTTTAAATTAATTAGGATGGATCCGCCATGCCGGATCAATGTGGAAATCCTTAGGTGAGGCCTTTTCCAGTAGTGGACGTCTTTTACCTGATGGTCGCTACCATATTTTGAACTAAACACAAATGCGAGAAGGGCCATTGTGGAAATGCAAGGGAGACTTTTGTCCAACAGTGGAAGTTTTTTACCTGATATTATCCGCCATTATTTGAAATTCATTAGGATGGATGCGCCAATCCGGATCCGTGTGGAAATCCTTAGGTGAGGCCTTTTCCAGTAGCGGAAGTCTTTTACCTGATGGTCTCCACCATATTTTTGACTTACTTAATTAAAATGGATGCAGGCAGCGCAGGGTCGACCCAGGAGCTATAGGTTGAAACATACCAAAGTTTTATACGTCT
Organism: Ostrinia furnacalis; assembly: GCF_004193835.3. NCBI lineage: Eukaryota > Metazoa > Arthropoda > Insecta > Lepidoptera > Crambidae > Ostrinia > Ostrinia furnacalis. The sequence goes on along the minus strand of NW_021133388.1, from coordinate 386,145 downwards.
GTCTACTCCAGCGGTTCCCGAATGGTGGTCCGTGGAACCCTGGGGTTCCGTGGAAAGGCCGCAAGGGTTCCGTAAAAAAATTTATCCCACGTTTCGTGACCGACGTTGTTCGCTCGCACCGACTTGTTTACGCACAAGGGAGGGGCAGGACGTGCGGGCGGAGTAGTACGGGGGTTCCGATAGGAAAAGAATAATCAATTAGGGTTTCTTGGCAAAAAAAAATTGGGAAACCCTGGTCTACTCACCTACAGTTTCGAACCAAGTGGGTCTTTCATACCCCATCACTTGGCCGAAGACAGCGCCATTGTCCCTGAGCGTCGGGTAGATCGGGGACAAACGTAGGTTGCGACCGGTCTCGAACTCGGGGAAAGGGTACGGCAGGCCATAGTGGACACCTGCATAACAATACAGTACACTGGACTATAAGATCTATCTTGGCAGTGTTGAGGTTTATATTCAAAAAGTTTATCAGTATTTCTTTTTTGATCATTAAGGTCATAATAATATAGCATGGACATCATTTAAATAACAGCCGTCGTCATAAACACAAACTGTGAAACATGTTAAGTGAATGTATTGATCTATGAAATCTCTATGAGCCTAGGCGCAAACCACCGATTTTTAGTCGGCCGAAAATTGGACCTGATTCTAATTTGTATGAAGAATCAATCCCATACATGCCCATTGCCCATACTGATTAACTGCCCGACTAAACTATCAAAAAATCGGTGGTCTGCGCCTAGCCTTAAATAAGCTCACATTTACTTTCAATTTTAAACTCTGTAAACAACATGGTGAGTACACCTTACAGAAGCTACGTAGTACTCAACTAGTCAAAAGCACCAAAGGGCAAATATAAATCAGGAAAGGGGTGCTCTTTGAGAACATAAAGTAACAAGTCTGATGCCTCTCAAAGGAAACTCAAAACGAGCTTAATGTGTGTATACAATTAATTAACATCACTCAAAGTTCCTTTGATAAAATAACAAAGGGGCGTTTTCTTGACCGGTACATAATGGAAAAGCAAACGAGAAGAACAACTTGACTAAACGAACTTGAGATGTGAAGCACCTCTTAATAAACAATGTTCTCTTGCCACACTTTGTTAATTATGGAAAAATAGTAAACAATACTATAGTCTATCCAATATAGCTTGATTAGAATGACAGCTGCCATCAAAAATAACGACATAACTTTGTAGTAGCGATCAATGAGAGCTAAATATTGGCGGACAAGAAATAATTCACGTCTGACCTACAAACAATATTTTCGACGACAGTGCTTCCAATAAAAATGTTAATTTCGTGTAAATGCAGCGTTAAATTACACCAATAAGTAGTAATTCGAAATTATAAAAATCAAGCTAGAGTATTAACGACGTCTCTACAAGGTTATCTCGAGTTACAAAAATGTTAGTGATGGGACATATCGACAAATGTCATATTAAATTAAAACTAATTTTTTAACATATTTAACTAAATTTTTTTCTAACTAATTTTTTAACATATTTAAGTCAAGTTATACGTTTTTCAAAATGTTCACTATTAAAAACCAAACAACATTTCATTCTTAAATAATCAAACATTGGAAATCAATCACCGGTATTTTTTTGGGTATTCATAGCACCGTTGCTCTAGAAGAGATGCCCACCGCCCTCTAGCGAGAGGAAAAAACCACTGAAGAACACTGATGATAACGACTACGACTTAGGTTGTACACCCTTGACATGAATTTTAAATTTTACTGACTTTAAATTTAAATTATAATTGTCATTTTTATGAATAAAGATATGAAGAAAAATTGGGTGCATTTTTTATATCATTTTTTCGAAAACTTATCGATACATCTATGTGAACCGTACGAAACATACCCAGCACTAGTCACATTCGTTTGATAGCTGTCATTCTAATCAAGCTATATTGGATAGACTATAGTTAAAGTTAAGTTGACCCTGTAATAAGAACAATGAATTTTTCTATTCCTATTCGAAAACATTAACACTAAACTAGTACTTAAGTTTGGTTAGTACTAATGGTTAAATAATGAGTGACGACGCAAAAACGAACGAAGTCCAGTGCGAAGGCAGTCGCTTAACCCCACCCTCCATGGATGCCAGCGATGACGCACATTTCGCAGTTATCTGCAACTTCACACTAGTTGCTTATATTTCGCCCAACGCACGACAGATGGCGCTAACACAAGATAATGGCCTAGAACAGCCTCGTACATAGTAACCCGCTCAAATGTTGCCATACTACCAGAAAGAAACTACCAAACTTTTGGGAATTTCATACTCGCAATAAATTGACCGACATGGCTCAGAAGCCATCTTGGATACCGAACTGTCACACTTTAAAATCACTCCTGAAATCCCAACATGACTGCGCAGCAATTACGCTTTCCATTTTATACGCCGTTTAAAATCTGGCAACACTAACCGATTATACCAAAGTCCGCCGAAAACCGCCGCCATCTTGTTTATGGATGGTCCAAAAAGTTTCGTAAAGCTCCCATCTTTTAACGTAAGTAATTGTAGCACAAAGTGAGTGACGACGCAAAACGAACGAAATCCAGTGCGAAGGCAGTCGCTTATCCCACCCCCTATGGATGCGATCGATGACAGACATCACATATCGCTGTTATGTCCAACTTCACACTACTTCACTTCACTTCACATGCACGAGCCTGGTACATTGTTGTAACCCGGTTCAATGTTGCCACATTACTAGAAAGAAACAACTAAACTTTCAAGAATTTCATACTCGCAACAAATTGGTCGATATGGCTCAGGTTCCATCTTGAATTGCGTCACTCTTTAAAATCACTCTCTGAATTCCCAACATGACTGCGCATCATTTTTTACCCGACTGCGCGAGAAGGAGGGTTATGTTTTGACACCCTGCCGCTTACAACATGGCAACACTAACTGACTATCGATACTGAAAACCGCCGACATCTTGTTGATGGGTTCACAAGTTTCATAAAGCTTCGTATTTATACACTTATTTGGTTTGATATTACACAAAGTAACTAACCTAAACTAGGTACTAAATAACTAAATTTTCAAAAGGATGCGCCACGATGAGAAAGAACTCGTTTTAACATTTTAAAGACAAAAGGTCTTAGTAGCATTCTATAAATACAGCGATCAGTCCGTTACGTACAAAATCAATCACCCTATCTTTAATTAGTGTGATATTTAAAAAGGATAATTTAGCGCGTTACAAAAAAGTACTAAGGTCACCCCTGGATCTGGTTGAACAAAGGGGCCATACTGAACGTATCTGTACATATGAATACGGCTCAAAATGTATACTTTAGAAAAGTAGACGTAGCTATAGGAACTTACCTCTGCCGTTTCTTCAACTTGTTGCTCCGTATAGACATATTGTGCTCTATAAAATAAACTACTTGCGAGCGATCGCCGCCGGTCCGCAGCTCGAAATGGCCGAGATCCTCTCCCAGACACAACACAAAGGACAGGTGCGGGGAAAATCAATACGCATCCCTTCCAATTAGGGTTGCCAGGTGTCCGGCTTACCCGGACATGTTTGGCTTTTTAGGGACTTGTCCGGCCAACAATTCTCTTGTCCGGCCTGTCCGGATTTTGTTAGGCTTTTTATGTGGGTGCCGCGCCAGTCGAACCACACATGCGCGTATCATGATGTTGGGCTACCGATTCGAAACTGATAGTTGCTAGTACTCATGAGCCATGATACTAATTGCACGTGACATGGCAAAAAAAGTCGTGTCCGGCTTTTAGGGTATAATGTCCGGCCAAATTAAGCACCGAGTCCGGCTTCTGTGTTTTTGGACCTGGCAACCCTACTTCCAATTATTGCAGGATGCACTTTACGCAATCGCAACGTCCCGATCTCAGATCATAGAAAGAGAATAGATATGAAGTCGCGCGTAACTACAACGAGAACCAGTGTCCCCACATTTCCCCCACCACAGCTCCCACACACACATTCAACTGTGTAAGGAGATATTGCGTATAAAAAAGTTCATCCCCAATTTTCCACCCTTGGGGGTGAAATATTTTGTTCAAATTCGCATGAAACCACCCTTTTGATAATACCTATTCAACAAAAAAATAATCGTTCAAATTGGTTTATAATCGGCGGAGATATTGCGTATAAAAAAGTTCATCCCCAATTTTCCACCCTTGGGGGTTGTTTTTTTTTATTATAAAATTTAAATGGGACCACCCTTGAGATATTACCTATACGCCGAAAAAAGATTTGTTCAAATCGGTTCATAATTGGCGGAGTTATCGCGTAACAAACATAGAAAAAAAAATTATGTTATTGCACGTTACGACGCATTATCCAACAATATCGGAGAACATTTCCTCAGTACGACTGAATCGCGACTAACCTGGCGTCGCGGGCGATGTTCGTTTCTGGGCATATCGCGGAGACACGCGCCACGCCCCCGTTTCACATCTATTCCCTTCTATGATCTGAGGTCCCGATCGTTGTAATAAACACATGCATAAATCTAGGTTATCGAGTGTGCGCAATGAGGATCATTTCGATTTTTAGCTGTGAATGCAGATTTATAGGGCTAAGAAATCCTTAATACACAGTGCAAAAATTTTTGTTCTACGACAAAAATTGACGAAGTTATGGCCAAATTACTAAAAAAGTTCACTGACCGCCCGGCGCGGGGACGATGACGTCATTATATCCGATCCGAACGCTGCCGGCGTACTGCGTGGATAGAAAATATTTTTTTCTAGCCAAATTATCAGTTTTAGAGAAAAACTTGTAATGACATTTATTCATCAGAATAAAGTAAGCTATCTGGGCATGACTTCCCCCTCGGCCAGAAGTTGGGTATGATTTATTATTTTTTAATTTATTTATTTTTTAATTATGATTAATTAAGTATTATTATGTTCAATACAAACAATCATTAAGTTACACTCACCCCAACCGCGTCTCCGCATTGCATCGAATCCTATGAAAATGTGGTTTTTGGACATAGCAATACTTATTTTTCACAATTTTTATTTTTAAAAATTAATGGCCGATAGGTAGAATGTAGAATAGTTATTTTGAAGAATAAATGTTATTAAAAGTTTTTTTCTAAAACTGATAGTTTAGCCGGAAAAAAATATTTTCCATCCCATTAGTACGCCGGCTGCGCTCGATTCGGATATAATGACGTCACGCGGCCTTGCGTACGTTGACTTTTAGCGGCAAAAACGGCCTATGTTTATTACTTAATATCTTCGTAAGTAATAGTCCGATTTGGATAATTCAAAAAGATATATCTTTCTTATGTCTTAAAGATTAACGTAGATACTAGTTTTATTGAATTTTCTACAACAGTACTGATCCTCATTGGCCGAATCCATAACTAGGTACAGGAGTAGCGAAAACTGCTCGACAACATCGTCAGCCATCTTGGTTAGATTTTGATAAAAACTTCATTATTTTTAAAAGCTGAAACCGGACATGATCTTAGTAAAACATCTTTATAATGCTTCTATGCCTCTTATATTACACATATTACCACACTAGCGGCCGCCCGCGACTTCGTACGCGTGGATTCCGTTTTACCCCCTTAAGGGTTGAATTTTGTATAATCCCGTCTTAGTGAGCGCCTACGTTCTAAATCTAAAAGGAACCCCCATGCCAAATTTGAGACTTCTAGCACTTGTAGTTTCTGAGATTTCGTGATGTGTGAGTCAGACTATCAGTGACCTTTCGCTTTTATAGATATAGGTTTCGTGGGTTCTACCACTTCACTGAACACAAAACGCTTGGCTTTGTTAGTCCCGAGAGTAACGAACTGTCTTTATTGTGAAAAGATAGCGATCTAGATCATTAGAAATAGATGTAAGCGGGATTGAATTGAGCATGTCACTTTATTTTTTCCAAATATTACAACACTTTTACAAGATAAACATGGTGTTCAACACTCATAAAAAGGGTAATAACAACTCTCCGTATTTTTTCGTTCGTTCGTTCGTTCGTTTTAGCCGAAGTATTTTTTATTTTTGATGAAATGTAGAGGAATGTGTGTGCTTTTAGGATTTTATCATTTATAATAATAAATTTTAAAAAATCTACTTTCCTGGGTGGTTTTGAACCTACGATATTTCGCTTTCTGGGCTGCTGCTCTAAGGCACTGAACTGCGGAAACGTTGGTTAACCTGTTGTAAATTTTTGGCCAGATTTTCCGCTGTAAGGAAGCGTTCTTATTTCCTCAATGTGGATAGTAACTTCAAAATAGTGCGATGTTGTAACAAAACTTGTCACCTTGTATCCACGGTCGATTTAAATTTGAAACATGTTTTTTTCTGCTTTTTCCTAGATATCAGGAAACTGCTTGAATATAACACGGAAATGAAAAACTTATACAAATTATTTTCTCTTTCTGCAATCAGGATGCTCGTGAGAATTCTAGCACTGAAATAAGTACACAAAAACATGGTCCTGCAATAAAAATACTGCTGCTGTAGTCTAAGAGAAGAGGCACTAGGTCCAACTGTGTAGCCCTTCACGATTTTCCTGGAATGTTACTTATTGTTGGTATAGGGGCAGCTATATCCGCAGCACTTACCTGGCACCTCCTTGACTCGGTCTCTGATGAACCGCTTGTTATGTAGCCTCAAGAACTTGTTGATTACCAGGCTCGCACATGTCGTAATTCGTGTAACCCTTTATTTTCTGTTAGGAGTGTTACTTAGACTAAGGACGCTATATGCACAGCACTTAACGGTTTAAGAACTTTATTTCTCAAAAGAATTAACAATCATTCACTTCCTCCTCCTGAAACAGACCTGGGAGACTAAAATAGAAATACGTGTCTTAAAACGACATTTAAGACTGAGTTACATTATGTACTCACGGCTAAACGAAAATGGAAATGCAATTGAAATGGAACGCGAAAGTTTAAAATCTTTTATAAATTACCTGGCACCTCCTTAACCCGGTCTCTGAGGAATCGCTTGTTGTTGTGAAGGCCCAGGAACCGGTTGACGTCTAACTCGTACATGTCGTACTTCGTGTAGCCCTTTCTATCAAGAGCGACATGTACTTCATAAAGCACTTCACGGTCTGTCAAAAGTGTTACTTAGTCCAGAAGCAAAACTTACCTGGCACCTCCTTAACCCGGTCTCTGAGGAATCGCTTGTTGTTGTGGAGACCCAGGAACCGGTTGATGTCCAGCTCGTGTATATCATACTTCATGTAGCCCGTTCTATCAAAAGCGACATGTACTTCATAAAGCACTTCACGGTCTGTCAAAAGTGTTACTTAGTCTAGAAGCAAAACTTACCTGGCACCTCCTTAACCCGGTCTCTGAGGAATCGCTTGTTGTTGTGGAGACCCAGGAACCGGTTGATGTCTAACTCGTACATGTCGTACTTCGTGTAGCCGTCGACTATCTCGTCCACGGTCGCTTCCGCCACGCCGCCGGCGGCTGAAATGCCGACCGTCTTCATTCCGGCGGCGATGTGGTAGTTGAACATCTGAGTGAAGAACAAACACCTTCGTAATATCGACTAGGGCAACTAAACCTAAATTACATTCTACAGATGTGAATCAGTGAATGCCCCTTCAGGAATATTTTCGGCCAGCAAAGGTACTACACAAAGTACAAATTACGTTTTTAATGTGTTCAACCAGTCACATAATTTCAAAATGAGAGAGTAATAGACATAGTACTGAATAAATACACGGCTGTGATTTCGCTACCATAAAGATTTTTAAGTAGAAATAAACCATGTACACAGAAACTGCCAGAAATGAAGCGCTAAGTGTACGCCTTACTTATATTAAAAATATTTATGTACATTAATAAACACACTTATTAATTAAATATATCTTATCCAAAACAGTGAATTGATGATTTATTTACTTAGCAAGTACAAGCAATGACTGCCAGCTTGATCTACAATTAACATCATCAAAACCGTTAACAGTTTTTTGTAAGCTACTCGGGCCAGTTTTACCAGTTATATAAAATGACAGATTGTAAAAGTTTGCTGCTGTGTAGCAAATAAGTTTTGCTGATCAGTGCCTTCATGAAACGAAAAATTGTAATTTATCTAACAGATAAGTTCGTAATAGGTAATCAGTAATATCAGGGTCTTTATCAGCAAATGGTGAAACCGGCCCTTACCCTTATTACATAGTGATGCTGCGGCCTCATTAATCTTCTTTCTTCGGCGGCAAGTATCCGCACAACGTCCGATGACACGAATTTAGCCAATATTGACGCCAAATCCGTGAAATCAAACGCTGCGAGGATATTGTGGCCCAAGATCTTGAGTCTTCTTAATTCTTCTTCCAACAGTGAACATATTCTTCCATGAATTTCCTTCTGCCCGTCGAGTTCTATTGCGTATTGTGTATTCTTTTCTATTATCTTCTTTTTGACTTCCATCAGAAATTAATATCTGCTCGTCGGTTTCTTCGATATAATTTTCCTTCAAATTCGTGGATTTGACAACCCGTTAGCCGTGGGCCCTGTGTGCAGGCGGATCACGGGGCACACAGCTAACAACTAGCACATGCAATGTGAATATACATATTTCGCCTACCCGTGCCAAAGACTTAACTCACAGTTTCAATTCGTCAAGTCTTCCACACCGCAGATACTTTTTGTGAAGCAAAATTTTGCAATATGATAACTATAAGATTTGTAGCTGCGTTAATTTTCGACTTCTTCTCGACTCTACCACGACAGAATAAACCCAGATGGCAGTATTATACAGTCAGCGTCAAATAATTCGTGACAGCACAACCTTATTCCAATTGTAACAAAGACGTGTTGCGATCTTTTTGGCTACTTTGGGTGTCACGAACCGTTTGACGCTGACTGTACAAACTACAAATAACTTTTTCTGGATGACGTCCACTAACGTCTGGACACGATGCTCCACAAAAAGCAACTGCGTCTTGGATGCACCAGAACAAATAAAGTAACTTGGTAGGAATATCAATGATCCAGCAAACGAGGTGTTTCCGAACCAAATTGAGCCACGACCAAGTCAATCATAATCTACGACTAATCATTATACGAGAATGGACCTAAAGACTAGTACGTAAGATAGATTCATCCCGTCGGATGTTCAATCTCGGATTCGCTCACATGAGAACTAGGGCAGTAATTGTCTATTTGCAACTGCCTGACAAGTAGCACAGGGACTCCGGTAAACGGCGATCAGTAAAGCTGCAGGACATCTCAAGGGTTAAATCCTCAACATACAACAACGAAAATTATCAAATTGTACCATACGTATTAATAATAACACAGAAACCAGTAATGCAATTTTATTTTACTATGCTTAAAACCTAAAAGCATTCTAATAAGCGTGGTGATAACCCGCAATTTAACACGTCATACAAATTTTAGGCAATTAACAGAACTGTTCATCAAGATTCTGTTTGTATAATCTATTCTATGGCTAATAAATAACTTATTGAACATCTTAAAATACAGTTCAATTATTATTACACATTCATTATAACTTTATTGGTTATCAAACTGGCAGTTTAGGCTCGCTATTCTAACTAGGTGGTGCTTGAGAGGTATGTTTTGGCAGTTTTTATAAAGATCAAAGTGGCGTTTACCTGTGTCAAAAAATATTCTAAGGCTCCAGTAATAAAGTTAGCTAACTACTCTGTCACTACCTAATCTATGACTATTTTATTGGCAGTTTTTTTTAAAGATCAAAGTACCAAACCTCTGATATTTTCTCGCTCGAGTAATCAAAGTATTAAGTGTGTACATAATGAAGGTCTATACTCTATAGTTAGTCCAGTCATTATAGTAAGTTCACCTCGGAATTCGAGATACCCAGCTGTAAGTCTGTAAATACGTGTATATTGACACCCTAAAAGTTGTCTCAAAACCTACATATGGTAGGGTGTAAGCAACTATTAAATTTCAAGGTCAACGGTCACAAAAATCGGTTTTTTGCGCTTTTTTTAGAAATATCTCATTTCCTGTGGGTTTTTTGCTATTTGTATTTATTATCAATATTGTAGAATACTAAATTCTCTACAAATTTTGTTTAAAAACTTTTTTTATACGGTGAACCGTTTTCGAGATAGAGGGCGGAGAGCGCGCGGTCACTGCATCACTTCAGGTCTACTTAAGCGGTTTAGATTTTTCATACAAAAGGATTTTCCCGCTAATTCCTGTGGGAATTTCGGGAATTCCTTGTTGTAACTAAGCTTTGAGTTTACTAAGGTACCTACATGCCAAATTTCAAGCGTCTAACTTCCGTTAAGCGTTTAGATTTTTCATACAAAAGGATTTTCCCGCTAATTCCTGTTCCCGTGGGAATTCCTAAGTAAACTATAACCTGCCCAGGTGTATGAAGAATAATTGTACCAAGTTTCGTTAAAATCCGTCGAGTAGTTTTTGTTTCTATAAGGAACATACAGACGGACAGACAGACAGACAAAAATTTTACTGATTGCATTTTTGGCATCAGTATCGATCACTAATCACCCCCTGATAGTTATTTTGAAAATATATTTCATGTATAGAATTCTGTCCGTCTGTATGTTCCTTATAGAAACAAAAACTACTCGACGGATTTTAACGAAACTTGGTACAATTATTCTTCATACACCTGGGCAGGTTATAGTATACTTAGGAATTCCCACGGGAACAGGAATTAGCGGGAAAATCCTTTTGTATGAAAAATCTAAACGCTTAACGGAAGTTAGACGCTTGAAATTTGGCATGTAGGTACCTTAGTAAACTCAAAGCTTAGTTACAACAAGGAATTCCCGAAATTCCCACAGGAATTAGCGGGAAAATCCTTTTGTATGAAAAATCTAAACCGCTTAAGTAGACCTGAAGTGATGCAGTGACCGCGCGCTCTCCGCCCTCTATCTCGAAAACGGTTCACCGTATAAAAAAAGTTTTTAAACAAAATTTGTAGAGAATTTAGTATTCTACAATATTGATAATAAATACAAATAGCAAAAAACCCATAGGAAATGAGATATTTCCAAAAAAAGCGCAAAAAACCGACTTTTGTGACCTTTGACCTTAAAATTTAATAGTTGCTTACACCCTACCATATGTAGGTTTTGAGACAACTTTTAGGGTGTCAATATACAAGTATTTACAGACTTACAGCTGGGTATCTCTAATTCCGAGATTCTTACCTAATTTAAGCTTAAATGACTGGACTAAGTGTGTTATGCAGTTAGAGCTTGAAGCTGTCGACACTAGCTTCTTCATGTATGACGGTCTTACTCTGTATAGATCGTTTCATCCAGGAAGACGCGCCCCACCAATTTTTTTTCGAGGGAAGCGCGGGGAGCAGGGAGTTTGATCCGAGCAATCCGAGCGTCATTATTGTAGTGTGCGTGTACACCCATTGATAATTTAGCGCGTACCGATAACACTCAAACATGAGCGGAAGAATGGTGGGGCGCGTCTTCGTGGGTGGAAATATCTATCTCATCTATATCTAACGTTGTCTAGTGCCCATAGTACAAGCTTTGCTTAGTTTGGGACTAGAAGCGCAGTGTAAAATGTCCAAGGATATTTATTTATTTATCTATCTACAGGTTGTGGTTTTGTTTCAGGGGTGGTATACACGACACTGATGGCAAAAAGAATTAAAAAAAGTATCTTGAATTTTCATTGAAAATTCCATGAAATCAGGAGAATGGTATTTTGGCGAGCTATCGGTCACCAGCTACAGTCGGTAGTGTAGCGGGGTACGCGGGGGTGGTGCGGGTGGTAACAAGCGCCGTCTCGTAAATTTTAGGAGACATTTGAACAAGGTTTTTACTAATAAAGTAATCATTAAAAATTTATATACATTTTTCTTGTAATTACTTTCTAAAGTTGTTTTACAAAACCACACCCTGTATAACTCCTATTCTATGACTTATCAAGATGATTACCTCTGGCGCTTCCCCGACGATCCACTTGCAGTCTGGAGAGAATGCCTCGAGTCCGTTGCAAAGGCGGTGCAGCACGGCCTGACTCATCCCCGGCACTCGCTTCAACAGCTGCTGCAGTAACACGTGGAAGTGATCCCAGTCTTCCGGCACGCAGCGCTGAGACGCAGATGTTACTACAAAACAGAAATTAAATTAAAATATACTGGTCATCACAAAACTCGGCCCACCTACGTTTTACAGGAAAACTCGTTTCTACTGACACAATCCATGGTGCCCCAACAATATTGGTGTTATTTGAAAGCCCAATAAATATCCTTAAAGAAAAACACATTTAATTGCTTAATAAACGCTTAAACGATTAACATAATACAATAAATGTGACTTGAAAAAAGACCTCACTTTGGGCTCACCTCTGGGATCAATTAGACCAATTTTTATGGTTATAAAACCAAATAATGATCTCACGTGTCCTCTTTAACAGACTGATAGCGATTAATCCCAACTTAAGTTAACAGTTTTATAGCCATAAAAGTTGGCTCAAGCGTAACTATCTATTTTTTAAAGAAGTGACTCTGGATTCTTCTACAGACACATTTTTGGGGTAAAAACCTTTCCTTTAATCAAATGAATATTAGTGGGAAGTGGGGATGCATACGTTTGAAAGTGCTTGTCGCGGGAGGGTCGATTTTTGTGATGACCCGTGTATTTTTAAAAGCAAGCTTCTATCCGGCTTTATCATCAGACTAGCGGCCGCCCGCGACTTCGTACGCGTGGACCTCATTATACCCCCGTTAGATTCATGTTGATAGATGGCGTTTCACGGCTTCCCCCGTATGAATATTTACGAACGTCAAAAACAGTAGTTTGTCCAGCGCTGTAGACTTTAACCAATGACGATAGATGGCGCTTTTTAGACACGTCTTATTTATTTATTTAAATTTATTTGTCACATATCGTCATAAATTATAGCCTATGTTAATCTGGGTTATAAACAACTAGCTGACCCGGCGAACTTTGTTCCGCCTTAATGGCAATAAATAAGCAGACTTTTTTTTTAATTTCGAACGGGATAAAAAGTATCCTATGTCCTTCTCCTGGCTCTAAACTACCTCCCTGACAATTTTCAGCTAAATCGGTTCAGCCGTTCTTGAGTTATAAGCGAAGTAACTAACACGACTTTCTTTTATATATATAGACTAGCGGCCGCCCGCGACTTCGTACGCGTGGACCTCGTTTTACTCCATTAGGGGTGGAGTTTCGTAAAATCCGCTCTTAGCATCTATAGCGCATACATTTTAAATTTCAACTCTCTTACTTTAAACACATAGGACTTTCATAATATAAACTTCCTACCCTCCTGTTATCTCCTTAGCCCCCGTAGTTGATTTCTAATGATACATTTTCAGTATATATACCACCACCACCACCACCATTTCAGCCATAGGACGTCCACTGCTGAACATAGGCCTCCCCCAATGCTTTCCATGTTGATCGATTGGAAGCGGCCTGCATCCAGCGCTTCCCTGCTACCATGATTTATTTATAGGTGATCAATGAACACTAAAAAAAAATTATTTAACTGGAGTCCACTTTGATCATCTTGGTGATCAAAGCCAGGTGGAATAGACCATTAACCCCTATGAGAACTCTTTTGAGACTTGTAGTTTCTGAGACTTCGTGATGAGTGAGTGAGTCACTTAGTCATTCAATGACCTTTCTTTCTACTAAAATTATACGTACCTATAGTAATTATCATTAAAATCAAATAAGTAAGTACCTACCAACCTAAGTAATTAAAATAAAGACCCTACCAAAAAATTAACAAATTACATACAGAAAACAAAAACGAAGTAATTCTTATCCTATTTAACTACAATCGCCCACGCGCCCATCCCATTTGTCCGCCGCTGAACCGTACCCTAATATTCATCTCGGTAGATGGCGGCACTTAATAAGAATTTGCAAGGAAGTTTGTAAAAAGTCACTAATTAACACTTTGATTTGCTCGTTCAAACACAGTGAATGATTCAAATAGGTACATACAGAGAATGGTTCAAATACATAAAATATTTTTATTTATTAAATTTTCAATATTATTTACGAACAGCGTTATTCATAGTACATGTAATATTTAGTTACTAATTTACTAATGATGTCGATAGATGGCGTTTGACAGCTTTGCCTTCATGAATATTTAGGTACCTCAAAAATTTTTGTCAGGCGCAAGAAGATTTTAACCAATGACGATAGATGGCGCTTTTCCACGTCTTATGAAAATCCCAAATATTTTACGGGACCCTACTTTTTTCCAAAATAAAATTTAGCCTATGTTACTCGTGAGTTATGTAGCTTTCGAATGGTGAAAGAATTTTTAAAATCGGTCCAGTAGTTTTTGAGCCTATCCATTACAACTAAACAAACAAACAAACAAACAAACAAACAAACAAACAAACAAACAAAGTTTTCCTCTTTATAATATTAGTGTAGATAGATAATACTGTCAAGTTTCAACAAAATCCATTTAAATTTTTTCGTGAGAGCAACAAACATCTAGCATCCAAACTTTCGCCTTTATAATATTAGTAGGATAGGATCTCGAGACAAATCTAAAAAGCCCAAATTCGAAAGTTACATTTTCGTCACAGCTTCTATGGTCACCGTTCATAACAAGTTAAAAGGTTGTAAAAACCGTTTCTAAGTGGGCGCAAAAGACGACATGTAATTTTACTGGGTAGATAATAAGCACGAAATTCGCAAATAAAAGAAGAACAAAGGAGGGATTAAAATAAAGTCAATATTGCAATGCACAGTAAAAACAACAACGCAATCAGAAATAAAAACAAATGGAACAACGCAAATTATAAAAAAAACATTGAATAAATAAAAACAACAAAGGAAATAACAAAACAAAAGTCAAATAATATTGAACAAACAGAACAAATGCCTTTGCCAAATAAAACAAAAGAATAAGTAAAATAAAAGAGCAAAATCGCAGAGCAAGGCTTTTGCTTAATCTCAAAATAAAAATAACAATAATTTTGCTTAATTATGGAAGTAGTAAGGGGAGAAATAATAATTGATAATCTTATTAATCTTACATCATGGCTAAAGTGACGTAGTTTATTACTCCTCAGGTCAATTATTATAACTTTAGTAACTCGCATTTTGCGTTATATTATGTTTTTACTCTCAACCATATTTCCTATTCCGTGAAATACATTTGAATACTTCTTAGAGTTTCTAGTAGTATTATGTACCTATTTTGTTATTTGAAAATATGAAAGATACACTTTAGGTAAGTACGCCAACATTGGTTATCTCGGTTCGCGCTAGCTGCTTTAGCTTGAAACTTAAACATTCATAAAATATCTTAAAAATTAATATTCTTTCAACCTGTCTGTCAATATCTGTATCTGTGTAGTTTATATTTGTTTTACAAGGACAAGGCGCTGGACGCAGGCCGCTACCAAAAGGCAAATCATTAGGGGAGGCCGAAGTTCAGACAGTGGACGTCCTGTGGCTGAAATGATTATGGCGATTACAAGGACAAAATAAATAAATCAATTTATATCTGGCATACTTACTTTCTTCTTCGTACACCGGCTTGGCCACCGGCTCGAAACCTCCAGCCAATATACAGCCATCTCTTTCCCGCAGGTAAATGTATCCGTCTGGATCGCGGACCACTACGACAAAGTAAAGTTTTACTTATAAATTGGGTATTTGACATCATTAAACAGTAAATTCAAAATACAGGCTGAACGCGTTGGTATGGCCGAAACTTTAAATGTAGCCCTGACTTAAGGCTGGGTTTCCACCAAAGCGGAGATGAGCAGAGAAGTGTGTGGAATAACCAATCAGATTTCATTATTTCCACTTCTTGTCTCCGCACAGCTCGAATTCTATAGAAAAAATTGACGGCCCCGCCCGACACTTCTCCTCCGCTCCGCATTGGTGGTAACCGAGCTTAAGGCCGGGTAGCAGAGAAAATGGCGAAAATGAGGTTTTCATTTTTCATTTTTGAGGTACTAAACATTAAAATTAAAGGCTAAGATTTTTATTGGGCATAGTTGAGGATATTTTCTAGGGCTATTAACGGATGGAAACACGATTTGATGAAGTTGACTCGATAAAATAAATTCCCAAAGTTACCTCTATTCGTTTTCTATTTATGGTTTTATTTTTAAAATAAGCGATTTGAGATTCTAAATCTTTTACTAAACTAAAGTTCAGAAATAACTTGAGGGCTTTTAACGGATGAAATTTTTATATTGCGTCTTATTTAGTTACTATGTTAAAAAATGTGGAAAAAATCGTCCATGACGGCTTGGACAATCTCAATCAGTCGCGCGGTGGCGCTTACGGAGGACGGACGCGTGTCAGTTTTTTGGCCGTGACAGTTCGCGATTTGTCAATATTTTTGACAATGATGACTTTGATGAGTCACAGTATAAAAATATCAGTGTTACTGGAGAAAGCTAAAATTTTTGATAATTAAGAATTATCAATTTTGTCTACCTATTGAAATTTAAATCGTTTGCATCCTTTTAAACGAAGACTCTACTCATGATACATAGTACATTCCTCAAAATATGAGACAAAACCAATGAGTTAAAATTACATTTTAATAGTACCCACATACAATCGTCTTACACTCTTTAGAAGAGCACACTGATACAAATAAACAATAAAAAATTAGATCAGTGGGTCTAATATAGGGGCAGCTGTACGTCACTGAAAGACGATTCTGTTTACTCGGCATCTGGGCTGGAGAACATGAACCCTTGTTTACAGATGCACATGTAAATTGAGTTATAACTGGACAAATTTTACATGAAATGTTTAACAGAAATCAGTTAAAAGACACATACATGGAATACCAATAAGGTTGCGGAGGGAAAGCTACCTATTATAAAGTAGCGGCCGCCCGCGACTTCGACTGCGACCTCGTTTTACCCCCGTTAGATATCATGTTGATAGATGGCGTTTCACGGCTTCCCCCGAATGAATATTTACGCACGTCATACAGTAGTTTAAGAATTATAACGGGTCAAAGTTTCTTAATTTTGTCACTCACTGACTGACTGACTCACCGATCATCAAAATTCTAAGGTACTTCTAGCAGACCTAGAAGCTTCAAATTTGGAATATAAGTAGTGTTTGGTGTATGAATCAAGGAAAAACTAAAATATGAAAACATACGAATACTTTGACTTTTAACTTTGTTTCATTATTTAATTTTTAGCGTTAAGAGTACGATATCATATCTTTAGGAAGAAAAATAAAGCTCCTTGTTTGCGGCCAAAACACTAGAGAGAACCTAGTGAGTAGTGGAGTTACGTGTGTCATCTAAGTTCTTCTATAGTTTTGCCAACAAAAAGCCGAAAGCTGGGCTTTCCTCCGCTTAAAAGGGGGCAAAGTGATTCCTTGGTTCAATCTACTTGAAATTTAGCTTAACAATTCCTTAATATAATTCATGAAAGACGTGTGGAACGGGTAGAAAGTAATTTTGGCAGTCATTTTTCTTCGAAGTTGATATCAATACTACTTAGTGCCTTTGATTTAATTACTTTTTATTTTTACAAGTGTTTGAAAACTCCATGTCAGATTGTGTTCAATGTCAAGTGAAATCTCAAATTGAAATGTCTCAATCTCAATGAGGAGACTGTATTTATTCCTAGAATTCCCCTAACACCGTCAAATTTCCCTTTCGAATTCAAGACAGTGCAGTTTCCCATCAGTCTGCTTCGTATTGACTATAAACAAAGCTCAAATTCAAACTCTAGGGACCTCTGCTTGAACTCCCATGAGTGCACAGAGGTATGCAGGTAACCGAGTGTGATGCTCATAGTAATTTTCGATACAGAACCTCGTACATACGTCATACATATTATAGATAGAAAACACCCAGACCAATACAAACAAATATGTTTCTGCAAAGTTATTTAATTTTTAGCGTTAAGAGTCGCATCTCAAACTTGAAAATTTCGACAGGTTCATCCAGTGTCTAAGTAGCTCAGTTGGAAGAGCAGTCGCCCGGCAAGCGGAAGGTCGTGGGTTCAATTCCCGCCTTAGGCAGTTCGATTTTTTCAAGTTATTTATAATTTTCAAAATGTTTCTGCAATTTTAGTATGATATTTTTATTTATTAATAAACAAAGAGACTGAACAAAATTAATGCGTTTACTGATTAATGTTATTAACCACATGCAAAGCTTCGTGAATTGCAACAACTATAATTTATTATCCAAGCTCTAAATAATCGCTACTAAGAATAAATTATCATAAAATGTTTTTCCAATCGCTCAAGCTCCCAAGGGCCTACCGATAGGTTGGATGACGTAATCTTAAAATTCTTTAAGCCAGCGCAGAACTTTTAGAAGATCGGGCGACGCCACGGCCACTTTGAACCGTGTTTAGTTCTGCAGTTATATTTTATATTTTATTCGANATAATACGATAGAAATTGATACAAAGTAATAAAAACCACCGGTTATAGCGGCATTTTTTGGAGAAATTTATAAAATAACCAAAAAAACACGAATTTTTAAGCAGATTTTTTTCAAAAAGTATCATTTTTTATTGTTTGTTGGCATTTTTTGTGTATTCTATGTATTTTTTTAGTATCGCCTGTTATTTAGCATTATTACTGTTTTTATTTTATCAGGATATACCGCTTAGTTTAAAAGTTATTACGTTTTCTTTACAATAAGTAATTTGAAGAAAAAAAATTCTATAAAAAATTAAAAAAAAATCTCAAAATTTTTTTTACCTCTTTTTTGTCGATAAAAATAGGTCTAGTTTCATCTATTTTCATATGTACACTTTAACGTGACTCACACTGTATATAGAAAATGGTGTACCTAATTGTATTTACACGAAATCTGAAATTATAGTTTTCACAATCATGATTCGTTTTTACTGAAAATGATATGAACGCTCACTTTACTGAGTCGTAATGAGTAGTCTGCATAAGTAAATGATAATTATCTTAAAATTAAAATTATATTTGTTATTCCCAAAATCGTTTACGGAAGTAAATGAGAATTAATTAAGCTTTATTTATTCGTGTTTAACGTGAATCACAAAAATAAGGANTACCGTAGAACAACTGAGTTGCGAGACTTGGTTTTTTTTGACAAGTATTGTTTTTGATGGGATTTGTATTACAAAGTGTTGTGAGTGTGACGCTTGAAGGGAAGGAAGTCAACCTAACCTAACCAACTGCGTATTTTTCTATACTGTGTAGCTGGAAATTGTGGCGGGAGCTCTTTGGCGCGCTGTCTTCGGCGAAGAATTGCGCGCGCAGATTTTGACAGCGCGAAATACCTACTTTAGCAGAAATACCAAGCCTTAAAGCCACGTTTTCACTACGGGACATGTCGCGGAGATAAGTCGTCCGACATTAACGTAGTTTGTCTCTGCAACTTTGTCCCTCGACATATGACTTGTTTACACTAGCCAGTAGTGAACAGTATGTCACTCCGCGACAAATCTCGCGACCCGTAGATGTCGCAAGCGACGTCGGGCGACATCGCGCGGGACACGTGAATTTCGTGTCGGGCGACAGAGTCGCGGGACAAATGTCTCCTAGTGAAAACGCGGCTTAAAACACTTCAAGTTTTGATATTTTGATCAACTTACCTGGTGTCATAGGATCTAAGTTCTCTATCGGCTTTGTGTGCAGGTAATAATGTTCACATGGCAAGAGTGGTACTTTTACTTGTGGATTGCTGAGTTGACCCACCTACAAAAAGAAATGTGATAAATAATAATGTTTTTGTATGTCTCTTTGCATTTGAGTGATCGATTATGTTAAGCGTACCTCACTATCACTACATATTATAAAACAAAGCCGCTTTCCTGTCTGTCTGTCCCTATTTATGCTTAGATCTTTAAAAAACTACGCAACAAATTTTGAAGCAGTTTTCTTCCCAAGAGGAAGGTTTATAAAACATACATTATAGAGGAGAAAAGCCTAAAAATGTCATTGCAACCGTGCGAAGCCGGGCGGGCTGCTAGTCAGTAATAAACGGGGGAGATGAAAAAGTGAAAAACATACCTTTCGATATGCGGCTATATAAAAATCCAATCGGAAATAGAGTGAATGAAGTAAAGTTTAAAACCTTGTAATACCAATTTGAAATATAAAAATGAAATATTTGTGATTGAATGTCATTGCTTTGGAGATGTGATACAGGTGCTATCTCACCAAGTGAAAATTATTATAAGAAGATAAATATAAATGTACGTAGACATTCTATTTACCGAGTTAAAATTATGAACCTATATGCTAACTAAGCACCATACCATGGCAGTCCACATATAAAATATTATTATTGGTCGTACATGTAGCATCGGTGATGGGCGGTTAACTTTTTGAAAGCGAATAAGATGCATAATTGCAGCGACCATTTTCCTTTTGAAACGCACTACATCGTCTTTCCGAACGGAAAAAGGCGCCTAGACAAGATCCGACGATGCAGCTTCATAAGGGCGAGATTTCTATAACTCCGTCGAGCGTAGTAAAGTGACAATACCTAATCTTATCTTACAGAATAAACAAAACAATCAAACTTCTGTTACCTGCAAGTCACGAGATAGATCTGACGATGTTTATAGCTTCTATAGATGTAACAGATTTTCTATCGAGCGCGGAGGCCGCTAATTAAATCGGATACCTTAAATTACACCTCTAAATATAGACTTACCTGTCTGGCCCAAAAGCCTGCGCAGTTAACGAAGTATTCGCACTCGATGGCCCCTGCCGTCGTCTCCACGCCGCAAACGCGATCGTCTTTTGACAATACTTTGGTGATTGAGCAGTTTTCCATCACTCCCACTCCTGTTACAAAAAACAAAAGAGTTAATCGTTGTTCAACAATACTTGCAATATTCAACGACCAACAAAAATAGTATCTACGTAGTCAGCGTCAAATAGTTCGTCACATGCAAAGCGCCCAAAAAGTTGATAAGACAACCGTAACAAAGACGTGTTGCGAACTTTTGGGATATTTTGAATGTTACAAAGTATTTTTCGCTGACTGTACCACATCCAAATTTTATGCTTCGTTAGATCTAGTCTGGAAATTAAACTATTTGGCAGGCCGGACTGGCCAATCGAAATATCCTGTATCTCAAAAGTATTACGTACCATTTTCCACCGCTTCTTTCAGCAGAGACATGCAGAAGAGGTGAGGATCTCCCACCCCATCGTTTGGTATCCATAGGCCGCCTAAGATGTCGTCTACGTTCAGCATGGGCCATATCTCCTGGCAGCGTTTCGGCGTGACCAACTCACATGGAATGCCCCATGAGCTATCTGAGAGAAATTACGATTGGTTGATTTTTGATAGGTTTGAACGATTCTTCGAATGGTATGGCTGATCGAAATACGCGAAGTTGGAGACCGTTAGACAACGAAAGATCGGGCTTAATGCATTGAGAGAGTTTTTTGTCCAGATATGGACTTTCTATGACTTTACAATGTAAGACACGCATCACGTAAAAGTCTGTCTGAAGCCGCCGACCTACGCAACTACTACGTGAATTCTGTGTGGAATCAGGGGTCGTTGGATTCCCTCTCGAGGGCGTCGCGCATGCGCACGGCTTACAACAAGACGTTTAAAAAATAAGCACTTCCGTAACTCAAATAGAAAGACCGCGAAAACCGCGCGCGGGCAAACTCAACTTTCTAATGCCATTAGATGTAGACTGCTAGGGAGTTCTAGTGCTAGACTTGTAAGTAGCAAATGAATGATGATGATGTTGCATGTTTCGTTCTTTGGAACAAAACAGTTCCAAGCTAAAATAATGAATCTTGTGAACTATGTCTTGGTCTTTCTTTGTATATACATAATAACATCTATACTAATCTTTACTGAAGAGTTGGTTTGCTTGAACGCGCTAATCTCAGGAACTAGTGGTCCGATTTGAAAAATTGTTTTTGTGTTGGATAGCTCATTTATCGAGGAAAGCTTTTGGTTATTTTATCAGCCTACACCCAATAGGTAGCGGAGTAAAAATGTTGCAATACGGGAAATATTATTCAAATTATTTTCATGCGTACGAACTCGCGGGCAGAGCTAGTTTGCCTAGTTTAATACGAAACTGAAGCTCACCTAAGCTCGACGCCCGAAGGTGGCTTTGTGAGATACCCTTAGCTTTCGTCTGAGGTCATTTGTCTAGACAAATTCTTGGGATTGGCATATGGATCGATTTCCATGCGTACTGAGAATCGGATCCCAATTGCCCGGGGAATAATTCCCGCGCAAAGGTGTAAAATACAGGGTGATAATTTTATACTTCATCAAACAAAAATATTTCATATTTCAGTTGCACCTGTTGCGCGCCTACTTGAGTATTTTAATTTGTCTATCTTGCATAGATGAACATCCAACCGCCTCGATATGGTATCGGTCAAGAGGGCGCGCAATCCGCAATCCTCATCGCGTGTTGGTTCGCGCTGAAAACCAGCTTCTCGACATGGCGCTTGTTATGTCGCGAATATTGCTGAGCGGACGCCTCTTCAGCATAGCTTGTAGCACATCTTGTAGGTTAATGTTATGTACTGTATTTTTTTTATGCTGAATAAAGTATTCTTATTCTTATTTCAAATATTAAAAAAGCCTTTCCACACAAATCATCATCAGCTATCAGTAATTTAGTTAGTATGGAGACATAATGGTTTTTTAATTTGATAGTTTATATTAATAATGTTGGAAAAGTAGTTGTATTTGAGTAGTGGTATTCTCCAAATAAACTATAAAAGGCCCAAGGCTAGAAAAACTTATTGTGAATTATGTGATAGTGGAATACAGTGTTTTTACTCATCTTTGGACCACTAAGGGTGGGTTGCACCATCTTACTTTGACAGTGACAATAACGGGTGCTTTTTGTATGGAGTTTGACAGATTTTTGACGTTTGTCAAAGTTAAAGTAAGATGGTGCAACCAAGCCTAAGTATTCACATTTCACACCACACCCTGTAAATAAAAAGAAATGGCGAAAAGTGCTGAGAATGAGAGTGAAAGAGAAAAATGATGAACTGAATTTAAGGCGAATTTTAGAGTATCATATTTTGATTATCCTCAAAAATGTTGCATTGACGGAAAGTGGTAGATCAGGAAGATTTAAAGGTTTCCTGTTATTTGTTACCATTAGGGGTCACTTAAAAATTAGGGATTGATGGTGAAAGCGGGCATAAGAATCTCAATTTGTATGAGGAATACAAACCGGTGTAGGTAATGTGCATAAAAAAAGATGTAGATAATGTGAAATGTTCATGTTCGAAAATAAAAGGAAAATCAAATCATCTATGGGTTGTCTTCATTAGAATAGGCGCACACCGTTGATTTTTCGTCGGCCGATAGTTTAGTCGGGCAGTTGATCAGTATGGGCATGTATGGGAGTGCGCACACTACTCCAATTCGATTTGGCCGATTCTTCATACAATTTGAAATCAGGCACAACTATCGGCCAACAAAAAATCAACGGTGTGCGCCTACTCTTAGTGCCTCATTTTCAGCAATGCAATCAAACATTCATTTGTTTGTTTTAGCCAATCAACATCTACTGCTAGGCATTACAAATCGCAATATTAAACTAATTTATGAATAGATATTTTTTATGACCTACTCATTATTAGGATTCATAGCAAAAAATGCTTTTTGAGTTGACTATTCTTTTTCTACCCATTTACCCAGAATGTCACTACAGTAATGCCCGTAATTCACAAACATTACTATGAGGTTTCACAGCGCGCGTGGACGCACACTGCACAGGGTGACACATGAACCAATCACAGAGCTCTATTCAATGCTCTGCGTTCGATTTTCTGCTTTACTTAAGCGAGCATCGTTTGTTAATACGGGTGAAAATATTGATAATAAAAAGTCTAATAAGAAATAGTAAAGGTTGTACATACACAGACTGGCTCTTCATTCGTCTATACACGGTCATCCGATCTCTTGTTCTAGCAAGCAGCAGCGACCCGCACTGTTTCCAGCCAGTAGACCGCCCACGTGATTCCAGTTCTTGGAGAAGCCGTATAGAAGATTGGGCAAGACGAACTTGAGCGAGTGACGGCTTGAACATGCCCACCAGACCCGAAGAGTGCCATCGGCTGCCACCTCCTGCGCTAAGGAGAAAAACGTAATATTAATTGTTATCAGTTCGTTGTGTAAGTCGTGTTGTTGATGATTAAAAGTTGTTAGGTTACAATTAATTTCATACAGACATACTTTTACAGAACTTTTAAAAGGAATTACCGAACCAGCAAACTTAATATTATGCCATTTATATGAAATACATTTTATGGTACATTGGGATATTCTAATAATAAACTTAAAAGTTTAATCATCATTATCTTTAAGCCTTGCGACATGACCCGCCCATTTCCACTTAAGTTTCTTNTAAGTGGAAATGGGCGGGTCATGTCGCAAGGCTTAAAGACCAGAGATGGACCATAAAAGCGACCTTCTGGAAAGGACCTCCAGGTAAAAGGAACAGGGGAAGACCACTGACACGCTGGGACGACGAGATCAAAAAGACAGCCGGCCCAAACTGGAAACAGATAGCACAAGACAGAGATAACTGGGCATCTTTGGAGGAGGCCTTCACCCAATAATGGGGTTCCTACAAACTGTGACAGGTATTTGAATAGCTATTCATAACCAATTAATGCTAGCTAAACCAACGGTTAATTAATACTTATTTATTAAATTAAATAAAATTAGTAGTATCTAAATATACTTAGTTAAGAAACCTAAGTCATTGTAAAGTTAATTTGTAGGAAATAAAAGGCTTTTTATTTTATTTTATTTATTTATTTATAACGTGACTCACTTAAAATTTTCTGAGCTTCTGCTCTGTTCAATTATAAATTATTTGCGTTTAAATAAATGGAATTTCTGATGAATTTACATCCTCTGATATAAACAAAACATCCATACCTATCAATAAAGTAACTACCTATCTTTATACATAAAATCAACTGTAAAGTATTTTTCGTATTTGCTATTTAGAGTATTTTCATCGATAAAACTTTATAGCTCTTAAAGATTGATTACTACTTCCTCGGACACACTGTTTATTTTTTATAGGACCACGATAAGATAAGACGCCACAGTATGTTGCTTGATATGCCGTTGTCTGTACAAAAGTATAATGTTCCATATTTGTTTAGAAATCCGTCTAAAAATCCTAAGCATGTCGAGTGAAGTCATGCGAGCAACCCTAGATATTTCAACTTTCAGCGCCTCAGGATATTTTGCATACAACTGAAAATTCACACGTGAATTCTGAGTAAGGACTAAAAACTTTTTTGGAATTGTCCAATGGTTTAAGTTAATCTCACAGTAACTGTATCAAGCCGTGTGGTGACGGCAGAGCAGAATACATTTGTCACCAACCCCTACTCTTCCCGCGGGTGTCGTAAGAGGCGACTTAGGGACTACACATTAAACAGAGAATGGGCAGCAGCGCTCTCTGAAAAACATCAATCTTTTAAACTGCAATCTCCAACCCGCCTGCCTAGCGTGGAGATTATGGCAAAACCCTCCACTATAGTGGAGGAGGCTCATAGTCCAGCAGTGGACTGTAAAGGGCTGTTGATGATGAACTGTATCAGTTATAGTGAACTAGCATCTGCACGTGGCTTTGGACACTAAAATAAATTGAGATCCCCTTTTAAAAATTAGTACAATTACGAAGTAATTTATTACCCCTGAGAAATGGTTGATTCCAAAAGTTAGAAGGAATATTCACTAGACAAAGTAAAAAATACTATATTTTTCCTGAGTGTGCCAGAAGGATGGTTATTATATAATTACTTACTTACCTATTTCGCTCTTTGAAAGTTTTATCCTAAGCCCGTTGTTGAGGACAGTGAGGGATCAGAGGTAAAGGAGTGAAAAATATAAGAAAATATCCAAGTAAATTATTCGCGTTTAATTTCGAGACGTTGCTTACAAGACNTATTTTTTTTTTTTTTTTTTATTTATCTTTAATTATCAACAATTTAAAGTAGATAATAAATAAAATATTGCAATTGTAGTCAACAAACTAAAACCTTTGGAACTAGCAACTGATTTTTTATACAAAAACTACTTACTTTTGAATACAGTGATAGTTCTACCTTCCAAACTAAAGGTGTTTCTCATTTTAGTAGCACTATTAAGGCTATTTACACACAACTGGCTGCAAGCAAGTGCACAATGGAAGTGAAGAGTCACATCATAGTGCACATTGCACTCTCTCCCTCTCGCTACCAAGCCGGCTATCCCGGCACCCCTATTGATTTATCTGTACTACACACATACAGCAGCACTTGTATTGAACTACACCTAATTCAATAGACCAGCCAGACGCCGGCTACACAGATACACTAGCTAGTACCTACACCCTAGACGCACAGCGTATATGCGCCAACAAAATTGTATAACACACCTGGGTCGATACAATACACAAAAGTACTTACAGCTCTTTTTCTATCAGAAGAGTCTGGTCACCCCACCCTCGTTTCGCTAAATGATACGCCACTGCAGCTCCCATGACTCCTCCGCCGCATATCACCACCTTCGCCTTCGATGGCAAAGCAGAGAGACATCCTTCCAATCTTTCTTCGTTGTCCAAGGAATCGAGACGATTTGAATAATTTCGCGCAGCTACGCAGATGCCATTTTGTACTTTTAACACCCGAGAACCACCACGGAGACGCCTTACCAACATCGTTTCACTTTATTACGCACATAAAAACTCAAAAACTTATAGCTTACACAATACTAAAACAATAAAAATCTAAAAATAAAATGCACTTGCACAAAGTGACATTTTTTGTTTTGAGTTTTTGGCGCGCCACAGATTATGTAGTATGGTCACTATGTACCATAGAGTTTAAACTATGATCTATAGCTCTATGGTATGTTAGATAAAAAAGTCGACAATACCGAAATGGAAGAATTATTAACAAGAAAATAATGTTATTTGCTAATTGGCTATAGCAGCTATAGGACCATATGACCACGGTAATACTATAGATAGTATTACCGTGATATGACATAATATGCAAGAGATTTTGTTGTTGGATGAAATATTTGAGGTTGGCACATTGTTGGCAGTTGGCACGAAGCATGCACGAAGTAAAAACTTATTCGTCGTTGCTATGGCTACAAAAACCTAGATTTTTCCATGGCGTCCTCGTTTTGGTCCTCGTGCTTCATCCCTTGTTTTGTATATTTAATTCAAATAGACACTGGTGTAATTTGTATTGGATAATCTTATACAAATATCCACATAATTAACCAGAGGCCCGTTATTTTTGAAAATGTCTGTAGTCGAAATAGTCCATCATAATGAAGATATTTATAGGATCCTTGATAAACCACCTCCAGATCCACCTAAAACTCCAAGGTATTGCCTGTTTATTGATTTGCTACTACTTACCTATTTTTTTGATTACTTAAACCTAGTATTTCCGCTCCCCGTTTCAGTAGGTACAGTTTTGTAAAATCTCTCCCAACAAGGAATCC
The DNA here is from genome assembly GCF_004193835.3 of Ostrinia furnacalis. Lineage (NCBI taxonomy): Eukaryota > Metazoa > Arthropoda > Insecta > Lepidoptera > Crambidae > Ostrinia > Ostrinia furnacalis. Next base: position 358,719 of record NW_021133388.1, on the reverse strand, counting down.
AAATCCTTGTATAAACTTGCGGAAACTTTTAGGTATGAATCTCAGTTGGAGAAGGAACTTAAAGCGAGAAAGATACCCCAACTACGGCGAACGTTTGGATATGCTGAAACACCTTTAAAAACTCCCGATAAATTCCTGAAGAAAGGTGAGGGTATAGGCCAGCCGATCAAGGAGTCCGATCACAAGTGCTACGTCACAGGAAACCTTCCCCCGGTGCCGAAGCGCCCACCTCCAGGGAAGAAACCAGAAAAGCCGAAAGTAAACTTCCGCGTGGTGAACATAAAGAAGGCGATAAAAACAAAGCCAAAGCCTGTCGAGCCAAGGTACTTCTTACCCATTTAAGTCTTTTCTCAACATAATCTCAAGCTTTCTATAATAGAATATTATTAGCTTTAGCTTCAATTCCTGTCTTTTGTCTTTTCGGCACAAAAAGGGGAATATCTTTCTTCTTTTTCTGTTCATTAGCAAATCATCGCATTGTATTGAAAATTTTAATCTTTCAGACTAGTAGATACCAGAGATGGTCATACAAAGAAGATAAAAGGCTCAGGCGAAGTGCCAGAATATTGCCTTCGACCCGACTTCGGCCAGATGCCATCGTACCTGGTGAAACGCAATAGGAGAATCCAAAGGGAGATCGATAAGATTAAATACGCGGAAGATCACAAAGAGAGTCTTTGCAAATTGATTTCCGAGCAAGAGAGGCAGAAATTATTGGAAGTAAGTCATCCGCGATAAAAAATAGGGGCAGTCATATTAATAAATCTCTATGATAAAACATGGTGCTCGCTCACGGTTACACGGTGGTATCGTGCATAAAAAGTCTCCATTTAGTGGTTATGCATGCACCAACGTTTCCTATCCTATTCCTATTGTATGTTACTACTTGTTCACATAGAAATCTAAATTATATTTTTGTCTCTAAACTAGCTATTTACATTATTTCCAGGATCTGAAATACAATTGGCAGTTGATGCAGAAAGCATTCCTTCAACTGCCCATGCTGACAGACACCATCCCAAAGATCCTCAAGAAGACGAAGATGGAACAAGAGCTGCGCCAACTGGAAAAGGACATAGCATTAGTAGAAGGCAACCCTTACATTTATATTTATGAGTAAATAAATCTCAGTTAAATACTCCAACATTGTTTTTTATTCATTTATTTAAAATACTAGCTTTCCGCCAGCGGCTTCGCCCGCGTGGAATTTGTCTGTCACAGAAAAACTTTATCGCGCGCGTCCCTGTTTCAAAAACCGGGATAAAAACTATCCTATGTTCTTTCCCGGGACTCAATACTTTCGCATTTATAATATTAACTAGTTGGGATTTAATTTATTTAAAAAATGTGATGAAATCCGCCTCTGTTCGTCGACTTTAGCATTTCCATTATGGTAGTCTTCAAAACTGAAATTGGCTCCGCAAGGAAGCATTTTGGGTCCGCGGGGTTGGATACACTTGATTCGTTTAGCCATCCCAATTCAAACGTGAATTTGAGATTTTCCATTGCCCGAGGTTCTAGGATCACTCAATCCACATGCATATCTCTCTTTTCATGCGATCTGATCTGGGCTACAAGAAGAATACAGTTATTAATATCCAGAGCTTTCGTTAGTAGCTACGCAAGGTNTAGTATCTAAATATACCTACTTAGTTAAGAAACCTAAAGTCATTGTAAAGTTAATTTGTAGGAAATAAAAGGCTTTTTTATTTTTTATTTTTTATTTTATAGGTACCTCTACATAGGCCGGCCGCGCACCGCCGACTTACTTATTCACGAAGACCCGCGGAGGCGTCCGCTAGTGAAATATGACCCTAATTTATTTATTGCCGATTTGTTCTTACAAAGGGGAGGTGCGTTTACACGGGACGACTTGTTAACGATCAGATTATCAAAATTTACTCTTAAATATTTATTTTTTTGTGGTTGTAAAGACTCACCGGGGAGATCATGAACTCGGTTGTCAGATGGTACACATAAAATAATGAAAGTAATATCGTGATTTCGTGATAGAGCGTCGTCTTACGTCCTCTGTTGGACAATCTCATAACGACCGGGAAACGAATCTCTGATTTCCAAACGACCGGGCCTGCGCTACCCGCATCCAGGTTCTTCCAGCGACCCCCACTAGATCGTCGGTACATCTAGTGAGGGGGCTGCCCATGCTACTTCTTCCGGCCCGTAGTCGCCACTCGAGAACCTTTCTGCACCAACGGCCATCTTTTCTACGAGCTATGTGTCCCGCCCACTGCCACTTGATTTTAGCAATTCTGCGAGCTATGTCGGTCCTCATTTCTGATTCACAATCACGCAGGGAAACTCCGAGCATAGCCCGCTCCATCGTCCTTTGGGAGACCTCGAGCCTTCTTAAGAGGCCCATACTTAGTGAGCGACCACGTTTCAGATCCATATTACCATCACTGGCAACACACACTGATCAAAGACTTTTGTCTTGAGACGCTATGGTATTTCGGACGTGAGTATATCGCGAAGCTTACTAAAAAAGTACAGCTTCGTCAGTCGTGCCGTGTAAACGCCAGCCGTGCGCGTGAATTGCCCGTGAATAATATATGCCGTTCATTTGGATCCGCCTGCTAATAATGCAGGCCTGCGGAGGAGCGGCTCCTGTGCGTTAGAATGAAGCTGTGCTTCATTTTGCCTGAGATTCGTTTGTTTATTTTAGATTGGGATCGAAATTACTTTTTCATTTTACCTAAATACATTTGTGGAGAAATATGTGATCTTCAGGCCTCCTCAACTCCACTTGGTAAGACTAAATCCACTATTTGTCTCTGTTGATTCATTTGTTCGTTCGTTCGTTTCAGCCGAATGATGTCCACTGCTGGACAAAGGCCTCCCCCAAGGATTTCCACAAAGACCGGTCCTACGCCGTTCTCATCCAGACACCTCAAGCGACCTTCACCAGATCGTCGGTCCACCTAGTGGAAGGCCTTCCCACACTATGTCTTCCGGCTCGTGGTCGCCACTCGAGAACTTTTCTGCCCCAGCAGCCATCGGCTCTGCGAGATATGTGTCCCGCGCACTGCCACTTGATTTTAGCGATTCTGCGGACTATGTCATTCACTTTGCCGCTCCATCTACCTACAGAGCTACACTATTTTGTATGTAAGCTGCAAGCAGGCGTATAATGATGAATACACGTTTTACTAAGTGTTCATCTTGCCCTTTTTTTTCGTCAGTAAATGCATGAAATTGCATACCCACTGGCCCGGGGGAACCAGTGGGTTATGTGAGGCTCTCCCTGCCGGATGGGAAGGGCCTACTCACTAAAACCTGACGGTGTCCTCCCAAAGTCTGGGATGGAACTGCGAGTTATTATCCGAGCTGGACGGCCTAGACATTTTTTCGCGGCTCCGCCCCAGACTGTGGCTCGCTCTGTTTGAGCAAGCGATGACTGGCTTCAGGGGAGTAGTACCACCTTCCCTGTTCTTCGCTAACGGTGCGCGTGTTATACACGGGTCCTCCTTTAGTCATCATCATGCCCTGACCTCAAATCATCAGCAGGTCAATAAGCGTTTAGACGTACTCGTGTAGACACTTAATGATCTGATGATGATGATACATTTTATAACCAACTTTACATCGGAAGTCCCTGCACAGTGGCTTTCTTTTGACCGCCACAGGCTACAGTGGCTCAGTTTACAGCGACGTTCAATAAATACTATCTCGTTTACACGCGCCATTTACTCCTGTTTTAGTCCAAGACAATAAAAAACCACTGAACACGTCTGAAGCGGTCCCTGTCTGGTAGGGTTACCATTCGTCCGGGTCGCCACTCCGGTTTTGGCGATCCGGTTATGTGGCTCTTAAATTGTTAACCGGATCTTTCGTTAAATAGATAAATCATTCCCGTTTGCACCATCAATCCCTAATTTTAGGTGACCCCTATGAAAACAAAATTCCTGTTATGTGTTACCATAGGGGTCACTTAAAAATTAGGGATTGATGGTAAAAACGGACATAAGTCAATTTAAAAATTACTTACTCCAAAGTGTAGAAAAAATATTTATTTGAACAAACAAAAAATTGTGACATGCAATAAATTATTTGAAATACTTACATTGTTTGATATTTTCAGAGTTGATGACAGTGTGCCAAGTGCCAAGGTTAGGTAGTATACACTACATTTACCGGCACATACGACCGAGTAGAGCCTCCTTTTAAAAACAAGCGTAACTTTTTTCAGGTGTTTTTGTTATAAGCATTTTGGACGGAACGTTCTAAAATATCACAATGGCAACCCTAGCTTCAAACCATTAAGCTCGCTCGCTTTTTTCGCTCCGCTTGGTTTCACGTCACGTGGTCATTTTTTGTTTTTTATTTTAAAACCCTAGCTTAGGAGAGTGGGATTCGGCCGGTCTTTGATACAGTTTCTTTTGTCTGTCTGTTGAATTTACTGTAGCGTAGTCAAAAGGAGAGAAAACTGCATCTTTTGAAGATTAAACTCGTATCTATTCCATCTATATTACTTACTATTGTTTTTATCACTATCACAAGCCAAAACATTTTCACTACTGCACTATGATGTTTCTACCTTACGTAGTTATGTTAATTATGTTAATCTGAACTTTTTTATTATGTAGTACCTAATTGAGAACCTTGGTGTCGTACTATGTAAACCCGACACTGAATCATATTTCTTTTCAGACATACAGCTTTATTCAAGTCTGCAAAGTCCTTCCAAACTGAAAACAAAACATACGACATTTTACTCGTAAGTTTTCCCCATCTAGGAATCGAACCCGAAACCTCTGACACTCAAAAGCCTATCCCTACCCACTGACTTACGAAGTCTCTACATTAGTATTCCGCGTCAGTAGTTTGTCAGTATACCCAACTTTCGTAATATCATCTTGATTGAAATCACAGTTCGTCAAACAAAGATTATCCTGGATTCGGGAACTGAGTGTGTTCCTGCCATGAAAAGTTGACTGGGACAGGAGAAAAGAACTTTCTATTAAGGTAATTCCAAATCATGATCAGAAATTGATCCCTGGTGATTGTGTTCGATTCCGGATAAGTAAAATCATTTTGTGTATATTACCCAGTTTTTTTATTGAGATTCTGTACTTAGAATGACAGGTCAGGTAGGTTTCTCTCTTTTTCTCCCTCCTTCTTTTTCTATGAAAAGCTTAATTTCAGGCAACATTGTCGACAAAGACGATCGGGCAACTTCTTTAGGCAAGCAAACATGGCATTCGTCCTTGTCCGCCCTTTTTTGAAAAAAGGACTTTTTATAACTTCAAATTATAAGACGTAGTATGCAACAACTTAATAATTTTGCAATATTCACAAGCCACAAAGGACAGACGACCTCATAAAGGTAGCAGGAAGGCGCTGGATGCAGGCCGCTACCAACCGGTCAAATCATTGGGGGAGGCCTATGTTCAGCAGTGGACGTCCTGTGGCTGAAATGATGATGATGATGAAAAGCCGTCTACTTATTGGAATTTGCTAAACAACTACCACTCACTGAATAATTATAAGATGCAGATTTAAGAAGAGGTAAAACGGGGTACGAAGTCGCGGGCGGACGCTAGTTTGATTTATCTACTGTGCTAGTAGCCAATATAAGACCTTTAGATTTAAAAGACTCGACGTTAATGGGATTAACCCAGAAAGAACGAGCTAACCCTTTGTCCCGGGTAGTTAAAAATTTCAATCCTAGCTCGCTGCATAGTTTTTAATCCCGGTCCAGTCCCACTTATTTATCCCGGCTAAACGGGGATAAATCCAGGGGAACGCGAAAAAAGCGGTGATCGCCTCACAGTCGATAATCGCTGGCGATTTATATGGCCAGAACTTCTCAAAGAGTTGGTGATCCCCACATTATTATTGTAGACATTTGAGACAACTTTTGTAAAACATTACACTGTTTTTTAAACAACATTGAGCACAGACTGACTAAACTGCATCCCACTTAACATCAGGTGCGATTGTGGTTAAATATCTGCCTTGATGTGCATAAAAAAACATGTATTGTAGTCTACACTAATATTATAAAGATGTTAGATTTTTTGTTTGTATTGAATAAATGTTGTTTGATTTGAAAAAATATTTCAGATTAGAATCCTACATTTTTCCGATGAACATAGGCGGTACCAAGTTCGCTGGGTCGGCTAGTAACTTTCAACAATATTTTTTAATGTAAACAACAAGAAAATATGTTAACATGAAAACCGACTTTTTTGACAAATTGAACTTGTTTATCGATTGGGACTTGTTATAAATATCAGCTCTCAATTTTTTTTCATATAACCATTTGTGTCGTATCCGCCTCTCATACATTATCTAGCAAAGAACTTCAGTTCTTCAGGAAACCTGGGGTTTTCAGTCTGCCTGACAGTTTGAGAACCAGTGGCTCATAAGGGTGGACTGCACCCCACACAGGATTAACCTGTAAAAGGCCACGAGATAGATCTCCGCAGTGATACCCGACCGATAGGATATCGCTCTTTGAACTGGCGAGTGAAGGGTTAAATTATTTCCATTTCAGTGGATTGATAGTTTTTGCTATGTTAGTTTACTTGGACGGACTTCAATGATTGAAAGAGGCTTCCGGCGACTGGGACCGCAATTAACTGGGACCGCGGTCCCAGTCGCCGGATCCGTAAAATATAAATAATATTCTTCCGGCAACTGGGACCACTCGTAAATGATAACTGAAGTCAAAAAATGTACAGTCAAACGAAAATTTTTAATTTTAATAATTGAAGAAAAATCCTTTTTAATTTTGAAACATCAATAATTAATATTCACCATAGCTTGGTTATACTGATTTAATAAAAAAATCAGTCGTTTGATTTATAGTATTTATAGTAGATTTTTAGTTAATTTATAGTAGCTTCTAAGGGGAAAAATAATAAGCATTAAAATATGTTGTACTACATATTTTATGAAATTCAGTAAATAATAATTTACTGGTAGAAAATGCTTTAAAGTATTCAGTCCAATATTAGTATTTGTTTCATGTCTGTACAAGACGTAAAATACATCAACGGGATGAAATGTCCAATTCAAAAATTGCATTAGGTCAACTGATACCGCGGTATAAGATCAAGGGGTATGAGATGACCAAAGCCTCAAATCGACAGGCAAAGCGAACTTGAGTTAGAAAGCGATAGTATTATACAATCATAATAATTCCCTTTGTGTTTACCTGCACGTGTGAATTATGTAAAAATGGCCTAGCTTAATCTACTTATTACTAAGCGCATAGTTTAAAATCATGTCTAGAACGAGTCAATGATATTCATATAAATAATTTAGTTTTTTTTCGTATGACTGTACCAATTTTGGCCTGAATAATATATTTTTCTAAGTTATCTATGAGTGGTCCCAGTTGCCGGAAGAAAATTATTTATTTTTTACCTATCCGGCGACTGGGACCGCGGTCCCAGTTAATTGCGGTCCCAGTCGCCGGAAGCCTCGATTGAAAATGGGTATTTTATTTGATGTTTGAGGGTGATTTTACACGACTGAGCCAGAATAAGAGTTATTATATTAAAGGTCACCCGGAAGAGATGTTAAGTATCTTTTGATTTAATTTTGCCCTGGTGAGTTTTGAATCTGCGACCGCATGGCGTACATGACATAATAATCATTACCAAAAGATATGTTTTCTTAAGGTTACTAAACCATTGATTGTCACCTGTCATCCCCTTGGCAATGGAGGGAAGTCGAACCTTAACTTCGAACTCCTCCTATGTTCTTCTGATTAATTTTGTTGCGGGTCGAATGACAGTTTAACTTTGCCCCGGGACAAACTTGACCTTCACTGGTTGGGTTTCTATTGGCGGTCAAGCTGTAGATCCTGGCTACACAGGAGATGCAGCCGTGGGAACGAGAGGTGGGAATAGTCCCGCTAATCATTACCAAATTAAACATTTTGACAGAAGTATCAGTTTCCAATAGAATTCAACTTTCTTTTGTTATAAAACACTTTCATCTCTTAAAATATCTATTTTGTACTTAATATTATTTATTCCCCTTTCAACCTTATTCCCAGCAGCAATATATTCAATTTCATCTGGACACTTCACCGTGAGATCGCAGTATTGCCATTCGATTAAGGAATCTGAAAAATCTGGACTGGGGAATACAGGACTGTGTGATGGGAACTGAGAGTAGTCGCTATCAAGTATTAAGTTTTTTGGTATTTTTCCAAGGGTTGCTTTAAATCTTTTGGTACATTACAGTAAGATTTTTGAACTGCTGAAATTTTTTCGTAGGTGCAATTAAAAAATTTCCGAAGAATTAAATTGTCCGGCTTATTATAATTCCATCCTGGAAAAAGTTCTTCATTTGGTCCTAAATGCGTGTATCAATCTTTTGCGCAATCCCAGGAAATGTTTTGGGAGCCAGGTTACTGTGTTTGCTCTTCTCTAGTGACTTACCAAAAAAGTGCCCGCTCTGTATCAATTGACTTAAATATTAAGCGGCCATTTTAAAGCGACCAGTCGCCTTCACCTCACGTAATACCCCGCCGAATACACTCGAGCGCCAGGAGTGCATCGCGTCGCGAATAGCAAAAATGTACATTAAAAATACACCACTCAGATGTGACGCGGTTAAAATGGAACGTCACCGCTGTGATGGTGCGGTCTTAGTGTGGGTGATTTAGCGGGTCCATAGACGGTAGCGGATACTCTTATTTTAATAAAGGACGTCCACTGCTGGACAAAAGGTATAATGTCACCGCTGTGACGGTGCGGACATGGTGTTGGTAATATAGCGAGCCCATAGGCAACAGCGGGGTACTCGCATTTTAATTAGAGGGCGTCCACTGCTGGATAAAAGATATTATGTCACCGCTTTGACGGTGCGGTCATAGTGAGGGTGAAATAGCGGGTTTATAAGCTGTAGCGTGTATTCTACTTTGTGTCAACCAAAGTACCTATGTCCACTGATGAACAAAAGCCTCACTTAAGGGATGTCCACAATGCCTGGTCCTGCCTTGCTGAATACAGAGGTGCTTTCCGCGACCTTCACTAGTCAGTCAGGCAGAGATTAAAGAAGTAGTTACAGGTGATATCAATAGCAAAATTAAATACGTAAATGCACCTTTAAGATGAGTTACATAAGCCCTAATCCCTATCCTATCAACTTAAATGATTTGCACGTTTAAAATCGCTTAATCGAAGTTACACTGTCCGCACCCTAACAAGCCTGGTTAAAGCGATTCCCGAAGCTGTGAATGTTTGAAATGTTTCACATTCCCGGCGTCAGACGTGAGAGATTCCTTCTGGTGATAGCTGATTTTTCAATGTATATCATCATCAGGTCCATAGTCTCCACTGTAGGAGCACGATTACTAATTTCATCATCATCATCAACAGCCCTTTACAGTTCACTGCTGGACTATGAGCCTCCTCCAATAGTGTCTGTCTAGTCTGTCAAAACTGGAGTCCACTTTGATCACCCAGGTCATATTATCCGTGGGTGATCAGAGGACACTAAATTGTCGCTGGAAGTCCACTTTGATCACCCAGGTGATCAAAGTAGAATAGACCCTCCAATATAGTGGAGGAACTGGCTATCTTACCTCCAACTGCCGGGACACAACAATACTGTTAACATTGTTGTTATGGCGAAAGACTCAGGTAATTGGTATTGGCCAAATCCTCCATTTGCCTCTGGTAAATTAGAGATTATCGTGCAGTGAGACTAACGCCCGTATTAATAAACATTACTATGAGGCCTAACATTGCGCGTGGACGCACAGGGTCATATACCAACCAATCACAGAGCTCTATTCAACGAACAATCGAACGCACAGCGTTAGATTTGCTGCTTCTTTAGCAAGCATCATTTGTGAATACGGGCGTAATTTACCTGAGGATGATAGTACTGATCCCAACACACCAAGATTTTAACCTCTTTTAGTAAATAGTTAAACAGAATAACACCTGTGTAACTTTACAAACCTATTATAGCCCGACCAGGAACATAAAAACCCTCGCCATGTTGCGGAAAACTAATGGTACTAATTTCTTTTAATGGCAACAGTAACTGAAAACTTCATTGACATGTCACCTTGCATGTCAGTCTATTGCTGTCAAAGTGTAAACAAACTTTATTTTAAATGTGCGCAATTGATTTTGTGAATTAAATTGTTAAAATCTTTTTATAGTGGTGAAAGAAAAGTGGTTCACAATGTGTTAAAGTATTTGTCGAAGAGAAATACTAAGGGTTCGGACAATATTTTCATTGAATAATGTTTCCGACAAAGGTTGTCAAATTGACTGACATGTTTATCGTATAGTACAGTCCACTATGAAAATTAGCTGTGGTTTGTTTCAACTACCTATTTTAAAGTTTTTTGTCACTTTCTAAGTGTTGAATTTTATGGAATTGGGAAAGAAGTACCGAGTTTGAAGCGTTCATGAGCAGACATTGCAGTTGAATATTCAAGTTCTGAATTTGATTATTGATGAATAATAAAATAAATCCTACTAGCTCGATTGATGGTTTCATTTAAACCAGGTTACCTATAATAATATATTTTCGTTAATTTATGCAAATATCAAATTAGCCCGTAATCCTGAATCCTGATACATAAAGTTAGCCTATTAATTTAACACAGGTACGACTGTACTCAGTGTTGCACTATCAAATGCAACTGACGCGCCTCTATGCCAGGGTTTTTATGTTCCTGGTCAGGCTATACAACCCAAACATTGTTCTCCATACTCCGCATCTACAGCGATAAATTATTGGCTACAAATACGTGTGTCCGTCTGTCGCCGCAAATAGACGACGAGACGGGAATAGTCGGCGGTTGACTGAGTCACGCGGGAATGTCGTAGTGAGGGGACACGTCGATGTTTTGTGGCGTGTCGATGTCGATAAAAGATTGAAGCTGCACTTTGACAAAGGTAATATTTATGGCAGATTTAATTTCTGAGTCGCTTTACGGAATAAAAATGGTCGTAATGAAGCAATTTCTGAGTTACCTTTGTAAATTTGTCTAGCCTAGGTGTCTAGGAAATTGCTATTCAGCTATAGGAATAATATCTTATTAAACATCTGCCAAACAGTTGTAGTACCTATGCGTAAAATGTAAACAATACTTAAGTACCGCTAACCGTAGATTTAAACCAACTTATTATTTTATACTATTATTCATATAAATTACCCCAATTAAATGTTTTTGATCGACTTACTTGACAAATTATTAGTTATGCACAAAAAACAGTGCAATTAAATTCGAAAACTTCTCACTGATTAAGTTTTTCCCATACAAAATGACGCGTCCCATCGCTATAAATGGACGACAAGACACAAATAGTTTGCGGTGGGCTGAGTCACGTGTCCTCGCCGTATGATAGTCGGCGGTATGTACTTTTGATAACGAAACAACAATGGGGCTTTTGCTACTTTGCTTGAATAGGGCTTAAGCTAAAAAAAAGGCTAGGTCTCACATAACTTGATTTTTTAAACCAAACCTTCAAGTTTGTTATGCCATTATTTTGGGTTTATATTATGTAAATATCAATAGGATATTGGACATTGAATCGTGAGTTTAGTGTCCCCAACCCCAATGATTTGCTTCAATTATTTTGATATTTTTCTAAATAAACACCTATTTATTAACCAATCATTCTACTTCATCCCACCAAACATTATCGATATTCTGTTGCCATCACTATTACTCATATTTTTATACAGACTGTAAAATCTCACACACTCGTCTCTCACAATATTATTTTCCTTAAAACTTTTATAAAAACATAGTACTTACTAGATTTAAATTCGATCCTCAATAACTTTGCAAGGCAGTTCATTTAAAAATCTACGAGTACAATGGATACTCCCCGATCGTGCCAAGTTAAACTTTACTTAGTGACGACACTTGGCTAAGTGAATTCATTTTTCAGTGAGCAGTAACAATATTAATATTTTCCGAAACTTTGTAGAACTTGGCACGCATTTACATTTCTTGGTGTCCGTACAAAAAACTCTTTGTTCGTTGCGACAGATCGGTTGGGCACAGAAACTCATTTTGGTTTCTTTTGGATTGTTTTGAATGTTTTAAATAAGCCGTATATTTCTTTCCGGCAGAGTTCGTTCGTTCGTTTCAGCCAAATGACGTCCACTGCTGGACAAAGGCCTCCCCCAAGGTTTTCCACAATGAACGGTCCTGCGCTGCCCGCATCCAGGCTCTTCCCGCGACCTTTACCAGATCGTCGGTCCACCTAGTAGGAGGCCTGCCCACGCTACGTCTTCCAGCCCGTGGTCGCCACTCGAGAACTTTCCTGCCCCAACGGCCATCGTCTCTACGAGCTATGTGCCCCGCCCACTGCCACTTGATTTTAGCAATTCTGCGAGCTATGTCGGTTACTTTAGTTCTCCTGCGGATCTCCTCATTTCTGATTCGATCACGCAGGGATCCTCAGAGATCACGATCCGGCAGAGTAGAATCGAGTTTTCCGGTGACTTGGCCCACTTTTAGCTTGGTCCACGGACCAAGAGAACCACTCCTATTCTTCTCGTGGGTGTCGCAAAAGGCGACCTAAGGATTTAAGACAATTTAAGACTTCACCACAGGACGTCCACTGCTGAACATTAGCCTCCCCCAATGATGTCCAGATTGGCAGCGGCCTGCATCCTGTGGCTGAAATGATGATGTCGAAATTTAAGATTTACCGACGGCAGTGATGTGCAAGATTTTAAATTTTAACATTCCATTACATTTAGACTTTAATAATGTTGTGTTCCGGAAGTTTGATGTAAGCCCGTTCCTCTATGGTTGAGGATTCCGGGTGTAGCTCGCTTCCACCTTCGGCCTGATCATCACTTTCCATCAGGTGAGATGCAAGCCAAGGTCTATCCTGATGTTGTATTATTAAATGGCAGCTATAATAACATGTAAATAAATAGGAAATATAATTGAATGTATTTCTTGTCTCAAAATAGGTAACAAAATTATACTTCTACAGTGTGTCCGGGCATGTAGTGATCAAACTTTAAGGGCGTAATTTATGGACAATTTTATCGGTGAAAATACTTTAAATTTGGGGCTTGACCCATTTCTCGCATATTTACAAGAATTTAAGTTTTTTATTTTAAGTTTTCACCTCTTCCTTCAAAAACAAGTGATAGCGTGGGTAGTTTAACATTAATAAGCAAAAATTTTATATCATGCGATAGCCAATAAAATTATCTATTAGTAGAAGTAGAAAACAGATACAAGTTTCATACATTTTAAGGGTGTAAGAATGGATTTAATTAGAAATAAACATGATTTTTTTCACATCTTTTTCAGTTATTTCCCAACACAAGAAAAACCAGGTCGTTAAGGTATGTTTTATTTGCATTTTATTATTAGTATTTGAGCTATTCTACAAAACGAATGTAAATTTATTAGTCTACGTCTATTAGTTTCGACGTAATTGTTGAACAAAGATACCCCTTCCCAGCGGTTTCCATAGCGCACGCGACATGCGAAAATGCACTGCCTGAAAGAATCACACAACCTATTCTGATTACTATGGAAACCGCTGGGAATAGGTATCTCTGTTCAACAATTACGTCGAAACTAATAGACGTAGACTAATAAATTTACATTCGTTTTGTAGAATGGCTCAAATACTAATAATACAATGCAAATAAAACATACCTTAACGACCTGGTTTTTCTTGTGTTGGAAAATAACTGAAAATGAAGTGAAAAAAGTCGTGTTTTTTTCTAATTAAATACATTCTTACTCCCTTAAAATGTATGAAACTTGTGTCTGTTTTCTTCTTCTACTAATAGATAATTTTATTGGCTATCGCATGATATAAAATATTTGCTTATTAATGTTAAGTTACCCACGCTATCACTTGTTTTTGAAGGAAGAGGTGAAAACTTAAAATTAAAAACTTAAATTCTTGTAAATATGCGAGAAATGGGTCAAGCCCCAAATTTAAAGTATTTTCACCGATAAAATTGTCCATAAATTACGCCCTTAAAGTTTGATCACTACATGCCCGGACACACTGTATATCTATCTTCACCTTAAAGGCCGGCAACGCACCTGTAACGCCACTGGGTCTGCGGGTGTCTATGGGCGACAGTAATCACTTACCATCAGGTGATCCGTCTGCTCGTTTGCCTATCACATAAAAAAAAAACTTGTTTGAAACACTTCTAAACGTACGTGAAGCAATTAGAGTTAAACTTGTTTTAGTAATTCTATATTTGCAACATCACTTCTGAAAGCTAAACTTTGTAGACGACAGATGTCTCACTAATTAGTATGTAATTGAAATAGTTTAAACATTCTAGCTGCTTCAATTTAACGTCTCCAGTGAAAATAAACTTACGAAAGCACCAGTTTTCTTCTATTTTATGCGTATAGAAACTGACAAATAAAGGTTCATAGGCTACCATGCTATAAGATAATTTTCAACAATAATTTTACAAAAACTTTGTACAAAACACCCTATTATAAAGTTTACATGCCATTGTTCTAATAACGACCAAATCGAATTCAAAACCTTCCGTACGTAACATCTTTTGTCTAACTTAAGTGCCAGCCGGAACTTCGCCGTTACGGACAAAAGCTCCCAATAGCTTTTGAGGAAGCTTCCTGAAATGTGCTTAAGCTCTCATACGCCAAAACAAAGAACTTGGTTGGTTTAAAACATAATTAAACTGACACAGTAATAATAATACTTAGCTAATCGACTATCATGTTCATTCGTTCGTTCGTTTCAGCCAAATGACGTCCACTGCTGGACAAAGGCCTCCCCCAAGGACTTCCATAACGACCGGTCGTGCGCTGCCCGCATCCAGGTTCTTGCAGGCGCCTTCACCAGACCGTCGGTTCACCTAGTGGGGGGCCTGCCCACACTATGTCTTCCGACCCTCAGCTTCCTTGTTGTACTCTTAAATAAAAAAAGTCCTGAAATACCATAGTTGGTTGTCAAAAGGCAATTTTATTGGTTATACTTTTAACCTTTAACCTATGCAGTAGCCCTGTAAACTTTCTCCATCCGCCTACAGCGCCATCTATAGAACTAATGTGAACACCGGAAGTTCGCCCCGGTCAGGGCTCACTTCCGGTCGGCTCTCAATGGGTTATGCGAGCTGGCTAGACTTTCTGTGCCTAGGTATTTTTGTAGTACAGTCAGCGTCAAATATGTATATTAGTTCGTGTCACCCAAAGTAGCCAAAAAGTTCGCAACACGTCTTTGTTACTATTGGATTACGGTTGTGTTGTAAAATTTTTTGGTCACTGGGTGTCACTGACTTATTTGACTTATGCCCGTTTTCACCATCAATCCCTAATTTTAAGTGACCCTTATAAAAATTATTACTGTTATGTGTTACCATAGGGGTCACTTAAAAAATAGGGATTGATGGTGAAAACGGGCATGAATGTTCTATGTCCCCTAGATGGGGCAGGCGTCTACAAGAGTCCTCCATTGCGGTCGGTCTTGAGCTTCGCGTTTGACCTCGCTCCAAGTCTTGCCGATTTCTTCGCCTCGTCTGCTGGGTCACTGTATGTCACGGCCCTCTATAATTTACCTATACTCACGTGGCCAGGCAGATTGAGGAGGTTGGTGGATAAACAGATATAAAAGATATAAAAAAGGCGTCTTTAATAAACACATACACACACGTCTTAGACGCTATGCTTCACAAGAACACACCGGAATGAGTACGCGCGATCTGTTCATCCAAGCGCGAACCGTAACGCGCGTGTAAGTAAGCTCGTGTAAGATCGTATATCAAAATGCGCAGAAAAAAGGATATTCTGAAACATTCCCTAATTAGAACTCTCATTACGTCACATTATGTTATTAAAGGGAAAAATCTGCGAACAACAATGTAATTCGTACCGCTTCTTTGAATCTGTACTAAGGGCCAATTTCCACCAAGGCGGAGCGGTGCGGACACGAGAGGACATGTGCGGCGAAGCTGTCTGGCTATTTTCTCCAAAGCGGAGCGGAGAAGAGCGGAGAGGTGTGGAGATGAGAAAAGATGTGTGAGCTGTGTGAAGCTGTCAGCTGTCACGTCCGTATTTACAAACATTACTATGAGGTCTCACAGTGCGCGTGGCCGCACAGAGTGACACCCGAACCAATCACAGAGCTGTATTCAACGCTGTGCGTTCGATTTGCTGCTTCAATTAAGCAAGCATCGTTTGTGAATACGGGTGTCAGTCTATGGCGATGAGGTACGCGGGACGTCAGATTTAATCATTATATGCAAGTACCTCAGTTTGTATAGAAAACACGCGCGGCACAACACACTGACAACGCGTTTGCGCGCGGGATTCGTTATATGTCGCCACGCGGACCGCGGCGGAGCGCGGTGCAGTGTGATAATCGCCTATTGCTGTCTATGAAACACCGCACCGCTCCGCACATCTCCGCAACGCTCCGCTCTTCTGTTAATTCTATAGAAAAATAAGTGCCCCGACACTTCTCCGCTCAATCCATTTCCACCGAGGCGGAGCGGAGTGCAGATGTGCAAATAATGGAATCTTATTGGTTATTTAATAATCTTGGTGGAAACCTCGTAGAAGTACGAAGCTCCCTTAGGCCCACCACCAGTTTGAAACCGGTTTGAAATGGTCGCGTCATGTGTGGTCTCTCAACGGAATCTATTGCAGAAACTTAGATGCAACTCAAAAGTAACTAGAAGTTGCAGTTTCGTTGCAATTGCGTTTCAACGTGTGTTCTGGGCCTTACTCACATAACCAACCATGAAACTTTCGTTTTATGAAAATTCTCAGTATACTGTCCCGTGTATTTAAACTTAAAAGACTTCTTAAGTTCTTAGAAAACAACTCGTGTAATAAGTACTTCTCGAAATATCCTTACAAAGTTGCAACATTTAAAAATCCCTTCCCAGTTTAAGTTTCGGAGGACTTTAAGTTTCTAAAAATAAACATTTAGGAGCTGAAAGTGTACTTAGGTGGAATAGTAAAATACAACACAATAGACTTAATTTTTAAATTTTAGTCATTTTAAGTTAACAATAAATTATGTTATTCATAGACTTAAATAAATCTAGAATATTGTTATGTCATGGCTTGGTAATTTCTACACTGCCATTATTTTGTAAAGAATATATTATTTTTATTCATTACTAGCTTTTTCCCGCGGCTTCACTCGCGTAAAATTTAGTTTGTCACAGATCGTCATAAGTTATAGCCTATATGTTATTCTGGGTTATAAAGAATAATACCTACTGTAAAGTTTCATCAAAATCCGTTCAGTAGGTTTTGCGTGAAAGAGTAGCATACATCCATCCAGACATCCAAACTTTCGCATTTATAATATTAGTAGAATCTTTCCAATAAATTTTTAATAAAACAAATTGGAAAGACATTCGTGGCTGTGAGTGGTTTTGCCAATATTTCTCTCTGAAAGAGCGTCTTGTAGTAAATTAATTATTACAAAAAATAATAGGTATACCTTTGCAGAAGCCCGATTTATAACAAAAACGAATTCCTACAAATTTCTACATGCTTTTACAATAAACATTAAACATATTAGCCCGGTGTAACCAGATGTTTCGTGGGTCTGACATATTGTGACATCGGTGTGCACGTGTTTGTCAAACACGTAGACTGAAGAATTAATAGACTTACACAGCGCCTGTCCAGATGACGCGTTCATACATTCTGTCCACATGCAATCGCGCGTTTCGTCTAAGAATCTCAAATCTCAACGAGTAAAAACGCGCCATCTGGACACGGCCTGCTTGCGAGTTGTGGCGCAAAAAATAAATAAATGATTTAACCCTCTGTCTCCGTATGAGTAAAAGATGTTGTACGTGATTTTTTGAAGAAAAAAAAATAGACTACTTACGAAGTAGAATTTAAGATAAACTTATTTACATAATCACTTTTTTATCCGTAAATAAAAATCCTTGAAGTCGAAAAAATCAACATAAGAAGAGCAATTTGAATTATTAACTTATGCATGAGTAAATACGGCGATAGCATGGGTGTAAGTAAAGAAAACCTGTTTATGTATATTGTCGTGTTTTAATTCCTTTTTTCTCCAATTTTGTCACATAACAACAGCCGCCAAACATTTTACTAACAGGTACTGATGTCAAGTCTATAGGATTCTCCGTCTATGGTTTCACACTTCTACGAATGCGGAACATGATGGATATTAGTATGTTTTGACGTCACAATCAACTGGTTACCAACGACATTGGTAGTAATTTGTAGTTTGGGATTTTGGGGGATTTAGTTTGTCATTTGTTGAATTTTTTTTTATAGTCTTGAGTAATGTTGTTTAAATAGCGATGGATTTGTGGTTACCTTACGCTTAGTATAGTGCTTAGGTCGCAGGTTTAATTCCCGCTCAATACTTATTTTTTTGTGTAATTAATAGTACTTATAATGATAATATACTCAGGTACTCGTAGTGCAAAATGAGTTTGTATGTCACTGAAGCATTTTGAAAATTCTTTCACCAGTAGAATGCCTTATTTATTTCAGAATATATTTTTACGTGACAGATCGACTTTCTAAACATTTCAACACATCTGTCTGCTGCTGTATTTCCTGAACACTATAATCCGGGCCTTTTCAAGGCGAGAGTGAATACCTAGGCACTTACAGGACGGATATGTACCATCCTTGACTGTATTTCACTTAAGAGCGTTGTAGCAAAAAGTTGGCGTTCGAATTTTAGGTTTTTATTGCTTGACGTCGCGTAGTGAGTGCGCAAACTGCATTTATCTGTACAATTTCAACGCTGCGTCGACTAAACGATCTTAATCCGTAGTTGTATCGTACCTAAGACAGTACATCATACATAATAATAAAGAAATAATGTATAATTTACCTATTTGATTTTTTCTCAGATCAGACTTAGCAAAATCAAGTTACGTAATTAATGTATTCTTTACACAAGTAAATCCCGCGACAAGTTTTTAATCTTTAAATTGAGTAAAGTAATAAGTTGATGGGTTTGAAAGAATTTATGTTTTATTTTATTCTTTTTACAGCACCAAAAGCTTGTTTATGAAAAATATTTACTATTTAAATTTTACTTTGTAAAAAAATTGCAATTTATTCTGATTTTGTGACGTTTCCGCACATAAATATGGATAGGTTAAATAAATAGAATGAAATGTAAGAAAACGAGCGTGCCATTTTTTAAACGTTATCTATAATATCTGTGTCCATCAAAGAGCTCGTAACTAAACATCGTAAGCGCCATTCACATTATTATCTAAAAGTTAATAATAAATATTTAGTTTTTGTAAATCTAAACAAGTCAGGAACAAGTTTAAACACTCATTATGTTTAAATAATTTAAATTGAAATGTTTCTCAGGAAGTGAATTATTGTTAATTCTTATGAGAAATAAGAAGGAGTCTCCCTGCGTGATCGAATCAGAAATGAGGAGATCCGCAGGAGAACCAAAGTAACCGACATAGCTCGCAGAATTGCTAAAATCAAGTGGCAGTGGGCGGGGCACATAGCTCGTAGAGACGATGGCCGTTGGGGCAGGAAAGTTCTCGAGTGGCGACCACGGGCTGGAAGACGTAGCGTGGGCAGGCCTCCTACTAGGTGGACCGACGATCTGGTAAAGGTCGCGGGAAGAGCCTGGATGCGGGCAGCGCAGGACCGTTCATTGTGGAAAACCTTGGGGGAGGCCTTTGTCCAGCAGTGGACGTCATTTGGAGGAAACGATGAGAAATAAAGTTCTTAAACCGTAAACCGTCAGGAAATCAAAGAGGTAAATACTGATATCATTGTGATTTTATAGAATTTATTATTATAAACCACGGTCGTATAATGCTAAAAAATCAGAGGTAACTTTAAGATTTTTATCCATAGAGCAAAATTTATCTAATCGTGTTTTTAAACAGTTATCCCATTAGGTACACATGCGTTCTGTAATACAAACCCATCAAAAACAATACTTGTCAAAAAACCAAGTCTCACTACTCAGTTGTTCTACGGTAAAAAGTTGTGAGATCCATGTAATACCAAGTCCAGTCCAGGAAATCATTAACGTTTTACATAAATATATTGACTTGGCCATCGCATGAAAACACGTGTAAATTAAATTATT
The DNA here is from genome assembly GCF_004193835.3 of Ostrinia furnacalis. Lineage (NCBI taxonomy): Eukaryota > Metazoa > Arthropoda > Insecta > Lepidoptera > Crambidae > Ostrinia > Ostrinia furnacalis. Next base: position 338,656 of record NW_021133388.1, on the reverse strand, counting down.
TAGTGCGAAATGAAACGAAATTTTGCATGCCTGTGTAGACATGCAAAATTTCAGCTCAATGGGAAAACGGGAAGTAAGTAAATTTTAAGTTGCAAGATTTTACAACTTCAGATGTCAAAGAAAATAAAAGCTTGTAAATAAAAGCTTTACAAAGAAAAGAAAGATTTATGAAGAAAATGAAAAGATAGACAGTACGTCTACGATACATTTGTTAGGCCGTGTTGCACCGTCTTACTTTAACATTGACATCAAAATTTTGGATGTCAAAAATCTGTCTAACATAAAACACCGGGATTTAACCCTGCACATATTGTCAGTTAGGGTCAAAGTTAGGTGGTGCATCTCAAACTTAGTGTATTTTAATTAAATTTAATACAAATAAGGATGACGAAAATAATCGATAAGTGATCGATCTCACTCGAATATTTCTTATAGTAGGTATACAAGATGTCGAACAAATGGTTACTTACTGAAAAAGTGCTTCATGAGACCTAGCAAACGGCATCAATAACATGTTTAAGAACGAACTGAATCTATTCAAAAAACCTATATTTCCAGCTTTCATACATTTAATACAGTTACAAGCAAACACGAAATCAATGGTTTCTGAGAATTCTGAGTGCCTTATTGCCGTCCCCTTTATCTGTTTATTTAGTATTTATTAATTAGTATCTCTTGATGATATTGTAGCAAGTTAAACCTAAAATCATGTTTTCCGTAAATAATTTAAATAAGAATGCAATTTACGAGTTTGTTGTTTGATTATTATATATTACTCAATTAAAATTTTAAATTTAAAAAATTAACACTTATAATATGGCTGGCGGCATACATTTAGTATGAAATTCGGAAACATTTAATTTTCGCATAGATCCAGTTTATTCTTTGACCTATTTATTGTTATTGTTTTAAAGAGCTCATGAAGCAGCAGGAACAGTAAACAGTATCTCGATATCTTGTATAATTAAAAATCAAGTGAAATCACTTATCGTTTCACTTTTAAAAATAAACTCATTTCATACGTTCATTTGTATAAGTATCTACAATANCAACGCTCTTAACACCAGGTGCGATTGCGGTCAAATACCTGCCTTGTCTTGCATAAAAAAATGCCTATTTTCTCAGCTACAATTTTTAACCGACTTCCACAAAAGGAGGAGGTTCTCTGTTTTTTTATGTAAACAATCCCATACAAAGTTCTTTTCCTGCACCAGTAAAGGTCCATACAAATCGCCATACAATACAAAGGTGATGGGGTGTGTTTGAAATTTAATGTCCATTCACCCCTCGTTTATTGTCGCTAGGGTTGTACAAACTTGTTCGGGGTGAATTTTGATTGAATTGAAATGTGGGGTGTATTAAGGATAATATTATCTTGTCTTGTATTTGATTAAACGCCAGAAAAAGTTATTTTAAAGTTAGTTAAAAAATATTTATTGCACTTCCTGGGCGTTAGAGATAATGCAGATTGGAATTTACCAAAAGTTATAATTTATACTGACACAATTTATATCACCTGTTGAGTAATGTTTAAAAACTTAAAGATTAACAATAAATATTTTATAACTACACTTACCTCTTAATTTAATAGATGATCATAATACAAGACTTTTCGAACAAACTGAGTTCCCTTTCTCAAGATTTTAATAACTTGTCACATTACTTATGCATAACTAATGTCAATAATAAAAACATCTGACATTATTTCCCTCGAGGCAACCCTATCTCGAGGGGTGGCACCGCCCAAGACACGCTCCTCTTAATTATTAACGCTGATTCGCCCGGAGTGCGAGCCCTAGCGGTAGGGATGGCAGCTGAAAAGTTAATAAAATGAATGCTATAACACGTACAGTTGTGTTGAAAAATGCGTACAGGTAAATATTCAACTGTACAGGTGAATATTCTTTGTCTCTTTCTCTCTCTTTGTTTGTTGTATAATTAAATTCTTAATTTGTGCGGAAAGTGTACTTACTTAAATTAACAGTAACAAATAGAATAATTAATTTATTCATTGTTTGTTTTATTTACAAACAAGTAACAAATCTTCGAAACTTTCATGCAAATTATTTCGAGTAGCTTTTTCCCACGTCTTGGAAATATCGCTAAAACATATTACAGTAATATATTTTAACTAGTATTAATATACTCGTATTTATATTCGTTAACGCAAAAACTACGGAGTTATTGCGTTAACGAGTAAGAAACATCATCCTTAAAAGTTTATGTTATTGGTTGGACTATACTATTTTTCGTTGGCCTCTTTTAAATTAAATTATTTTAAGTCACTGTATTGATCTGACTGTACCTACTTATAATTATTTTCACGAAATTAGGTCAAGCGTGAGAGGTTCCACCCCAGGCTCGTGTGCTTCCGTTTTCGGGAACATTTGTATGGTAATACCTTTAGTAATTGTTTCTAAAAAGCATAATTAAGTATTGATTAAAATTACCGCTGGCAGTACTTTGTTCTAACAAATAATAATAATTTAAACGTATTAATAGATCACCTAAATAAATATGGCGATTATTGAAATCAACACCCTGTACAAGTGTAGATATCCGATTTAAAGTCTCATTTAAAGTCATCAATAAAACTGTGACCTTCTTAATTAAACCAAACGAGTCAATTTGTCTGAACCCTCAAGCATTAATATTCTAACATGATTTCGAGTAACACATAGTATTAGTAAACTAACTCCCAAATACATATCTCATTAGAAGCAAGATTATCCGCTCGTCATTTACCCCGACAACGGTTGTAATGTTGGTTAGTGATGTGCCTGAACCTTTGTGGTTAGTATATCGATAATTTAAAAAAACTTTTTCCTTAGTCGAGATCGTTGTAGTAACAGTTAAACGATTCAACATTTGGGGAATGCAAAATTCATAACATGACATGTCATTTTTTTTATGTGACAGAAGCAAACGAGCAGACGGATCAGCCATGCAATGTAATTAATTGTAAATTGTAATCCATTAAAATATCAAATCTACCTAATCAGTTTCAAGTATGCCTGTGGCGGTCTCGATAAAATATGCTGCATTATTTCGATTTTTCTAGGCTATTTGCAAATTTTTTGTCTTATCTCTATTTAATGCTAAGATATAATCTTCATCATCTTCATCATGCTAATCATTTAAGCAAACTAATTTTTCTGCATAACCCGAAGGTAAACTGGATGAGAATGCCTTATGACATTATGTTCGCCTAATGTTAAAATTTTGGCATTGAAGTATAAATCATTTAAGCAGAAGTAGCAGGCCATTAGACGCCCAAATTTCATCGACATAAAAACATCGATAAATGTCCCAGCACTAGCGCATAATCCGCGAGATCCCACACACGCCCGGGCCCCAAATACCCGGAAACCCCCGGTGATATTTACCTGTAACAAGTGAGGGTTAACGTCAGCAGGTGTAATGGAGTTTTGAACTTCAAGATTTGAACATATTTGGGAGTTTATTATTATATTAAATTTGTACTTTAATTATGTTGGCTCGCGACCCGGTAATAGAGGGGTCAATTCCCGGGTCGGAATATGAGGGTCGGAATAGAAATTGCTGGCATTTGAAATTATAATAATCATCACCTTTCTAGCTAGGTACCCCTGAATATGATTTTGACATTCGTCCGACCCGGTTTTAGATTCGATTCCATGCAAAATAATTGGAAGTGCAAAAAACACACTAGGCTTTATGCTAGAACAGCTTTCGTTTCTATCGAGCGAGCTTAAAGCTTTTTAATGATTTTTCTATCCAAGGTTTCATGCCAGAATCATACCTAGTTATCTCCGGATTTTGAGGTATTTCAATTCAACCACAAGATCACCATATACAACGTGTCCCAAAATTCAAGGATAAGCCGACGCCACAGGATGGACATAGTCATGACTACTTTAGGAAAAATAAGGAAAAAAATCTATCTCAATTATTTTTTAACTTACACAATAAATCAGGACCCTGGACATCATCTAGCACTAAAGTGCTCGAAAAGACAAATCCAACGAACCCAAACTAGATGCAATTCCGCCGTTTCGTTTAGAAGTTCCTATGGCCACCTCCAGTCTCCATTCAGCTCAATGGTACCATAATATTGCATTTTCATCGTACTTACATAAGTATACCAAATTTCAGCCCAATCGGTTGAGGAGAACTGGTTTTAAATTCAGATTAAGATTTATCCCATACTAACTAACAAGCGAAGTGCTTGTAAAAATGGTACGCATATCTTTTTTGCGACTAGCTTTCTTAGAGTATTATACCATTTTGGAATCTTGGATAGATGCGTCAACTTTATAAAAAACTTGCCGCAGTAGCGTTCTTACTTTTTTTTTACAAAATGATGAGTCAAAGTCGAGTGAAAGTAAAAATCGTTCAAAATTTTAAGGAAATAACATATTTTGAATAATTTTTGTGTAAAAACTGCTAGGATTCTGGGGGTTTTAAGAGTTGGGGTGGACAGCAGCACTACTTAAGTTGCCGATACAAACAAAAAAACAGAAATATTTGAAAAATGGTGGTCGTGGTAATGTAAAATATCATAAGGGGTGTCAATTTTCGAAGAATTTCGTAATTTATTGTGTAACTTTAAAAATAATTGAGATAGATCTTTTTCCTTATTTTTTCTAAAGTAGTCATGACTATGTCCATCCTGCGGCGCCGGCTTATCCTTGAATTTTGGGACACGTTGTAATTATAGAACCTACGATATAAATTGTAATATCTAGCATTATGTATGTATTGAACATTACATCCATTACATTTAATTTTATCCTTTGACCATGGGACATTCACGTATTCGATATTGAAACAAAATACACCGTATGATATACTATCGTCAGGTCATTTAGTCTCCACTGCAGGAGCGCGAGTCTCTCTAATTTATAAGAGGCACAAACCGAGAATTCTGACTCCTGTCCAGGGCCGTCTTTAACCTACTAGGGGCCCTGGGCATTTAAGGATTAAGGGGGGCCCTTATAGGGTTGCCAGGTCCTTAAACACAAAAGCCAGACTCTGTGTTATGTCACGGGGGGGGGGGGGGAAATTAGTGTCATAGCTTACGAGTGAATTCTATCATCATCGGTTGCCCAACATCCTGAGGCCCTTTTCACACGTCACGGTTGCCGGCTAACCGGCGCCGGCTACCCGGCGTCAAATGTATGGGCATGCCGGATTAATTACGCCGGAACATGTGAAAGCTACGTACCATGCCCATACACTTCACCACCGGGTACCCGGCGCCGGATAGCCGGCAACCGGAACGTGTGAAAAGGCACTGATGCGTGCGCTTGATATTATTCTGTAGCTCGACTTTTGCCTGACGCGGCAACAAAAGCGTACACATAAAAAGCGTAACAAAAGCCGGACAGGCCGGACAAGACAATTTTAGGTTAGACACGACCGTAAAAAGCCAAACATGTCCGGCTTATCATCTGGAAAAAGGTCTTATTAGCAGATGGGGGCCCTGGGCACGTGCCCAAAGTGCCCAGTGGGAAAGAGGGGCCTGTGGGTCTAGACAAAGTGCCATTATAATCGCAAACCAGTCGAAAAGTGGTCGAAAAGCCCCTTTTTTGTATGGAATTTGACGGATTCGATTTTCGATTCGATCAAAAAGTGCGTTTTGTCTAGGGGGGCTGATCATGTCTATTGCAGTGGTTTCCAAAGTTGTCTGGGCTACGACTCATCTAATACAAGTGCCCAAACTCGGACACTACAGGAAATTTCGCCCGCTGCCCAGCGGTTGGATCGGTAGGGTGGTGTGTCGTTCTACAGGCAGGGCCCACTCAATGTTCGCTCGCCACCCACCACTGGGTCGCGACCCATGGTTTGGGAAACCCTGCTCTACTGTGTTTTTCCGGCAGAACAGAAAAAGCCGCACGATACAAATCAGCCCAATTAAAATTAATGTATTTTTATTTAATTTGCCTAATCACTTGTTATCTTAACAAATTCAAATGTTGTCGTTTTAAATAGCTTTTGCTGGGAATGTAAAAACATTTCTCAATTGATTCAATTTGGCATCGGTGAACGGTAACCTGTGGATTCGTTTTGTATGGTTGACAAAACAGTTATAGATTAAAAATATTACAATTTACACTAACATAAATAAAGAATTGTATTAAATTTTATTGTATTGTATTAAATTAATTGTAATGTTTGTATCGAATTAACTCAAACTTTACTTTACCGATTTTTAAAAAATCTTTCACTGTAAAATACTACGTTACTTATCCCTGACAGGCTAATTCAGTTCAAAATTCACGCGTGTAAAGCCGTGGGCAATAAGCTAGAGTTTAACATTCTAATAGGAAACTCCTTCACATTGTAGTTTAGATGTTTTTCCGAAAACCAACTATGAGTATAACATTCACAATTTATTTATTACAATTTATTTAATATAAACAAAAATACCGGTACCATAGGCAAAAGGTCTCATACCTTTGTTAAAAGAAAAAGGGTAACTTTGTTAGGCTGTGTTACATCGAGGGCACACCAAAGTGCAATACCAAAAAATTTTCCGCACAAAAATGTCGTTTCTTTTTTTCGCAGCACTTTTTTTGTCGCCAGTACTGTACAACATTAGCCGACTGTCGCTTCCCTTTGATCTGCGCCATGTTTTTGGCGAAATATTTTTTTATTTGTTTTTTTAAGCCTTTTTGTGAGCGAACTCAAAAGAAGCCGGCGACTGTGTCTCGCTGAAAAATGGTTAAGGCCATGTCCGTGGTTCGTTTGTTTATTATCTTTTTATGTTATCATTGTAGAGGAAGAAATGATACCTAAATAAATGTAATATTAAATATCCTTGGGTATATATATTTTATTTGATATTTTACTTGTTATCATCTAGTCCTTATCAAATCAAAACTTATAATGGGTACCCGAAAACTGATTAAACGAAAAACACTATTATTTCAATTCTTACACAGCGAAAAAACTTTACTTACAAATGTGTGAAGTGTGTGTGTTCGAGACCAATTTGTACGATTTTTGGATATTACACACAATATCACGTGTTTTCTATCATAAGTATTAACAAAAAAGTATTTAAGTGTGTTCATATCCGTTGTATTGTACCCATAGTACAAACTGTGCTTAGTTTGGGACTAGATGGCGCAGCTCAGTGTAAAATGTCCAATGTCCAGTGTAATTAAATTAAAACTACATCGTTTTTCTCCTGTGGATCTCCTCATTTCTGATTCGATCACGTAGGGAAACTCCGAGCATAGCACGCTCCATCGCCCTTTGGGTGACATTGAGCCTTCTTATGAGGCCCATAGTAAGCAGCGTAGCGTGGGCAGGCCTTCCACTAGGTGGACCGACGATCTGGTGAAGGTCGCGGGAGGTGCCTGGATGCGAGTGGCGCAGGATCGGTCTTCGTGGAAATCCTTGGGGGAGGCCTTTGTCCAGCAGTGGACGTCTTTCGGCTGAAACGAACGAACGAACGAACATCGTTTTTCAGGGCTCGCATAATTGAAATTGTTTATTGGTGTTCAGTACCAAACCAAATTACTTGTGAGAATTTTAACCAACTTGATAGTTTAAAGCTCTATCACACCCATTGACAAATACCTCCCCAGCGTAACTGCAGTTGCGTCTAACCATTCAGTTAACGTCGCGAACTTAACTATGCTAAACTAACTTCGTCCCGCGGGTGCTCCGCTCGATTCTCGATTAGCATATCGATGGAAAATTACACTCGATTCTAGTTCAGAACGCTTGGGAATATATCCATATTGGTCTATTTGCATTTAAATTTATACGGTAGAATTGCTTGGATGTTGAGGTACTATACTTGACGCAATGACTCGTAGCGGGCGGGTCCATAAGTAATTTTTGAACAGAGATGCACACTCGCCAATTTTTATTAATTATTGCGTAATATAGACAACGCTATATGCCTGTCTCTGTGTAACGTCACTCATAACCAGTGTCGTTTAGTCGGGCTGTTGATCAGTATGGACATGTATGGAAGTGCGCACATTACACCGATTTGATTTGGCCGATTGTTCATACAAATTAAAATCGGGCACAACTATCGGCCAACTAAAAATCGGTGGTCTGCGCCTAGTCTTAATCCCAACTAATATTATAAATGCGAAAGTAACTCTGTCTGTCTGTCTGTCTGTTACGCTTTCCCGCTTAAACCTCGCAACCGATTTTGATGAAGTTTGAGTCCCGGGAAAGAACATAGGATAGTTTTTATCCCGGTTTTTGAAACAGGGACGCGCGCGATAAAGTTTTTCTGTGACAGACAAAATTCCACGCGGGCGAAGCCGCGGGCGGAAAGCTGGTAGTCAATAAATCAATAATTTCACTTTGAAATGGTCTGGCTGCTCTCGTCATACCATGACCGAGTTGGTGTGAACTCATCTTGCTTCCATCTCATCTGGATTTCGTTTAAGTTTTTAAGTGAACTCCACGACTGCATATTACAGTGCACACAGCACTTTATGTAGTTGGAATAAGAGTGTTTTTGCAACAAAAATGTCATGATCATCATCATCATTTCAGCCATAGGACGTCCACTGCTGAACATGGGCCTCCCCCAATGCTTTCCATGCTGCCCGGTTGGTAGCGGCCTGCGTCCTGCGCTTTCCTGCTACCTTTATGATGTCGTCGTCCACCTTGTTGGTGGACGTCTCACGCTGCGTTTTCCGGTACGTGACCTCCACTCCAGAACCTCGCTGCCCCATCGGCCGTCAGTTCTGCGTACTATGTGCCCTGCCCATTGCCACTTCAGCTTGCTACAAAAATGAATAACTTGATATCTCTTGGGGTCACGTGCCTAGTACGTACAGTCAGCGTCAAATAGTTCGTGACACCCAAAGTAGCCAAAAAGTTCGCAACACGTCTTTGTCACAATTGAGAATGTTATTAGGTATGCAAAATCACTTGAAACCTATGTTACAGTTAGGCTTTTACATTTACAAATACATTAGTTTTTATTTCATTCAAAAATACCCAGTAGTTATGATTTTATAGGCATTCAAAGTTCGCTCAAATATTGACTCCCGCCGACGGTCACGTGACCCCGCGTGACGTACATTCACAGTGTCCGCTCACTAGAAAACGGATATAAACATACTTAAATACATTTTTTTTGTAAATACAAACTTATTATACATATTACCACCCAGACCCATCACAGAAATTAAAATTGAACCAAACCCAAACTTGATGCGATTGTGTCGTTTTATTGCGAATTACCTTCCAGCTCCATCATTAGACCCTGATTACTATATAGAATTAAAGTACTCATCAATACAAAACGAACGAGCCCAAACTCGATGGATTTAAGTCGTTTTATTATAGAGTTCCTATGGCCACCTTCCAGCTCCATCATCAGATCAGCTCCATGTCATCATAATATTGCATGGTCATCCAAATCACATGTGTTTGCGAAATTTCAGCTTAATCGGTTGCCTGGAAGTGGGTCTTAATTTAGCTTGCAAGATTCCACCCATACAAATATGAGCCAGTCACTGTAATATGACGTCACGCGCATAAAATGGCGGGCTGGCCGCCGCCCGCACTTTTAAAATTCAATATCTTGGAAACTAATTGACGTATCGAAATAATTCTTTCACGTGTATTTTTTATTTTTAACAGAGAATACAGAAAGCTAAAAAACAAAATTAGTGAACATTCTTCATTGGAATATGGTTGTGTTTTCAACTTTTCGGCCACTTTGGGTGTCACGAACTATTTGACGCTGACTGTACGTACCCTTGGGGTCACGTGCCTAGGGGTATGTACGATAAGGGTTAAATTGGAGTGCCAATCTTAATAACTTAAGTTTTGGGACGCTGTTTAAGGTTTACGACCAGAAAATGGTTTAGTGGGAACTAGGATAAGGTAATAGAATAACGCGTAGGTACCTATGGTTTGTAGGGGCCGAACAGTGTAATGTATGAATTCAATAAACTGATTTATTACTACATATTTATTGAATTTTTTATTAACCACAACGTTTATATGTGAAGAGATGCCACAGCAAGGATTTTAATCATTTCAATCATACATAGGTACTAGCTTCTGCCCCTGGCTTCACCTAGGGACTGACGAAGACTCAAGCGCGCGTGTCCCTTTTTTCAAAAACCGGGATAAAAAGTACAAAACTATCCTATGTTTTTCCCGTTTAACTATATCTGTATCAAAATTCGTCAAAATCGGTTCAGTGTGAAAAGGTAACAAACATTACAATATTAGAATTTCAGAATTTCATAGTTACATTAAAGTTTTTTCACCTGATCACGTACATATATATCAAGGTGCTCTTTCCTTGTCCTTCATAACACTTGGAAGGTTCTCGAATTATTAATAAAACTAGCTTTCCGCCCGCGGCTTCGCCCGCGTGGAATTTTGTCTGTCACAGAAAAACTTTATCGCGCGCGTCCCTGTTTCAAAAACCGGGATAAAAACTATCCTATGTTCTTTCCCGGGACTCAAACTATCTCTATGCCAAATTTTATCAAAATCGGTTGCGAGGTTTAAGCGGGAAAGCGTAACAGACAGACAGACAGACAGACAGACAGACAGACAGACAGACAGACAGACAGAGTTACTTTCGCATTTATAATATTAGTTGGGATGTAAAGTCTGCTCAGATATTACGGCTGCGAACGATTCCAATTCCAACAAGTGGCTTGTACCGATATTGCGAACGCACGTGTACTGACTTACAGTGCCGTGCAAGGAAAGTGTTTTACATTTTTTTTTTTATATTATATCCTATGTAAAATAATAAATAAAAAGGATTTAAAAAATTGTTTGTGTACCTAAAATAGATATAAAGGCAGTTATAGTAACTGCTATGTAGTTTAAATGTCAGGTCTGAACTACTATGCTTAGTATGTACTTACGAGGTTATAAGGGTGGCGTTGACATGACCAATAAAGTGACGTATTTTTTTATAGGATGTCAATACTAAGTTCAGAACTAAAGAAATAACTAATGGGGTTTTATTGTTAAGTATATTGATTTGGAATTATTGTTCATTTACTTTATGGACTGAAAAGTCATCTACATTTAAAAACAATATTTCTCTCTCAAATACTTTTTCAAATAATAGTTCCATAGCAATTACGCCGCTACTACATCTCAAAACTTTACAATGTAGTTCACTGGCAAGTGCGCGCTCAAGTTTTGCAAATTTTAATTTGCTCTCAAATGTTTTTACGAGATCCCTTGAAAATTGTTTAATTAAACGACATTGTTGTTCCCGACTGGACCGGGGTGATTCAATTGCGAATGTCAAATTGCTTTTGGAATTTTCTGATGTAAATTCTTGATTGACTAATGTTGGGGGTTTTCGAAGTTTGCTTTGTAAATAAATGTTGATTTTAATGCTCGCTCAAGTGTATTTTGCTTGTGACAGTTTGAATCTTGGAAACAACTCCTTTATTTGATATTGTTTAATTATTTACTTATGATAAGAAGGGGTTAGGTATTCTGGGAATGTTTTGAATAGCTTTTAATTAATCATAAAGCTTGTATTCGTATACTTATCCAATAAAACTAAGGTAATTACAATTCTAGGTATTGGTTAAACTCTTTTAATAAAATTGTTCTAAAGCTTTCCTTATTTGTTCACTAGGAATAAGATTATTTGTTCGTATTACGTACTCAAATTTAATGTCTCTTTAATAAGACAACGTTGCGTAATATTTAATTTTAATTTCAATAGTATCCTTAAAATTCCCCCGGTTTCACCCGGGAGCTAAGTATACTTAAAACCTTCCTTTTGAATTACTCTATCTATTAACCGCATAAAAATCCGTTGTGTAGTTCTAAAGATCTAATCATACATAGGGACAGACAGCGGCAAGCGACTTTATTTTAGGTATACTATGTATTTGATGTTTTTTTCTATATCTGTCCAAAAAATTTGTCCGCAAGTGTACGGTTTATTCCACTGTCGATATAAATGCATATTATCCACATCCTACACATGTAAGCGCCTGGTCGCCATTCTCTTTTGTGCCATTTTATTAAATGTCATTGGTACTATGTAGAATTTCTTGGTTATTTGTTTATCATTGGAATGATTAATAGTTTAATCCGTACTAATATTATAAGTGGAAGTATATTATTCCAATGGAAATTAAATACAATTAGCAAAACTGAATTTTATAGTGTCTAGTTCTAGCTAGACTCTAAAATCTCAAACAATTTAACTTTGAACCTTAACGCCCGTGTTCACAAACATTACTATGAGGTCTCACAGTGCGCGTCGACGCACAGGGTGGCACACGAACCAATCACAAAGCTCTATTCAACGCTGTGCGTTCGATTTACTGCTTCACTTAAGCAAGCATCGTTTGTGTGAAGTCCCTTAGGTACAGCCTATGTAGAGTATGTAGGTATTGGATTTTTATTATAAGCTTTTTTTCTTTTTTTGCTGAAGATTTTTTGGACACCACAACACTCCAGCGGTCAAAAAGAATCGAACCAGCGATCTTTCGACTCTCGAATGGCACCAAAACCATTGCGCTACTGTGGCCTGGATTACTACCCACTAGTTTGGTAGTTCCCAGTTTGTACTGTCCTGTCCAAAAGCCGATCTTAAGCTCGAACTAACTGCAGCAGTTAAATCTCTAACTCCAGACAGATGCAGTTTCAAGCGGTGCAAGTTTGTTTTGGATGGCTCAAAACTAGCTAAAAGGCAAGTTTTAGTTTATCTGTTTAGTCTTTAATGAGATGTAGATACTACTTTTATCACTCTATCACCTATACAGGGTGAATTGCAAAGAGTGAACATCCTTATAAGGGATATTATAATACAGGTATTTGGGCTGAAATTCGCTACCTGCTGCTGTCTTTCCCGAAGACTATAATCCGGGTATTTTAAAGGCGAGAGTGAATATGCTCTTGAAATTGTTATACCTATATGTATTCGTTCGTTCGTTCATTTCAGCCAAATGACGTCCACTGCTGGACAAAGGCCTCCACCAAGATTTTCCACAATGCACGGTCCTGCGCCGCACGCATCCAGGCTCTTCCCGCGACATTTACCAAATCGTCGGTCCACATATTAGGAGGCCTGCCCACGCTACGTCTTCCAGCCCGTGGTCGCCAATCGAAAATTTTTCTGTTCTTTTCTTTTTTTTTTACCACAATGCATAGGCATAAGTATAGCCTTACTCGATATCCAACACAAAATTAATTCGGATTAGTAGTTCCTGAAATAAGCGCTTTGAATCAAACGAAGAAACTCTTCAGCCTTATAATATATAGGTAGTATAGATTGGTATAAAAATTACTACCTACTTATAATTTACAACCAGTTTACCAAGTGCTTGTCGTGGTTTCGTAGTTGTCCGTCGTCACCACAATATATTTCAGAAGCAAGCAGTTACTTCATCTAAAGTCACTTTTAATAAACCAAGAGAAACTCTTTTTACTGAAAAGCATAAACTATGCACAAAGCTCCTTTCTTTACCGGGTAATTATCTTAAAATATCCTTTTCTTAACTTCATAAAGTATATAAAAGGCAATCCAGGCACACAGGCGCCGCCTGGCGGCACTATATAGCAATTAGTGCTGCCATAAACCGGTATTAAGTAAGAAAAGTGCGCTCTCCACGTAATAAGTAAGGCTGGAAGGAGTCTCCATTTAGAAAAGTAAGATGGGACAATTGTAAGAGACTACTTTTAGCTTTAGGGACTAATAAGATTTTAACTGTTTTGAGGAATCAAAGTTACTTCCAAATACTTCTATCTGCTTAAAGCATTTGTCACACTGTCACACTTTGCGTTCTGCGGTCTACAGTCAGGTCAAAGTGAACGCAGCCCGCAACTGTCAGTTTGAGTTCTGTCACTGTCAGATTGTCAGATCACATCAATACAAAATGTACGCACGCACCATCGCAACGACCTCTCGATTCACACGACTACGACAGTCGTGGGTTCGATTCCCGCCTTGGGCAGTTCGATTTTTCAAGTTATTTATAACTAGCTTTCCGCCCGCGGCTTCGCCCGCGTGGAATTTTGTCTGTCACAGAAAAACTTTATCGCGCGCGTCCCTGTTTCAAAAACCGGGATAAAAACTATCCTATGTCCTTTCCCCGGACTCCAACTATCTCTATGCCAAATTTCATCAAAATCGGTTCAGTGGTTTAGGCGTGAAAGTGAGACAGACAGACAGAGTTACTTTCGCATTTACAATATTAGAATAGAATATTAGTTTAGATTTAGTTTGAGATCCAACTCTTAATGCTAGAAAATTTAATAACTGATTTAACTGAATATTTTAGGCATTCTTATATCTAGCCAATACTCCAGTTTCCATGATAAATAATGTCATTTCATTTCTTCCCTCACTAAATGACTTCTCTACTTTCTGTTTAGCAAAAGTGTCGTCATTCTGCACCGGGGCTGGAATACAAACAGACGCATTTCATTTATTACAATCACAATAAAAATGCGAAGAGTAGGCTTGCTCGAAAGTAGAGAGTTAAACATCATCATCATTTCAGCCACAGAACGCCCAATGCTGTCCAGTGATTTCCTTATTGACCGGTTGGTAGCGTCCTTCATCCAGCGCCTTCCTGCTACTTTATGAGGTTACCTCATTGAGGTAGTCTGTCCACCTTGTGGGTGGACGTCACACGCTGAGCTTTCCGGTACAAAACTGTAAATACTAACGATCACATTAAACAGGTCATTTACCTAGTCTCCACTGCAGAAGGATGCGCCCTCGATCTACCAAAGGTCAAAATAGAGGGTATGTCTCTAACGACTTCCACGGAATGAGGGAGTGGTCCCTTTTTACTCTGCCGGCGGGACCAGTCAAATTTGCGGAACCTAATTTTATACGTATTCAATTTTAAGTTTTTTACTAACTTGGGCTACAGTCTCCTAAGCGCTATACGCTCTCGATAGGATCGTCAGATGCTGACGTCAGCATCAGAAGCATTCTATTGACGACAACGCCTGAAGAAAACCATATCAGTACATTTTTATAGTAAGCATTGTGACGCGGCCTACGGCGTAGAAGACCAGTCTTAATGACATCGTCCTGTATAATTGGACTTTCTGAATCAACCTCCTTTATACTACAATCTCGAAGACGAGTCGCTTATTACAATTATTGCCTTCTTTGACAAAGAATTTTTTGCTGGAATTGTATTAAACAAACGGCACAGCCTTATTGGTCCGAATGGCTCTATAATAAAATGTTATTAGTTTCTTTTTAATGGACAGCTTATTGTGTTCTGCTATTTTTAAAGCTATATCTCTTATTAATGTTTAGGTATAAGTACCTGTATATTGTCTACATATTGTCTATATATTGTCTATATGTATGTCTGTATATTGTATATTGTCTATAGTATTTGTCTGAAAACGAACGATATTGTCTATGTCAATTTAAATAAATTTATGGCTTAATGCCCATATTGCCCATAGAATAAGTGCACTGAAATACAAGCTATTTTTCGCTAGTTCAGGCACAAGTCTTTCACTATCTTTAAGAATTATTTTATTAACTTTATACACATACATAATTATGTTATGTAAGATTAAGATTAAGATTAAATTAAAACATTATATAATCCCAAAGCTTTAGTGGTAATTGAGAATTGCCCTATAGGTCTTCAGGCAAACTTTTTAAATTATACTACATTCTAAAACATTTGTTTTTGCCAAAACTTAAGGGTTACCTACAAAGACTATTCCCACCTCTCGTTCCCACCACTGCAACTCCTGTGTAGCCAGGATCTACAGCTTGACCGCCACAAAAACCCAACCAATGAAGGTCAAGTTGGTCAAAGTTAAACTGTCATTGGACCCGCAACGAAATTAATCAGAAGAACATAGGAGGAGTTCGAAATTAAGGTTCGACTTCCCTCCATTGCAAAGCGGATGACAGGTGACAAACAAAGGTTTAAAACCAAAGGTTTTAAGGGTTACCTACCTCTGAATTGTCCCATGTTATGTTTTCAGGCTAACTTTTTTATTTTTACTATTTACTAATAGGTAATGTTTTTCCTTGTTACAGGACGTCATACACACAATTAGCACACCCCACGGGCAAGTACAGAGGATCGTGGTATTCAAGAAAAATGGCGTCCAGGCGATGGTTGAATATCCTTTTTAATGGTGCTATAATAACAGTTATTTAAGAATTAAATACTTTATTTGAGGGTACTATTTAGGTACTAAATTTTAGGGCTATAATTTTTTCAATAATGTTTCTTTTCTATGGTAAGAGGTGAAGCTAATGATTTGTTCAGATAATATAATTCGTTCTGGGTATTTGTAGTAAGAAGAATTAGGTTTTATTTTAATAATATAAGAACGTACATATTTTATTTATTTCGTTCGCCGTCTGGTACATTAGCAGTAATATGATTTTCTAAAATATAGTTTTAAATTACTCAAATAGGACCGTTATTAAAATTCATCAAAACCTTTTTGTGACGCTGATAAATCGCCTGCCTTAAACACTTGTTTACATAATACGATTTGCACAAAATATAAAAGCAAATTGGCCTGATATTACGCCTGTAAATATTAATATTTTCGCAAAGTTCTTTACAAAGTGAAAAGTACTGTTTTTTATTCCATTTTTCTTTATCATGTACAAACGACGGTACATGAAACTATCACTGAAACTTCTTATTCACTTGCAATATGTGCTATTTTTCCACAAAAGTGATGACTGTACAGTACATTTTGTTTCTCCTAAATAAAGTAGCACTCAAGAACAAGTAGCCCAATTACTTGTCACCAGCGTACGCTTAGAAAAACATCTAAAATGAACCTTATGTCGTTGCCAGTAGAGTGCTAATACTAATTCAGTAGCAATGAAAAATAGAGCAATATTTATGAAAACCCCTTAAAGAAAATAGAGCGGGCCATAAAAATGAAGTTGTGTGTTTTTTCACGTCGTCAGAAGGTTGGGCCACACAAATAGCGGTTTAAAACCGCGTCCGAAGTTGAAAAAATTGCCAGATTTTATGGTATAACGTAAGTCTAACTTTTACGGTGGCTTTTTCTGTATATTCAATAGACTAACGTTATACCATTAAATCTGATAATTTATAATTTATGTATAATATTTGGGCAATAATTAGAAGTATTTTCCCCAACAACCAGACAGTTTTGACAGTTCCAACTCCTTGCCAGACAGTTCTTTTAGGGTAGCTCCCAAAGCCACGATGACCCAAACTTCATAATTCACCAACATTATATCCTATATTGGGAGCATACGCTGACCAACTTTCAGCTTTTATAAAATGACGTAGGTCTGGCGTTCACTAGCTCTTACTCTAGAAGTATATTCGACAATTTTTTTATTTTTTTCTCCGCTAATTTCGTGGCCGCACCCGCTCCAGTTCACTGGCCATTAAATAAAAACGCCCGTAAATAAACACGCACTCTGGGGCCACACCCGGGCTTAGACAACGGTGGTATGGTCGGGTTTTATTACTTTATATTTCACAGTTATTAATGATTTGCCGTTGACAGAGTTGCGTAAAAGAGTTATTTTTGTTTCTAAGTAGATATGCGTGGCGGTAGAAATAAGTAAGTGCCTATAGCCTATAGACTGTGCGACGCCCGCAATGAGTGTGCGAGCGCGACAGCAATATAATTCCGCGCGAGCGATAAGGATGGGTAGCTTGGGGTCATTGGACAAAATTCTACGTGCTCCCGGACCAGACTATACCTATAACACAGATCGCAGAAACTAAAGGGAGATGTGACAAGGGGGCGGGGCCGGTGTCGCAGCAATCAAGTAAATGCCTAATCACATAAACTTTCATATCTATTTGACAAATAAATAAATTAAGGCTGAGTTGCTCCCTCGTACATTTACTAATAACAAACGTCAAAAGTCAATCAAACCCCATTCAAAAACTCCGATTATGGTTATAGTCGGCCGTTTGGTGTAGTGGTTCAGAACAGACTACTATGTCGAGAGGTCCCGGGTTCGATTCCCGGCCGGGCAGAAATTGAAATGATGAATTTTAATTTCTATGACGGGTCTGGGTGTGACTATGTATAATATTTATGTATTTAAAAAAAAAAGTATATAAGTAGTATATCCGTTAAGCTAGCACCCATAACACAAGCATTAAGTTGCTTACTTTGGGGCTAGCTGGCGCTGTGTGAAATTGTCCAAAGATTATTTATTTATTAGTTACGGTTAAAGATAAGGTTAGCCTAAGAAATTTTCTGATAAAATTGACGTAGAGAAAACAACACTAATGCACTTTACAGTATACATAAAACTACGAGTATATTATTTAAATTGTAGAGTTTAAAAATCTTCTAACTACTATGAAACTCAGCTAATTTTTTAAACAATTATTTTCAAAAAGACAATCATTTATAGAAAGTTATCTAACACTAAATTGAACTTGGTACGTACTAACTTTCATCAGCAAGTTTTTTACCGCCGCACTTACTTTTACGATTGTTAATTAAAACCTCATTTATTTTGGTTTTCGGTAATTAGTTTTGATTACAAAAAACAAGCTATAAAACATTTAACGATCGCACCCACGGCTTAAACGGGGTCGTAAAAAGTCGCGTACCTACTACGATTTTAATACGACGTCTTTTATGAGAAACGAGTAAATTTTTTACCCGACTGCGCGAGAGTTATGTTTTTTTACTGAAAACCTTCTAGAGTATAAGGGAGTTAATTATCAGTAATCATCCGTTTGCCTCAAGGTCACCCAAAGAGCGTGCTATGCTCGGAGTTTCCATGCGTGATCGAATCAGAAATGAGGAGATCCGTAGGAGAACCAGATGTGACTGACATAGCCCGCAGAATCGCTAAAATCAAGTGGCAGTGGGCGGGGCACATAGCTCGTTGAGCTGATGGCCGCTGGGGCAGGAAAGTTCTTGAGTGGCGACCACGAGCTGGAAGACGTAGCGTGGGCAGACCTAAAATCATGAATTACCTAATGCGAAAAGTTTAAGGTAGCAGAAGGGCGCTGGACGCAGGCCGCTACCAACCGGGCAACATGGAAAGCATTGGGGGAGGCCTATGTTCAGCAGTGGACGTCATATGGCTGAGATGATGATGATGAAAGGTTTAAGATGTGAAAGAACCTAAATCTCTCTCTTTTTTCATATTTAAACATCCAAATACAATAAATCGCACACATTTACCATCCAAAACCGTAAAATCGGATTTCAACATCAAAACATCAAAAATGAAATAGAATCGTTTACCGAATCGAATTATCTCAATTTCTCGATCCGCCATTAAAAATAAAACGCATTTGTTTGCACAAGCCCGTAACGCGATCGGGATGAATGTAGGCGATGAATGTGAAACGTATCGGCTGTAGTGATGTGGGTGTGAGGTGTCCCGATATGCTTGGGACGTCCCGATAAGATGAAAAAGACATTGACCAAGTCTCTTATGCTTCAATTCAACCACACCAACGCGTGCAGATACTATCGCGGCGCGATCATAGGGAAATGACAAATCGCGTGAACTGTCATGGGTCGCGCGACCTGTCATTGGCCTTTGATCGCGCCGGCGCCGATGGCGATCTGCACGCATTGGTGTGGTTGAAGCATTATTTAATAGGACAACCAACAAGACTAAAACAATATTCACAATGTTTTTGAACGCAATTTAAGTGCTGCCTAAATTATAGGATGCCACGGCATGTCAATGTCATGTAATGTAATCCTAGTATCCAGTCTTTTAAGTGTCCCAATATAAATATGATTCCGATACAAAAATCTCAAATTACAACTTGAAATAATGCTTATTTAATTATTTGACATTGATTTAGCTGCTCGATAGTTCGGTGTAAAATGTGCAAAATTTAAAAGTCAGTGACACACTTACTTGATCTATACCTAATTATTTGCACAGTCACATAACAATAATCGAAATATACGTTATATACTTAACTTAAGCATGTGCCAAATAGTGGGACAGTTCGAGTTGTTAAATCTGTCCCGAAAATATTTTTTAAATTGTTACAACACTATCGAAGCGAGTGGTACAAATAAATAATATTTCAATTAGAAAACTGCGAAGATTTATGTCTGTTTTAGATAAAGAAAATATGTGGCTATTGTAGGCACGTGGTTATTTGTTAGATGTTTTCACCGGCATGTAAGAGATTTTTTTATTCTCCACTGTGGGAGCAGGGCCTTTTTTACTTTCGTTAGTTAGTTCGTTTCTGCCGAAAGACGTCCACTGTTGGACAAAGGCCTTTTCTACTTTACCAGAGGAAAATAGAGGATTTGACCTACACTCCCCACGCTGGCTAGACTGGTTGGGGAGGTTTTTTTTTAAGGATATGTTTACATATTAAAAATTTTAAAAATTTAAATTTTTTTAAAAATTTTCCCGTACTGCCTCTTACGACATCTACGGGAAAAGTGGGAAAGGGAGTGGTCCTATTACTATTAATGGTTCGAAGGCAATAAATACATTTTTTATTTATTTATTATTATACTCTACCGGCATTACACGGCTACTTATATTAAGAATTTTAAAACGTGGTCCAAAACATTTTTTTTACTGATGTATAAAGTTGTCAAAAGTTACCTTTATACGACTACTTGATACCAAAATTTGATATACAGTTGCCCTTATACTTAACTCCAAATGAAATGTGTGATAGAATAGGCTACATGTGAACGCTCTATTCAATTAAAAAGTAAATATTAACAAATCAATAAATAACGAACTCTATAAATGGTTTCTTTACATACTACTTTGTTTCAACATAAATACAGACTTCTGAATACAACAAATGAGGTTATTGTTAGTCGGTTACGCGACGGTGTGAGTGCGTGCCATTGAAACGTCTGAAACTCCCAAGGTCAGTAGATCATTGACCGTTAGCGTACCGGCTGAAACGCGTTTCGCGCAAGGTAGGGTTGCCTGCGAAAAACTATTGTAGATTGTTTCGTACCGAAATATATTTATTAGTTTCTTAATTTTAGTTTAGGATAAAACAACAAAAACTGGAAGGAATTTGCTCCTTTTCTTAATTGCATTTTTTAATCACAAACTGGCAACATTCTTTCCAATCCTATGGAGCTAGGCTCGCGATTGCGATTGCGACGCCCCCCAGTGACGCAAGAGTTTTGAGTTCGGAAGGACGCCCGTGCGCAACAGCGGTGTGTTCTTTAATTCGGCAACCACATAAGCGTTTGTCAATTTCCAAAATCAAGTGAATCTAATGAGTGCGGGATCCAGCCCCTATGGAACTATGGTCTTTCTCATCAATATGTGCTAATACTTCACAAACAAACTGCATTTCGGAGATACGCCGGGCCCGGCTGAGCACGCGGCTGGCACTGTGGAAAAGAGGTTTGTTCGCCGTTTGTTTTGAAAATTTAGTATAGCTAACATAGATGTTTGTCTATGCAGTGTCACCATAAAATGTCATTCGAAGTAAATAAATATTGAAATCACAGATCACAGAAACTAAAAGGGGATGTGAAAAGGGGGCGGGGCCGGTGTCTCAGCAATATGCTCATAAACAGAACACATTGCTCGCGATAGCAATGATAATAGCAGTGACATCGTATACATATGTCAAAAAGTTTACATTGCTTGCGTAGCACTAAAGATTATTCGGACGTTGAGTACTGATACCGCAGTGGATAATGAGCACATTCACACTAACATAATTCATTCAATCGCACGTATAGTGGCACTGAATGCAATGTGTGCATGATGACACACACTCTTCTCGACATATTGTTTTTATTTTGACTACTTTGTGTGTGTGAATTTCTAATGCGACACTGAGTTAGAACTCAGCGCATTAGTTGGCATCTCTCTAGATCTCTATGATTGAAATGAAAGTTCGAAGTTAGTGATAATAAAAATTAAGAAATCTAGGAGTAGCTAAACGGTGTCAGTGTTGGAATACCGACTGCTATACAAAATATTGTTTTAAAACATTGTTTTTTTTCGATTTTATTCAAATTTTTACAAAATTATGGAACCTTTAGCGGCCACATGAGACCGCGGTAACAATTGATTACTGTTGTGTCTTGATTCGCTGGTATATGAAGGACTACGACAGTTATTATGCCACGCAAAACACTAACTAAAAAATAAATTAATAGAACAGTTTGACAGTGTCCAATAAAGATTTTCAATCTAATACATCATTTACACTAGTAAATATATTTGTATTCAATTGGACAGCCCTGAGCCCATAAATAAGTCATCCTGCGCTCGCGCATCTTTGATTTAAAACCGCCCATTTGTCGCCCGTTTCGCGCACGCTTGATTTATACCTTACTGGTAACGGCTGAAATTTCAAATATATTTTGAACTATAAAAGAGACGAAATAAGATTTAAAATATGTTTTTGGAGACCACTAAGACTCATTTGTCGTTTCTATGAAATATAATTATTTATAGTCAGTTCCATGTCACTTTCTGTTCTTTGAAAACGTTTGCACTGGGTTAAATGACAGTTGCATTCTAAAATGATGTTCAAGACTCGATTCAATGTTAAGCGTAAAAAGGTTGAGAGTAAACATAAGCTCCGTGAACTTTTATAATTTAAAAATGTTTAAAGTTATCATTTTGACAAAAAAATGTGAAAAACGTGTGAAACATTGGCCAAATATTCAGTGACAGTGTTTGTAACGAAAACTATAAAAGTGTTATTTGTGTTTGGGACGAAAATACTGTATGTGAAACAAAAACATCAAGTGTGCAAAATAGTGCAAAAACAATGACAAAAACACTATTTGACTACTCAACAAAGTTAAATTTAAATCAATAAACTATAATAATCAAGAAAAACTGAATAAGTGTAAACAGTGAAGGTGTATCGAAAATTAACTCCAATTTGAACTACGTGCCAGTAAACGATTATTGGTAAAGAACAACGNGATTTGTATTTGTATTAAAAAGATTAAAATACGTTTCAAACAATGAAGCAATGATGTCGGCATATTACGGTTATGTCTCCTCTATACTAAATTATGGAATTATTCTCTGGGGGAACTCTGTTGATTCCGAAAAAGTATTTAAAATACAAAAAAAATGCATGCGTGCGATGTGTGGGGCAGGCTATAGAGATAGTTGTAAGCCACTCTTCAAAAAATTAAAAATATTGCCATTGCCATGTTTATATATCAAGGAATTATGCCTATTTGTAAAAAAACATCCTGATAATTTTAAGACGCATGAACAGGTATTAGAAAAGACTACTCGCCACAAGAACAGATTGTATTTGCCCAAAATTAATTTAACGTTATATAAAAGAAATGTATTTTGTATGGCTATAAGAGTTTTCAATAAACTGCCAGCTTATATACAGGGAGCTTCTATGCCTGAATTTAGAAATGTATTGCACAAGTGGCTGCTCGATAAATGTTTCTACTCTGTAAATGAGTTTTTTTAGAATTAAATAATTGTGAAATTTTATGTATTAATATTGGTTGTGTGTTATTTTATGTAATTGACATTTAATTGTAATGATTAGTATAATTGGATTGTTGACATTGTTATGATTTTATCAAATGACTTTTCATAAGATTATTAATATTTTGACATGTTCTCCTAATTAACTTTCACATGCCAGTCATGGCAAGGTACACTGTAACGAAATTGATTATTTACAAACATCTAATGGACGTGTATTTCTGTGAATAAATGAATTTGAATTTGTGCTAATTTCGATATTATTTGTCATAAAGTTAAAAGATAGGTACACAAAATTTTTTTTGTTCACACTACACCTTAAATTCCCAAACTATTCAAGGCTTTCTCTATGGGTACTAGACAAAGAATATAAAGAAACTACTTTAAAACATTATTTTCGTCGGTACTCTACAAAACCAAACGGCTGTCAAAATAAAAGAATAAACATAAAAAGAAACTGATAAAAAGGAACACAAAATTGAAGAATTAGAATTTTGAACATGTTTTGTAATTTTTATTAGTCAAATTAAGAAAAAAATATTTGAAAAATATTTAATGAAATAAAGTAATTCTCTTACAATTACAATAATAAACCATAAAAAGATTACTCATCAAATCAAATCGTATATACAAACATAAAAAAAACTTTACGATGACAACAACTTCCCCCCATTAATATTCCCCCGATTTCCCGTTATTTAATTGGAAATGTTTCCAAAAGGATTTTTTTCCGGGATCTTTTTTAATAAAAAAACAAGTAAGGTCGCCGTTCCTAATTACGGTTTTACATATTTTGTTGGGTTCTGATCTGACCTTTTATTTAAATTACTTGAGTTTTGAAACTGTAATGGGAGACTGAGATTGTAGGCAGAGGTTACAGTTACATCTATTTTTAAACAATTAGAGAGCATATTAAGCTGTACATTTTTATTGAAAAATAGTACCTAATGTAACTACATAAGATGCAACAGTATTTCGCTTGATGTGCCGTTGATCATCATCTTCAATATCAATAATAAAAAATCTTAAAAATTGTGACGCTGTTTATTAAGGTAAAAGGTTCTATTTAGGAGCTAGTGATGCCCAAAAACATAGTTTCTTATTTTTTTCTCCATGTATGGACTGAAACCAATTGATTTATCATTTTTAATAGTACATAATTAGGCTTTTTCCAACGTAAGGCAGCACCTGCCAATCTCCAAAGTAATTTAAAAACCTGAATGAAAAATACCTTTTCGTTTACTAATTTATCAAAATACGTAGTAGATATTGATGATTTTTTTTCAGCGACAAACACCATTCTGTCAAAAAATACAAAATCGCTAATCTACCCCCACTCACCGCATCCTTAGACGTTATCCCATAGAATGAAGTGGCGCGCCCCCTAGCGTGGTAATCTCGTCTCCAACGACGCAATAACACTTTGACGCCAGCGCCATCTGCGATCGAGGGTCCTCTTGATTGGTGTGACGTCACGGATCTTCTTCATTTTTACGTCACTTATATCATCAAAAAATTTCTTTGATGTTACGCGATATTGAATATAGCGTGTAGAGAAAATATAATATTTTTGAAAGTTTTTTATTTCCAATAAAAAAAAACATAAGTAATGTTTTGTTTTTAGCATTGTTTCTTCTACAAATACCCAGAACTTCTTACTTCTACCACTTACTTTCAAATTGTGTACCAACCAATGGACAATGGACATATTTTCAGTTTAAATTATCTCTAAGCTCTGTACATTTATTGCTTTTATGTAATAACATTTTTATTTACAAAATCCACTCCCAGTGTTTCTCTGTTCATAAGTTAAATATTGTTCTAACCAACTTGCCAAACGAATATGATCCTTAACCCGTCGCCACAAGTTCGAGAGTGTGGAGTCGGCGACGCGAGCGAAAGAGGCGCTTCACGGCTGCGACATATACTCTGGATGCTGCACGCTCAAAATTGAATTCGCAAAGGTGAGTTACTTCATTTCATTTTATTATTAAAAGTATTAAATTTTTGTAGTTTTCTGTTTTAGTATAAATTATAGTCTGCGCAAATAGAAAACTGATTTTTTTTTATCAAAATTATTATTGACACCAAGCTCTCTACTTACTTAGTGATTTGTGTTTTTTTGATTCCAATGCAAAGTTGAGTTGATTGAGACAACTTATAGTTAACTCTATGAGTGACAGTTTCTCTTGGTGCGATTATTATTCAAAAAATTGAGATTAACAAGTATTATTTACGTCTGTCTTGACTCTTGATGATTATTTTTACGTGCTACCTATTATAATTTATCTATAGTTTAACCACTATGACAAAAGGAGATATTTGCGATTGCCTTTGGTTAATCCACGTGCCACTGCACTCGTAGATATTTCAAAAGATTTTTTTTTTCAAATTTTAAAATTCTTTTCAGTCACTACCACCTATACGTCCATTTTCACTTCCAATCAGTATTTTCCAAAAGAGTTGACACGCAAAAGTCCGTCCAAAGTGGGCCCTGTAAAGCGACACCACTTGCGCACGTCAAACACTGCGCTAAGTGACCGAAACACGAACGCGCGCACTTAGACGAGAATAGGGTTACCCACCTTACGCCTCGTTCGCACTGAGTGATCTTTGGAACGTGATATTGTACTTCATTCAATCTAGTGACCGCATATTTTGACATTATTTTTCTTAATCGATGTTTTCCCAGCAAAGAAAATCTTTCTTTACTTTTAATTTTAAGCGATTATGGAAAAAAGTACTGTAAAATAGCTTACTTCAGTACCTAATCGAGAAGACGGGGTAATAAATGTTTACTTTCAGTTGCTCAAAACGCTTCCCCTATTATTCTGGTTGTTTTCGATAATAAATTACTTTTCCATTGAGTGAAAACAAAGTTATGATTGATACACCTATTATATTACTTACTATAAAACTTATTCGAAAATTGTGACTGCCGAAATTATTTTCAGAAAATCAAATGTGCCTTAGTGTGAACGTGCCTTTACAGGGCTGATAGATGGACCTGTCCTTTGGACGTACAGTGTTATTAGCGTAATCAAAACAAAAAATCTATATATATAAAAGAAAGTCGTGTTAGTTACTTCGCTTATAACTCAAGAACGGCTGAACCGATTTAGCTGAAAATTGTCAGGGAGGTAGTTTAGAGCCAGGAGAAGGACATAGGATACTTTTTATCCCGTTATTTATCTATACTTATAATAAATCTGTAGAGAGGTCAATTCTGTACATTAAATATATTTTCAAAATAACTATCAGGGGGTGATTAGTGATCGATACTGATGCCAAAAATGCAATCAGTAAAATTTTTGTCTGTCTGTCTGTCTGTCTGTCTGTCTGTCTGTCTGTCTGTCTGTATGTTCCTTATAGAAACAAAAACTACTCAACGGATTTTAACGAAACTTGGTACAATTATTCTTCATACTCCTGGGCAGGTTATAGGATACCTAGGAATTCCCACGGGAATGGGAATTAGCGGGAAAATCGTTTTGTATGAAAAATCTGAACCGCTTAAGTTAGACGCTTGAAATTCGGCATGCAGGTACCTTAGTAAAATTAAAGCTTAGTTACAACAGGATATTGCAGAACAGGGAGTTAGCGGGAAAAAACATTTGTATGAAAAAATCTAAACCGCGTAAGATAGATGAAGGGGGTAAAACGGGATCCACGCGTACGAAGTCGCGGGCGGCCGCTAGTTGCTATTAAGGCGGAACAAAGTTCGCCGGGTCAGCTAGTTGCAGATAAAACTCAAACGAGCTTATTTAGAACTCAACAAAAGAAACATGTTTTAGCTTCATCATCATCGTTTTCTTAGCCAAATTTCCGTTTTTATTAACAAAAATTAATGTCAGCAATATGCCAAAAAACCGGCATTGTGCCCGGAAGTGAACGCCCATTGTGTTACGGTACGAGTGAAAAGAGCGAAAAAGCGAAAAGAGCGAAAAAAGCAAAAAGAGCCAAAAAAGCGATATTCCGCTCCGCTCAGCTCAGATTAATCACGGCCGTCACTATGTTTCGGATATGCTATTGTGATAGCTAAACGGGTTTGATTGCTGTGAGTTTGAACTTGAGTCTAAAAAAATGTATATTTTATTGTTGTAATGATACGAGGGCTGCACTAAAAGTATCGGGAATGGAATATTTCCACTGTTCCAGTCATATTAAAATCTATTTAATTGCAAACTCCAGGGTTTTAAAAATCGTATACCATTTATTTATTTAAATAAAGATTCTCGGTCGTATCACAAGGTCTTGTCAAACTTGTTTAGTCGTTGAGAAAATGGAATTGACTCGAGAAAATTCAAGAGCGATGATTTATTATGACTTTTGGAGTGGTTTAACACAAAAACAGTGTGTTGACCGGATGATTTCTGCATTTGGTAATGAAGCCCCATCCAAAACCACAATTTATCGCTGGTTTCCTGAATTTCAACGTGGACGTGTCAAGCTCAGTGATGATCCCCGTCAAGGTCGTCCAAAAACTGCAGTCACCTAAGAAAACGTTGATGCTGTGCGTAAGCTGATTGAAGAAGATCGACATGTGATATACCGCGAAATTCAGACAACTTTAGACATTGGCATGAGTCAAATACAAATAATTTTGCATAAACAATTAGGTGTAAAAAAGTTGTTTTCCCGATGGATACCGCATTCGCTCTGTGAAGAGCAAAAAGCGGCTCGCGTTACTTGGTGCGTCAGAACTCTCGGGAGATTACATGCAGAATCCTCAAATGCTGTATACAACATCGTATCAGGTGACGAATCATGGATATACGCGTACGAACCCGAAACAAAAAACCAGTCACGAGTTTGGGTGTTCGAAAATGAATTAAAGCCAACAAAAATTGTTCGTTCACGGAGTGTTGCAAAAAAAATGGTGGCCACGTTTGTCTCCAAAACCGGCCATGTTGCGACTATTCCTCTTGGGGGACAAAGAAAAATAAAGAATAAATTGCGTGGTCAGAGATTTTCATCACCTGAAGAAGCTGTGGAAGCCTACAAAACGGCCATTTTGGAGACCCAAACTTCCGAATGCAATGGTTGCTTCAATTATTGGTTTCGTGTATGGAAAAATGTGTCAAATTTCGCGGAGAATACTTTAAAAAGCAATAAATACATTTTTAAATAGTAATGTTGTTTCACTTCCTTGATTCCCGAAATTTTCAGTGCCGCCCTCGTAATGACATTGGTGGAACAGTATTTTCACTATGGCCGTGGGGAAAAAAACCATTCACAATCTATACTAATATTATAAATGCGAAAGCAACTCTGTCTGTCTGTCTGTCTTGCTTTCACGCCTAAACCACTCAACCGATTTTGATGAAATTTGGCATAGAGATAGTTTGAGTCCCGGGAAAGGACATAGGATAGTTTTTATTCTGGTTATTGATACGACGCGCGCGATAAAGTTTTTTACCGTCAGGTTTTAGTGAGTAGGCCATAGTTTGCTATGGCTAACATTATCATTTAAAAAAAAAACAATTTTTTTGTTATGTTCTAAGCAATTTAAAAAAAAAATGTATTTTTTTTTCAAGTCCACACTTTCAGCGATTCCATGTAACCTGTTGTAGCAGGTTTGTAAAGGTCCTTACGGGGGTTCGATACCCGCCCCGGACATTTAATGAGACACCCTTGGTACTTGTCGTCCAGTTAATGCTAATTTACGTTTACATCTTTTAAAGAGCTATGATGCTATTGGTAAAAAATTATCCAACTATATTTTTTAAACAAGTACGGGCTTTTTTTGCTAAAATTTCTAGCGTCGTAGATTGAATTACCACTTGAAATATAATATTTTTTAACCTGGAGCTGTCAAAGTTAAAAAAAAATACCTTTAAATTCACCTGACGTTTCGAATATGTTACAAAAACCGTGGCTATAGCACAGGCTTCATATTTTAGCTTGGCTTACAAAAAAATGACGTTACAACACTTCCTTGTGAGCTTATAAGCAGCGATAGGGATGTGGACTGGGTAATGAAATCCAAATTGTATTTAGTCCGTCAGACAGATACTTTAAAAAATATTGGACACGTATTTTTTCAGATTTATTTATTTATTTTATTTATTCAAAATCTAATAATTACAGTATTATATTGAGTTGAAAAGTCGCGTGAAGTCACTTTTAGGTAAAAATAATCTACCTAGGCGTGACGTCACGCGCCTTTTGAACTTGATGTAGCACTGTTATTATTTAAAATATTAAAGAAAAGAAAAAAATCGTGTCAAATCAAATCAAATCAATCAAATCAAATCAAATTTCTTTATTTGCGTAATTCCAGGTACATAAGTGGTCTTACATATCCAATATTTTCTTATCATCTGTCTGACGGACTATCTGTTACTGGCATTTTTTTCGTTTGGAACTTTTTAATTATATTTACACAGGCTATACTTTCTTCATATAGCGTCTCTACCACTGTGTGGAAGCCTTGTAACTGCCCCATGGAGATCACGCTATCGGTCGTTATTATGTCCCCCTAACAAGGATATTCAATAGCCGACGATTTTATATTCATTTTTGCGTACTCGACAATAGTGATGTCTTTTTGGTACCAACATTTTTCGGATATAAAAAATACAAGTGTGCACGCAAGTTTTTGAGAGAAAAATACGTTCAGGATACGTCAGGATAGGATAATAAATTTCATTAAAAGGATTCATTTAATGTGACATGTAAGGTAAGTATTTAAAAAATGCGTAGATTATATGGAGGATTTAAAATTTATACATAGAACTCATTACTTTCTCAAGGACGAAATAACACTCCGACAGATTTAAATCACAACGCTTCATATTTATATTTAAAAAAAACCGACGAAGCGATCACAAAATTCAATCTGCCATTGGGTCGAATCCAAGACTTTTCGCTTACCAGCCGAGTACCACTGAGCTACGGACATATTACCGTATCCGAACCCACGTACGTCGTAGGTACGTCCCTCAAGCTGTCCTGTCACGGAGGGTTTATTTTTCGTAGAAAATATTTTTCTCCCGCTTTCAACAAAAGATGTTTCGGAAACATTGTCCCGTTGCTAGGGTAATTTGTACTGTATTATTTTGTAGGTATTTAACGAAAATATAATAATGATTGGACTCATAGTAACTGATAACTGATTGTGAAAAATGAGTATCATATTTTTCTATTTTTTTTTCCTTTGAGAAAATATGTTTTGATCCGGCCTTTACAGATCTTTAATAATAATAATAAAATAGTAGAAAATATTGTTATCTTAACCAATGGTGTAGACACAAAACATACGGTACGTTACCTAGAATAAATACATACATACATACATACATACACTCGAAAAACAAAAAATAGAATGTCAAGGAGAATCCAGTTACATAAACTAGTTATACATTTATGTGCTCTGTTAACCATTTAATGGTAATGGGAATATAGTTCCCACCACATTTTAAACTTTATTCCCTTGTTTTAAGGTAAAATAAAATGAAAAAATTGGACTTTGCCCGTTAAAGGTTTAATTTATTTTGTACTAGCTTTCCGCCCGCGGCTTCGCCCGCGTGTAGTTTTGTCTGTCACAGAAAAACAATATCGCGCGCGTATTTGCTCGCCGTTTAGTTCGACCCTGGACTACGACAAACATTTTAAAACCAAAATCAGCTCAATCGGCCCAGCCGTTCTCGAGTTTTAATCAGACTAACGAACATCAATTCATTTTTATTTATATAGATTTCAATGTATATGTGCTAGGTAGGTAGGCATCCTAGAATAGCCCTTGACGTTGTCAGTCCATTTACTGGACACAATTCCATACATGAGAGATCTAGTGTGATTGGACAGCAATTTTTTATGCAAATACTTTCGCAGTATTTTAGCAAATCCTGTTTCAAACCCATTTTTGCAAACTAAGTCCTAACTGCAAAAAAATTTCTCGAACGAGAATCGAACCGCGACTAAGCGCCTTTTAAAAGCGGTCTAAAAGTAATTTACAGCTGCATTCGGTTGATAATCCTGCCAGGTGGCTTAACATGCGATTTACAGTGCAAAAACTGCGACAGGTGACTTCCCTTGCAATGAAGTGTACTTCTTTATTGCTTTTTGAACTTTAAATGGAAATTAGCTCTTAAATCGTTCCGGTAAAGTTTAATTTTGAATGTACTTTTGGTGCTCGCAAGTGTAATGGTTAAGCGATTTTTTAAATGGACAGATTCGAAATGTGTGCTTTTTGTAGGATCTTCAGTTTTAAAAAGAGGTAGTAAGTGGTTGAACGTTAAATATTCATATAGAAGTTCGGTTAAGGGTGGATTCGACCAAACAAGAGTAAATATTAATCTCAGAATAAATCGTAAGTTATCCGACATTTTGACATATTTCCCATACTGAAACTGTCAATGTGCCAGTTATACCAGGAGTTATTCTCAGATAAAAGTTTGGTCAAATCGGGTCTAAAAAAATTTACGCTCAAAGTAAAAAATTTACCTCGTTAAAAAAGCAAGCAAACTCGCGTTCTCGGACTATACAATTCCACCTTCTCAAAACATAATTTGGCGTATTACTCAAGCCTTTGATGTGAAGTAAAACAAACACCATCAGCAAACACACGCACAAATCGATCTGTAGAACAAATATTTGTGTATCGACTCGCTCGATTTGTTTTCGAATCGATTAAGAGTTTCGTGTGTTCTCCGATTTCGCTTTCGATTAGAAATTATTTTGGATATGTATGCCTATTTATTTGTACATATCCATATAAAACTTTGAGTGGGTTTCGATAGGGATGTTATGGATATGTAGTTTCGGTTATGGATACGGTTACGGATATAGGAATAATATTATACCGGTTTCGGTTTATTATTTATTTCGGATATCCGAAAGTTTCGGTTACGGTTACGGATATCTGTGCTTTAGAATGCAATTTGCAATAGTTGTCCAACACGGTTCATTCATGGCCGCACACTACATCGAATAAAAAGTAATAAAAAAATAAAAATTGACACTAGATGGCATTATAAAGGTAAATCAGGCTGTTATGCCTTCACATATAATGCTATACAAAATCAATTTAAACTGCCTACATCCGAAACTATCCGAAACTTTTGAATCAGTTACGGTTACGGTTTCGGATATTTTTTATTTCGGATATCTGAAAGTTTCGGTTATGGTTACGGATATCCATAACATCCCTGGTTTCGATCGATCACAAAAGGTACGGTCGTAGTATTTACTAAACTATGAGCTGAAGTAGATATTGTTCCAAACTAACCCATAAAGTTAATCATTAAAAATAGTGACAATCGTTCAGGGTGTCGGTTTCGGACTGGGTTTTGGCGCAGAACGTCATTTTCGCAAAATGACATCGCGAAAAATTTGGTCGATTCTCAAAAAGTTTCCTGAAAAAACTTGTGAATGACATTCGGCGAAGGTGACCTTTTGCGAAAGTGACATTCTGCCTAAGTGACATTTTGTCAAAGTGACCCAATTCTTTGCAATGCTATTTTGCGAATATGACGTTCTGCGTCAAAAACTCGGAATGACCGACTCGAGATCCGAGTAACGCGGGTTTGATCCCTGCCGCTGGACTACAATGATGAACCCACTCGTAACACAAGCAAAAATAACTTATCACGGGTTAACGGACTATTCGTTGAAAACTGTTTTAAAACTACAAAAACTCATTTAATTTTGCAAGTAGGCTTTTTAAAAAGCACTTTTACACGTCTCAGTATTAACCCTACCACTGCTTCGGAACAATAAATGGGCCAGTGCTGAGAAGAAACAGCGCAAGAAACTCCTATACCTTACTCCTGTTAAATGTATTTTTCTCATTACATTAACGAAGTCTGCAAACCTTTTTACATTATTCTATAAAATACCATTCCAAATGTATCTTATCTACTCTCACAATAAAATTTAATTTCAAATTAGAATTGTAAATGAACAATTAGACAGAAAATGTAATAATAGAGTCGGAAAACTATTTCAATAAAATTTAACGCCCACTCTATGACTTTTCTGTTCGCTATGCTCTGGGCCAATAAAAATTTATTCTTTCAAAAAGATTTTGTTATATCAAAGAGCAGTGATAGCGAGATAATGATGTTATTTTGAAGCAATCTCATATTTTTCTGTCGTTTGAAAGCAAACTTTAATAAGTGGCTCATAAAATGAGTATTGAACCAAATACCTACAAATAATTCCGTAATAGTACATAGCTCGTAGAGCTCATGGCCGTTGGGGCAGAAAATCGAGTGGCGGCCACAGGCCGGAAGACGTAGCATGAGCAGGCCTCCCACTAAGTGGACTGACGATCTGGTAAAATTCGCGGGAAGGACCTGGATGCGAGCGGCGCAGGACCGGTCGTTGTGGAAAGCCTTGGGGGAGGCCTTTGTCCAGCAGTGGACGTCATTTCGACATCAACCTACCTTCATATCGAGAGACGCCAACTCTCCAATCACAGGAATACTAAAATACAAGCTTTGCTCAGTGTGGGACTAGATGGCGAAGTGTAAAAAGTCCAAGGATCATCATCATCATCATCATCATTTCAGCCATAGGACGTCCACTGCTGAACATAGGCCTCCCCCAATGCTTTCCATGTTGATCGATTGGTAGCGGCCTGCGAAAAGTCCAAGGATATTGAACAGTAACTAAAACACAAGTTCATTGACGCTAAAACCTTTTTATTGTAGCAGACTTAAAATGCTTTGTAAAGAAGTTAAGGAAACAAAGGTTTGGCTGTCTAGTTCTTCTTCTTGTTATTCTTTTCCTGTCGACAACACCTACACAGTGTCAGCCCAAAACTCCGCAACAAGAGTGGCGTTGTCAGCAGCACTCATCAAATCCTCCTGAGTGCAGTTGCTTGGGCACTCAGGACACGACATCAGGTGCTTCATCGACTGAGGAACAAAACCGCGAACAAAAAAGCGCACGTTAAAGCCGGACTTAAGCTTATAGCCGAGATCTCACATCCGAAATACGGTAACACAGTGTTTGCTGTTCCCGGCGTAAGCATCATTTCCAACTCGTGCTCGTCACAAAATGACATTGAAGTTGGCTGTCTAGTTAATGTAACTATTATCTCGTGAAGTACTAAGATATTGTAATAGTTAATATCATCCTTACTCCAAGACAAAGTGCGCAGACAATCGCGCTCGTCTCAACAACTCTCAGGCGGAGTGGTGCCACTTTGTGACTAGCAAAGTGCCAGGTACGAGTGCCGACTAGTTCACCCTCTGTATCTCTAGCACGAAAAGATTTCGTCTTCGAATCGTTGCGTATTCGACAAAATTTGATAGTTACCGAGCTTTCGAATTCAACGACAAAGTGACTGTTGGCGACAGATCTGGTAACACCGATGTTAGGCCATGGTCTATGGACTGCAGCCTAGCAACGGTGTTAGCCATCTTGTTTTCGCTATAATTCTGTTACTTTGCTTTTTATGTGATCTGAAATACAGTTTTGTATTTAAAGTTAAGCATATTTTCATTTTTGCAGCTAACATTCTGTTAAGGTCAAAAATCTGTCAAACTCCATACAAAAAACACCGGTTATGGTTATAGTTTGTTGGTGCAACTCAGCCTTAGTTCACTTTACGTCACATTCACATAGGCGCAAAATCTTTTGATGGCGATTCGAATACGCAAACGATTCGAAGTCGAAAGATTTTCGTGCTAGAGGTACTGGTATCGGTCTTAAATGGGCTTCGCTTTTAACGCCAGTGTTGAGAGAGTGAGGGGTTCTAGGTTCGATTCCCAATGTAGGAAAAAATAAGCATAAAACAGCACATGGTAAATCACTTTTTGTATTTCTTTCCAGTTTGGTTAGGATAAGCGTGTTATAAACATTTTAAAAGTTTATTCGTGTATAGCCAAATACGCATCTCTACTAAGTTCATACTATAGTCCGGTCGCCGAGCACGTAGAATTTAGTCCAATGACTACGAATCTATGAATTACGCGCGAGCGATAAGGATAGGTAGCTTGGGGTCATTGGACGAAATTATACGTGCTCGGCGACGAGACTTTAATAAAATTTCAACTAAATTGTACAATTACGATGTAGCACAACTGCCGCACACTAAATTGTTCGGTATATTCAGTCTAACTGATCTTCATTTCCCTGTAACAAAAAACATTTAATTTAGTACTCAACTGCATTGGATTAAATGTTCAAAATAAGGTGTTAGGATCATAAAAAACTCTTTTAAACTACAGTTAGAAATACAAAACAAAAGACAGCACTATACGACCGCGATCGCAATGCAAATAGCAAACTGTGAGAATAAACAAACTAAAGCTTAGGAAGCTTAAAACGGATAAATAAAGCTCGTAACCACAGGCTAGGGGTGAGCTTACGTGGGTAACATATTGCTACGATTGTAGAATTAACAAACTACCACTCCATTAAAAAGGTATATGAGTAAAAACAATTAGTGTAAATCCTTGCTAAAGTCTCTTCAGCTACATTTTTTTTTTACTTTGGTTAATTTTGTGAATGGTATTCGGTGTAATGTGCGCACTTCCATACATGCCCGACGGGCATTGCCCGTACTGATTAAAGGCCTATTCAGACCTAAGCGGTATTCGCTACCGTCTGCGGCAGAGAAAACCCAGTGGGTATGCGGTAATAATACTGTTCAGACCTAAGCGGTATTCGCTACCGAGCGAAACCCGCGTGGTATGTACCTCTACCCACAGCGGCAGCGAATATCGCTCAGGTCGCTCTAGCCGCGATACTTGATACTAAATACCTGAGCGAAACCCGCGCGGTATGTACCTCTACCCACAGCGGCAGCGAATATCGCTCAGGTTTAAATAGGCCTTAACTGCCCGACTAAACTATCGGCCGACAAAAAATCGGTGGTCTGCGCCTAGGCTAAGTGTTTCCAGTTTTTAAGGGTAAATAATAAAAACCTTGCTTTT
The DNA here is from genome assembly GCF_004193835.3 of Ostrinia furnacalis. Classification (NCBI taxonomy): domain Eukaryota; kingdom Metazoa; phylum Arthropoda; class Insecta; order Lepidoptera; family Crambidae; genus Ostrinia; species Ostrinia furnacalis. The sequence continues at coordinate 302,383 of NW_021133388.1, read as the reverse complement.
GCTCGCGTTAGTTTCGGTTTGCAAGAGTCTTTATTATTCGCCCCCCATCTAAAAACTGGGGCAAAAATTTTTAAGCACTGGTTTAAATGGTCCGAAGTAGGTAGGGTTAACCTGGGACGTGTTATTTTTAAAAGCGTAATAGCAAAATTGGTTATTTTGTACTCTGTACTAAATATATTTTTCTTTCAAAAAATAAATAATCATAAAAGTGCTTAAAATAACTGGTAACTGGTTCATAGATTTGTAAGTAATTTGTAGCTGTATTTTTTTTTACTAAATAAGTAGTATTCTATGTATTGTAACTGTACCTATTAATAAATACCTACCTGTACCTGTTATAGTAAGATTGAGTGAAACTGTCTATTGTTTGTAGGCCCGTTTTTTTGTTATTTCTTTGTTATTTAAATGTTGTGCCTGGCTCTAATCGGAGTTCAGACTTAATATTGTGTTAATTGTATTGTTATTGTTTGTTCTCTGTAGTGTAGCTGTGCCTTAAATAAATAAATAATAAATATGTTAGCCGGCAACCCTATCCGACTGTACATGTAAACCCCGGGATTAGTGCCGCAACTGGATTTATTGTTGTTATCGACTGTACGTAATAAGCCGACAGAAGATATTATGCGTACGATCAAAATTAGCGCGTTATTTAGTTAGGCTTAATTTAATAGTTCAGACTGTGTTAATTTAGGATCTAAAATTGAAATGTGTTGGTGGTCGGGATGCTAGGAATTTGGTCCATTGTCTAATATATTTTCTAGGGTATTTTGGGAAATTCGAATCAAATTTCAAATGTTACGGGACTATTCCCACCTCTCGTTCCCACCGTTGCAACTCCTGTGTAGCTAGGATCTACAGCTTGACCTCCAATAAATACCCAACCAGTGAAGGTAAAGTTTGTCCCGGGGGAAAGTTAAACTGTCATTGGACCCGCAACGAAATTAATCAGAAGAACATAGGAGGAGTTCGAAGTTAAGATTCGACTTCCCTCCACTGCAAAGCGGATGACTTCAAATGTTAGACTACCCATGTTAAATAAGCTGTAGCGATATAATCAATATCATAACATGTGTAGATAAATTGTTGTTACAGGTATTTGACAGTTTACATATGGAGGGTACGCGGCCTAAATTCCATAACCTTGCTGCCCTATAGGCCGTCAGTATTGCGTACTATGTGCCTTGCCCTGCTGATTCAGTTTGCATTTCATAAAAAGAAAAGGAGGACCCTTTTCTTAAGAAGTTCTTCTACCAATAGGCAGTTTTCTACACCCTGTATATGCAATACTAGCGGCCGCCCGCGACTTCGTACGCGTGAATCCCGTTTTTCCCGCTAATTCCCGTTCCCGTGGGAATTTCGGAAATTCCTTTCTTAGTGCACCTCTACGGTACCTAAGCTACGTCCCTTCCAAATTTCAAGTGCCTACGTTTAGCCGTTTAGGCTGTGCGTTGATCTGTCAGTCAGTCAGTCAGTTTCTCCTTTTATATATTTAGAAGATGCTACTGTACGTGGTTAGCAAGTTTTAAGTATATTGCCAGCAACAAATAAAAACATCAGCCATCCGAATGCAATATATTACAGTCGTTTACTTCCTTTGTGCGGCTAAGAACTGCATTTCGTAATGCAAGCCTTCGCCTTTGGGACTAAAGCGTACCTACTGATTTATTAGATACATACGTTTTCTTAAATTATGTACCGGGAAAGAGTTGGAGTTTCAGAAAAATGCGAGGTTTGCTGTAGTTATCAGGCTAGGTATTAGAAGAGAAAAGAAAAAAAACTTTATTTGTCACTAAAATACAAAAAGACAATAGAAAAAGATAATAATTATGGGAATATTCACACCTTTCGTTCCCACTGCTGCAAGTCCTGTGTAACCAGTGTGCCCGCCAATAAAACTCAACCAGTGAAGGTCAAGTTTGTCCCGGGAGAAAGTTAACTGTCATTGGACCCGCAACGAATTTAATCAGAAGAACATAGGAGGAGTTTAATCAGAGAACAGAGTACTTTCGTATCCATGGCCCAAACATGAAAAAATCAATAACAGACTATTGCTATTGACGTCGAAGAAATGGGACAAAATACCATAAAGACTTTTTTGTTTGAATTCTATAACAGCAAAAAGCTTATTAAAGAGTTATATCAGCCGTTGTTGTTAAACCACATATCAGTGAATGCGATTCTATATATCATAACACCAAGTTGGGCGCCAAATTCATTCAAACCCTTGGCAAATGTAGCGGCTGTTTGGCGCCACTGGCGATTTATGGTCCTTGGAGCCGGATTTGAAACTTCATAAGTTTTAAATTAAATGTGCCGTTGAATCGTCAATCATTTAAAAAGCAACTTCGTCTTCATTTTAGTCTAAATCTCCTCTAAAATAGTTCTGTCCTAGAACAAAGTATTTTTTTACTCGATTAAGTATAAGTTGTAATTTTTACAGCACTTTTCTAAAACAGAGAATACCTCCTACTTACTCCTTGATATAATGCTTAAAGAGATGAACTCTCTTGACTAATATTTGCCTAAACTAGGGGACGGGACCAGAAGTAAGAACGGGCTCAAAACTGAACTCCGACAAACGTTATTTCGACATTACGTTACTCCGAAACTACTGAAAGGAAAGCGGTTATCCTTTGTCTAAGTAGTGTGGTATCGAAGTAAAGTCATGTCGATATTCAGAAGTGTCGGAGTAACGCAATGTCGAAGTAACGTTTGTCAGAGTTTACTTAGGTAGCCGTAAGAATGTCCCGTTCCTATCAATTACATCTCCTGTGTAGCCAAGATTTACAGCTTAGTGTGTTAGTAGTTTGCAGTTCTGATTTAACTTAAATATGATTCTGTATTTTGAGTTCATTAATCTCTATCCACTGACACTAACAATAGATTTCTCTAAATCAGCGTTTCATAGTACTATTTTTGCAAGCCACCTGCACATAAATACTTGTCGGACGGCGGACGGCGTCGGACGGCCGTGATGTATTTAGCGGTCGCCGGACGGTTCGGTTATTCGGTTATACACTAATCTGGGCATAAGGGGCAGACCACACTGGGCTACATCGAATAGTTTTGACTACCTATGCATTTAGGTTCTTTCGCCAATTTCGCCTTTGAATTAAATTGAGACAGACAAGTACGCATAATGTATTTTTGGATTTATCTAAACTGAGAAAATGATGGACTTGACGTCGGGAAATATAATAAATGCTCTTAAAAGGGCCTACATACTTTCTTTATCGGGTAATTGCGCATATACCTATGTATTTTACGAGATTTTAAAGAGTGGACGCTCAAAGAAGAGTTAATTTTAATCGAATAAATCGTCAATTAATCGACATTTTGACATATTTCCCATACTGAAACTGTCAATGTGCCAGTTATATCAGGAGTTATTCTCTTATAAAACTTTTGTCGAATCGGCCCTTGTAGGTAAGTGCTTGTATGAACTTGTTAAGCCACAGTACCAGCTACCCATTTCGGTTTTTTCTCTCGCTCTCATCAAATGGCAATTCTTTGCGACAGAACGAGACGACATGACCAGAAAAGGGTAGCTGGAATGTTTTAAATCTGCCCATAGTACAATGTTATAAATCTGATGAATCCTGGCTGTAGTGTGAAGTTTCCCTTAGAATCCAAAACCGTACCACACCTACAGAGCCTGCACCGGACAGCGCGTTATCAATTCGTGCCAATTTGCCGCCGCGCCCGATCGGATCCGTCACGGATCCGTTGCGGACCCGTTACGGATGCGTTCCGGTGCTGCTACGCTGGAGTATTGTGATTTCGTATCGGGCAATCGGTTTGATTCAAGCCGGCAATGAAAATAATGTTTGCGCTTATGAATTTATCTTTTTATGTCTTAGACAAAGAATTTATTTTCTTAGAGTTAGCTTTTCTTAGATTTCGGTATAGTACCAGTTACCAGAGGCAAATAGAGGATTTGGTCTACCTCCCCACGCTTTCCATTAATAATATCGTAAAAGATGACTAAGGAACAAATATGCGAACATCAGTCTGTCTGGCCTGCATAGGGAGTGTAGGTCAAACACTTTATTTGTCTCTGGTAAACTAGAGGGGATTGTCCCGTAGTAAAGACTGAATGATATGATGATGATTGGCCACCCTAAATCCACACTAAATAAATAATCATCAAGACCCGTGTCAAAACGATACACACAAAAATGCTTCGTCCTTACGTTTAACAGTTTGATAATATTTCTTTTTTGTTGTTTCAGCCCGAGAGATTGAACGTATTCAAAAATGACCAAGACAGTTGGGATTATACAGGTGAGTCTCTTTTATTAATATTTCTATTTTAAGAATATCTATAAAGAAAACCATCGACATGTTACAGAAAGAAGCTTAAATAAAATTCAATTCAATCTCGAACAAAGACCAAAAATACAAAATTTGAATTTGAGACCAATTCTGGCACTGAGCCTATAATTGTAATTGATTGTAACTTTGATTTGTTTTGTAATACGGATCACAAAAATAACCAATCATGCAGCATTTGGACCTCGCGTCTACATATTGCCATCTGGCGGATTTTTCATTCGCGAAAACCCTCATTGACAAACTTTTTGGGAGCTGTCAAAAACGAAATCCCCATAGATTTTTTAGCCCGATAATGTCCCGAAGCAGTGGTAGGGTTAATACTGGGACGTGTAAAAGTGCTTTTTAAAAGCTCACTTGTAAATTATTGTGTAATTTACAAGTGATTTAAGCTTTATTTTGTATAGCAATAGCACCCTTTGACGTCATCTTTACGACAGGATGAATTAAAATCTAATTTAACAGTTAATTGAAAATTAATAAGGTTTTCAGGGCTGCAATGGATTAATGGTTATAGATGTCAACTTTCGAATTAAAAATGAGTCATTGATTTTTTTGAAGCCAAAAAAATTTTTTGACGTCAAATTCTTTATTAAAAATATGTCGGTGGTTTACTTTTGAAGCCGGTATACAATTTTATTCGCTTTAAAATTCGTTATTTAAAAACATTCTTTATAACGTTCATTACTTGTGAATATTTTTTGTACTGGCTTAAATTAAATGAAAATTTTTCGAGTCAAAGAGAAAAAGGTGAAAGAGTATATTAAATATTCGCTTCTTTGAAATAATCACTGATAGTTATTAATAATATCATGGTTAACGTTTCATAAAGAATTTTCTGCGTGTTTTATTAATATTTTGTGTTTGTAATATTTTAAGTGATTATTTCGAAGACGTTTTATGATAAAGTTAGTTCTAAGGTCGAAAAATGTAAACAATTAATTAATCATTTTTGTCAACTGTTATTAAGAAAGTTTTTTGTCCTTGTTTACTAAAAGTTAATAAGTCTGTAATTAAATAAATCCTTTCAAATTTCATTCGCTTTGAGGAATGTCCATTATTATTAAATGATCAAACGAACTTACCAAGTGAAGTTCGATCTAAATTATCCTGTTTTCGCCGAAGAGATTTAAGGTACCATGTAGTACCCCTGTACGACAACCCAATCCGCACACAATATTCAGCGCAGTAGTAGTAAAAAAACAAAAGAGCGGGCAACCCCACCCCTACCACGCTGTGGGCTCGGTGTCCGAGCGGTCTCATTATATTTAGAGAAGAGATGACATTGACGTTTACCTCCAGGGAAGAAGATATAGAAATCTTCGGGTTGGGAGGGACCTTAAATCTCTTCGGCGAAAACAGGATAATTTAGATCGAACTTCACTTGGTAAGNGAAAAAAAAGTTACTTAACTCGTAAAAGTGAATAATATTACAATACCTGGTTATCTCGGTGATTAATATCTCGTTTTAACTTGCAAGAGCAAAAACGGCTACTGGTTAAAAAATAACCGAACATAAAGTGGCTGCTGGTTAATTACTTAATGACCCGCAAAAATGACCGATTAAAAAAGTGGTTGCTGGTTAATATCTCGTATTAACTCGCTAGAGCAAAAAATGGCTACTGGGTAACATCTCGCATTACCTCGGAGCAAAAGAATGGCTACTGGGTAACATCTCGCATTACCTCGGAGCAAAAAAATGGCTACTGGTTAACATCGCGTGTTAACTCGGAGCTAAAATGGGTCAAAGTCACGCGTCGTGTCACAACGCTTATAATAAAAATGTACGAGCACTTGCACAAAATCGTTGTTACAACCAACCTTGTGTTGGGTCTAATTCTCGTCACTTCACTGTACAACTTAAAATAATTACGTTTTTTGTCGGTAAAAACGTCCTGGTGACGTCACTTAAGTATTTTTCTTATACTGCGTGCGGTCGTTGCGCGTGCGCACAAAGGAATGAGACCGCTCGGACACCGAGCCCACAGCGTGGTAGGGGTGGGGTTGCCCGCTCTTTTGTTTTTTTACTACTACTGCGCTGAATATTGTGTGCGGATTGGGTTGTCGTACAGGGGTACTACATGGTAAATTAAATCTCGGAGGCGAAAGCAGGATAATTCCAATAATTAATGATTTGACAATTGTTTGGATAACTGACAGTGCTTAATTTAGTATTTTAATTAAAAGTTATATTTTAAAAGATTCAAATTGTTTACATTTTCGATATCTCATTTGAAAGCAGACGTGTGTTAGTATATTAGTGCATGAATAGATGTTAAATATATATTTATATTTTAACACAAAAGAACACTTCACTTCTCTTCACTTCATCATATCAACTACGCTGCATCAACTCTACAATAACCACAGGTAACTTTATATTAAAATTACATACTAAAAAACGTAATTTACAAAAAAGTAATATATGGTAAGCTGTACTACGAGTACTAAATGATATACCATACTAGCGGTCCCCCTTGGATCCCGCTTTACCCCCTCAGAGGCGGAGTTTTGCAAAATCCCGTCTTAGTGAGCACCTACGTTCTAAAAGGAACCCCCATGCAAAATTTGAGACTCCTAGCACTTCCGATTTCTGAGATTTCGTGACGAGTGAGTGAGTGAATCAGTGATCAGCTTTTAAAGATATAGATTATTTAAGTTCTATATTTAGGGTTTTAGGATGACCTTGTTACCTACAATCACCAGTTTTCTTCTTGTCGTATCGACAACAAACCTACACAGTGTCAGCCCAAAACTCCGCTACAAGAGTGGCGTTGTCAGTAGCATTCATTAAATCCTCCTGCGTGCAGTTACTCGGGCACTCAGGGCACGACATCAGGTGCTTCATCGACTGGGGAACAAAACCGCACTTGCACTCCAAGTTTGAGCTATTCAAGAATCCTTTATAAATTCAGGGCCCTGAATCACCTGGAACATTCAAAAAACAAGAAATAATTTGCTTAATACTTCTTTAATTGTTAGAAATAGAAAACGTTCGTAGATTGCTTCAAATTGTACAGTAGAACCGTACCGCTTAGTACGACGTCGCTTATAACGACCCTGCTTTTAGCGACGCATATTCTTGATTTGGTTGGTTGCTTTGTTGAAAAATGACGTAAAAAATTACTTCTTTAGTACGGCGTAATATCATCGGTCCCTTGAGCGTCGTTATAATCGGATTCTACTGTACTTCCCTTCGTAATATCTAACAAAATAAGCTAAACTATTTTTCTGGAATTCCGTATAATAACTTTTTCCAGTAAAAGACAAAGACCAGAATGAACTTGCCCCCATTAACTACTAAGATTGAACTACAGTCCGCGGTGGAGCCACAAAGTAATCCTTGAGATTTGCAATTTCCTCCCCCGGAAGTACCAGCGCCACCGGATGCAGTGGCGATTGAGGAAAGTGGTTTTTCGAGTTACGGGCTCAGCGATGACATAATTACTACTGCGATAAAAGGCAAATGGGGAGAGGTTTTTTCTATGTAAAGTTATAGGTCAATATACATAACCTTTGAACACTCATGGCAAAATGAATAGGCACTTTCTGGGCAGGAATATTCCAGCATAACCTGCATCTACGAGTCTTCCGGCGACTTGGCCCACTTTTAGCTTGGTCCACGGGCCATGTCGCCGGATTAAATTTTCTTTAGCAACATTTTATGTGTATATTATTAAATTAAACACCAAATCAACAAAAATGTAGTCTAGAATCTTAGAGTGGACCTAATTTCCGGCTTTTCTACATAATGCGCCAACGGTGTAAGAAAAGATTGTTCCAATGTGCAATTTAAGACGTTTTACTTTTATTATTATACATTACCCCTCTCGTTAAAAACCTTGGGGAAGGCCTTTGTCCTGCAGTGGATGTCATTTGTCTCTGTCTTATTTGAATAGGTACAATCTAATACTCACATAATTATCACACCCTGGATTCGAGTCCTAACATTCCTTGATTCGAGTCCTTAATATTACCAGGCCTGTTCATCTTCGCGAGTTTACATCGAAAACAAAACACGCACGATGGCCCACCTACAGGATTACTATTCGACAAGGCCTCACATACGAGCGAAAATTGACTCACGCACGCGTATTCTTGTGTATGATGGAAGAAAATAAAGAAAATGGTGTACTAAATACTGTGCAGTATTTAACTGCCTAAATAATAATAAAAACACAGAATGTACTTTTTTAATTTGCCTCAAGACACTGGGAGGTAAATAAGTAGTTAATATTATTCATGATAATTCATGATAATTCATGCTAAATCATGTATTTCCTCCGCCATTTTCCGCAGTTTGGCACCTCACGTCACATCATTTTACCGAAGTCAGCCCTATAGCTTCGGCGCAGTGCCGATCACTGACGTTTGTCAACAAAATTTTGCTTGACTCTTGAGACAGGCTAAATTACACCATATTGTTAATGACATTGAGCATACATTTTTTTAAATACCTTCGCGAAGTAAAACTTCTGTACGTAGTACTTATTATTATTCTGTGATATTACTACCAAATGAATTACCATTTTCTCGGCATTCAAAAGAACAAAACCAACAATAATCCATTTTGCATTTCAACGCGACAGTTATTGTTGTTTACCGCTCCACACAGTCCTTATTCAAGTCACGTGACGGGGAAGTATTAGCGTATCAAGGAACAAAGAAATGAGTGGAGTCGAAATTACGTTGGGTTCCGTAGACGATTTGAAATAATCCCTACTTCCTTACTAATATTATAAACTAGCGGCCGCCCGCGACATCTTACGCGTGGATCCCGTTTTACCCTCTTATGGGTGGAATTTCGTAAAATCTGTTCTAAGTCAGCACCTACGTTCTAAAAGAAACCCCCATGCAAAATTTGAGAATCCTAGTACTTGTAGTTTCAGAGATTTCGTAATGAATGAGTGAGTCAGTCTTCAGTGACCTTTCGCTTTTATAAATAAAGATGTGAAAATAACTGTCTGTCTGTTACGCTTTCCACCAACCAAACCACTGAACAGATTTTGATTAAAGGTATGGAATAGTTTGAGTCCCGGTAAAGGACAATTCGGGTATTTTCAGAACGAGAGTGAATAGGCACTTACAGGGCAGATATGTACCATCCTAAACTGCATCCCACTTAACACCAGTTACGATTGTGGTCAAATAACTGCCTTGTTATGCATAAAAAAAACACAAAAGTGACACCTATACCGTTTTTACTTCGTTCACTTTTCTCACGGACCCCTGAAAGCAAAATAGAGCGCTTAATTCGCTACATTGTGAGCCCATTAAGCCGCTGCGCGCGCGTCGAAAAAACGCCCGTTGCCTGCCAAACGCTGATGCACTCAGCATATATTTGCAATTTTTAATACCTGGCACGAATATGAATCGGCTATGACCAGTTTGCGCTGGTCTGTGGGTGTCGCTTCTGTAGCAGAACTCAAATTTATACGGTTAAAAAAACGCTTTTTGTTAGATTGAAAGATTTAAGCTGAATTGCATCACCTTAACGTGAACCGTAACGAGTTTGGCACTCTTGATGGTTGTTATAGTTAAAGTACCCAGGGTTAGTTTATTTAGGTACTTAACTTTTTTTACTATGACGACATCGGGACTATTCCCACCTCTCGTTCCCACCACTGCAACTCCTGTGTAGCCAGGATCTACAGCTTGACCGCCACAAAAACCCAACCAATGAAGGTCAAGTTTGTCCCGGGGGAAAGTTAAATTGTCATTGGACCCGCAACGAAATTAATCAGAAGAACATAGGAGGAGTTCGAAATTAAGGTTCGACTTCCCTCCATTGCAAAGCGAATGACAGGTGACAAACAAAGGTTTAAAACCTTTAAGAAAACTTTACTATGACGACATATAAAGTAGGAGTCAATCAACTAGATGAAATTTTACCTGTATTGTATTTTTCGTAAGAACGTTACTCATAACATAGATATGGTCTAACTTCTACTCACCGTATACCGTAATTTGAACCAATAAAATACCCTCAACCAGGTAGGCACTGCATTAATTCACAGACCAACATAGACTGGCCAATTGCATTCTTTTGAGCCAATAATTTATGCATTTCGCGAATGCAGCGACAAAGGATTCTGACTGATAGACAACTGATTGGTTAATTGTTAAATGGGTTAATTGGTTTGTTATTTATGGTTGGTTTGGGATTTAAATTATCAACGTTAATATCATAAAGGAGATAGTTTGTGAAGACGTATATTTGTCAAAAACTACTCGAAGGATTTTGTTGAAACTGGTAAAGTTGTTGCTTTTTTTATGCAGCATACTGCAATCGCACCTGATGTTAAGTGAGTGCAGTCTAGGATGGTACATGCTTGCCCTATCAGTGTCCACTTACGCGACTATTCCCACCTCTCGATCCCACCGCAGCAACTCCTGTGTAGCCAGGATCTACAGCTTGACCGCCAATAAACCCAACCAGTGAAGGTCAAGTTTGTCCCAGAAAGTTAAACTGTCATTGGACCCGCAACGAAATTAATCAGAAGAACATAGGAGTTCAATGCTAAGGTTAGGCGTGCCTAATTATTGACTCGCTTTGAAAAACTTAAATATTAGAATAGAGCAAGCTTTTATCTTTGCGGACAAAGCCATGCACAGAAGCTAGTTACAATACAAACAAAATTTGCATAAGCCAGATCTCGTGAACAAAATTGGAATATTTTCAAACAAAACTAAACCAATCCGATATGCAATGTAAGTCATCCAGGAAAACTGAAACTCCCCCCACCCCCCATAAAAGTATAAAAGCTACTTTAACTTTACAATCCGCAGTCCGAAGATTTACCTGTCTAGTGGAAATCTGTGTAAAGGGACGCGACTGGTCGATGGTTTTTGTCGATACTTACCCTCTTAGATCGTTGGTTCGATTCCAATCTGTGCTTGTTGATTTTTTATTTACGTAGTCTTACTTTACTTTTGAAAAGATAGCTAGTAATTTGTTCTTTTCGTTAACCTCTCTAATACAGCTAAATATGTTATGTTAGGAGTGAGTTCAACATACATAATAGCGACACCGTGAAATGGTTGGAAAAAAGGAAACATTTCTCACTCGCCATTGGACTTTTTAGTAAAATTCTTTAAAAAATAGTCAAAAGGTAGATGGTCAAACTAGCGGTCTCTCGAATACTCAATGTTTATTTACTTTTCTGTTGCATTTTTTTTATGCAAGGCAGTTATTTGACCGCAATTGCACCTGATGTTAAGTGAGATGCAGTCTAGGAGGGTACAATCTGCCCTGTATGTAAGTGCCTATTCACTCTCGTTTTTGAAAAGGCCCGGATTATTATTTTAATTAGGAAATACAGGAATGATGTAGTTAACGCGATTATCTTAATGCTAGGTAAGATTAAACTTATTGTTTAATCTTTCATGTTTTACTGTATCGATAAGTGTCACGTCACTAGTCCAGTAGCCAAAGCAGTCATTTCAGTAGAACAGTTACATAACAGTTCGGATCGACATAAATAAACTTCCAGCCGATGCAGTCGAACTTGTAGATTATATTTTTACGACATCCAAACTTGGCGCCCAACGTGGTGCAAGCAATTGGACAAACTGATTTATTCTTTTATTATTTTACTAGCTTTCCGCCCGCGGCTTCGCCCGCGTGGAATTTTGTCTGTCACAGAAAAACTTTATCGCGCGCGTCCCTGTTTCAAAAACCGGGATAAAAACTATCCTATGTTCTTTCCCGGGACTCAAACTATCTCTATGCCAAATTTCATCAAAATCGGTTGCGAGGTTTAAGCGGGAANAAAACTATCCTATGTTCTTTCCCGGGACTCAAACTATCTCTATGCCAAATTTCATCAAAATCGGTTGCGAGGTTTAAGCGGGAAAGCGTAACAGACAGACAGACAGACAGACAGACAGAGTTACTTTCGCATTTATAATATTATATATACTTGGGATGGCCGTGGCTTTACGTCATAGATAAACTTTATCATATTTTCGATGAAATTCTCTTCCTTATACAGGGTGTCCCAAAATTAGCACGTCACATTTTTGAAGCCACGATAACCGAACGGTGAAGGGATTGGACTGACCGAATCGACATCCAAGGAACGCGGGTTTGAACCCCGCCGCTTGACTATTGTGGTGAGCCCACTCGTAACACAAGCATATTTAGCTTGCCACGAGGGGCTAACGGGACTATTAGTAGGTAATTTGTGCAATACAAAAAAAAAAATTCTTTAAAAAATATATTGACACTAGAAGTAGAGGAGCCTAAGACGCATCTAGAACAAGTATATCAAGTTTTTTTTTAAATAACTAATATCAGTCATATTTCAAAACTCATCAAACTTTTCTATGGACATTAAAAATTATATATCATCATCATCATCATTTCAGCCGCAGGACGTCCACTGCTGAACATAGGCCTCCCCCAATGACTTCCACATCGCACGGTTGGTAGCGGCCTGCATCCAGCGCCTTCCTGTTACCTTTAAAAACTATAATATAATTAATTGGTCATTCTTAAAACTTATTAAACTTTTCTATGGAAATTAGAAGACTACTAAGGCCTTGTATGAGTTTCTAAACTAGGAAATATATTAAACTAGCTTTTGCCCGCGGCTTCACCCGCGTGAAATGTAGTTTGTCACAGATCGTCATAAATTATAGCCTATAATGTTATTAGTTATTCTAGGTTATAAACAATAATACTGTTAAGTTTCATAAAAATCCGTCCAGTAGTTTTTGCGTGCAGGAGTAACACATGTTAACATCCAGACATCCATATAAACTTTCGCATTTATAATATTAGTAAGATTTCCGTTATTTGAACGTGTCCCAAAGTTAGTGATTCCAAAGCACATAACACCGAAACGACGTCAATTCGCTCCCAAGTTGAAAACTTAATATAACTCTCAATATTCATTCACTGCAAGGTAGACCATTTGGCGGCCATCTTAACGGGCATTCTTCGACTACCCTCAAGTTGGAATGCAGACCAATAACGTGAACAGACGCCGCAGTGCAAGATAGTTATGTTAAATTGATAAAAATAAAATAAATAAGTAAATGGTGATGATTAATGAAGGGCCTTTTCAAGGCGAGAGTGAATAGGCACTAGGGCAGATATGTACCATCCTAGACTGTATCACTCTTTATATCAGGTGCGATTGCGGTCAAATACCTGCCTTGTTCTGTTTAAAAAAATGCAGAAACTATTAAGTTTTAATTGTACTATAATTTGACCACGCATTTGTGTAAAAAAATCGAATTTGTTTAGTCTATTGGAGTTCATAAATATTTTTTAAGAATACTTTTATGGGGCTAAATAACCTCTTTTTAGATTTTTTTTAGAGAAAATATTTTTTGTTAAAAACTAAATTTATGTCGCTTTTTACCTGCAAAGTCTATAAACCAACTTGTCTATGGAAAGAAACCTCTGGAATAATTCCAAAGACAGTAGAAACGACCGGGGTGGTTATTATCCGTTGTTTATGGTATTTCGGCTTTTGTGAACTTATGCAAAGCATACTGAGATTATCTGTTGTAGTTTTGGTGTGCTTACAGCTTTGAAAGCTTATTCTAGCATGCCGTCACACAATGATAATAACAATGATGGTGATGGAAGTTCCTTGCTAAATTGATGCGCTGATGGGGTAAAAAGATTATGAGACGTGTAGAGGCTCCTTAAGAGCAAAATATTTGACGATTTGTAAGTACTATTTATTAGTCTATACAAATAAAGAAACTTTGACTTTGACTTTGATGACGTATTTGTACGACTATACTTTGGAATACTAAAAATAGCAAAGTCGAGTTGAAACACTAAAACGATTGGACAATTTGTTGGATTCTTCTTCACCCCAAGCACCCAGGAACTACAGTAAAATACCACAGAATTTTTGATACAATCCATTTTGGAATTTTGCCCTCTTCCATAATTGACAGCTGACGTCACGTACCTTTATAACCTATCTGTTCTAAGTAAAATAAACTATTACATAAAACAACACAACTCGAATTTTAATTGTTAGTAGGCGCACACCGTTGATTTTTAGTTGGCCGATAGTTGTGCCCGATTTTAAATTGTATGAAGAATCGGCCAAATCGAATCGGCGTGGTGTGTGCACTCCCATACATGCCCATACTGATCAACTGCCCGACTAAACTATCGGCCGACGAAAAATCAACGGTGTGCGCCTACTCTTAAGGTTAAAGTTAGGGTGGACGCACAGGGTGAAATACGAACCAATTACAGAGCTCTATTCAACGCTGTGCGTTCGATTTGCTGCTTCACTTAAGCAAGCACAGTTTGTGAATACGGGCGAAAGTCTCTCTTTTACTCATTTATTACGACTTTTACTGGAAATCATCAGCCCATTAAATGTAATGCTAAAGGCCAATTGTGTACGACAAGAATCGAACTCAAGTACTAATTAGGCCTATATCCCCCCCCCCCCCCTAATACTCTCCTCGACTCATTATCTAGTTTGCCGATACGCATTACCATGACAATAGTGATGTCCCGGTGGGACACAATGCGCTGGGACGCCAAACGGTGAGTGCAATTTCCCCCCCTAGGTAGGTTAGGGTTGCCAGTTTGACGCTGAAATAGGGCTAATAAAAAGCTGTTACCTGACATGCAGCGAACTTGAATCGAAATACTCAACCACAGATGATTTTACTAAATAGTTGCCATATTTGATTTGAAGTGTTTTTTGATGTTGTAAAGTGCGAAACGATGACATGGACATCGTCTTATAAGGTAATACTACTTTATACATAGCCCCATAATAATCCTAAACTCCTTAACTATGTAAAGTCTGTTCAAGACAATAGATATTGACTGACTGACTGACTCTCTCATTACGAAATCTTCGAAACGTAAGACGGGATCCACGCGTACGAAGTCGCGGGCAGCCGCTAGTACATTCTATTTTCTTACACTAGAAGTCAACGAAATTCTTTTGTTAAGAAAAACTCTCTACTACTAGTCCAACGGTCGATGAGGAT
The DNA here is from genome assembly GCF_004193835.3 of Ostrinia furnacalis. NCBI lineage: Eukaryota > Metazoa > Arthropoda > Insecta > Lepidoptera > Crambidae > Ostrinia > Ostrinia furnacalis. Next base: position 287,065 of record NW_021133388.1, on the reverse strand, counting down.
TGGTTTTGTTGCCCAAATACGAGTACATGATCGTTTACACAAATACTTGTGGTGCTTAGGATCGATTCTGCGACTGAATTTAATAAAAAGTATTTAAGTATGTTTATATCCGTTGTCTAGTGCCCATAGTACAAAGCTTTGCTTAGTTTGGGACTAGAAGCGTAGTGTACAAAATGTCCAATGATATTTATTAAAAAAAAGCATATAAAAATCATACATTTTCTAACTTTCTAACTGTGCCATCCCTGCCCCATTAGAGATCGCGAACTAAGGACATTGTCAGGGCAGTTACGGACTTTTAGCGCGAAGCTCGTTTGAGCTGAAGGTAGGAAGCTTTCGGGAAAAAAGCTCAAAATTCTGTAACGGGAGCTTTTACGGCGTCCGTAAGATTACTATCTGGTTACTTTTAACTGAAAATGTCATCTTGAAATGGAATATAAGAGAGGCGAAACTCTTAAGGCTGGGTTGCATCATCTTAATTTAACTTTCACAAACGTAAAAATTCTGTCAAACTCCATACAATGAACACCGGTTATCATTATAGTTACGGTTAAAGTTAGGTGGTGCAACTCAGCCTAAATTAGAAGTATTTAACCTGTTGTTTACATCTTCATTTATATTTACGGATGGTATTATTATTGTACGCACGCACTATGGTACATTTTATAGCGGCAATATCTGGGGGCACGGCAGTGCCCCCGCCAAGTCGAGCGCGAAGCAAACACTGTCGTACCATCCTTTACTGGAACCATTTCGCCGCATTTTCAGGCCTCTATTTGAGAACCTCTGGATAAGACCAGAACGCTGAAATTTTCGTCATCTAGTAAGCTATAANTTGGTGGGATGTAATTTTGCAGGAAAAAAATACAGATCCTTGTTCGTCAAAATACTTCATTTTAATTAAATTAATTTTGTCATTTACATTTATTTTACTTTTAATGAATAAAACGAAACAAGTATAAGTATAGATATTTTTTTCAAGTGTGTTGTTTCTCACATCTAGGCTAAATCATTACATTTATTTTTCGACCTTTACAACTTGCTCGTCAAACTTTCCAGCCGTGTGTATCGCAATTTAAAATGCATAGCGGCCAGTGCACCGTGACGTAAACGGTGCGCTATCAAGCCATATTTAGCTTCTTGGGTAAAGTTTATGAATTTGCTTGAACGTGTGTATAATTATGTTTGGTTTACGAACAGGGGTAAGCCGAAATTAGTTTGGTAATTGGGTGACAAAATCTTGCACCTGGGGCTCGCGTTAGGGTACACTTTAATAGCTTTTAAGTAATTGTTGGCGCATAAAATCTTAATGCTATCTATCGCCAAAGTTCTTCTTCTTTAACAATGGTAATCAAGCCTCTGGGGTTTATTCTGTTTAGTTACAGTTACTCAACTTTATTATTCATGTTTTCTTTTTTTCTCTTCATCTACGAAGTGATTCAAAAGACATTGCTAATGAACACTTATTACAATAATGCTAAACTTACAAAAAATATATATTAAATTACAAGAATAAATTAAATTAAATTAATTAAATTGTAAGAAGGCATACGAGTATTTTTAAAACCTAAAGAAGGAAACACTAAGGGACTGATTTGAAATTGAGACAGTGCTATAGGAATTCTATTTTTTTTAAGGTAATTTAATATAAATTTTACCATAATATTATTTAATTGAATAACTTTTTTCTATAATTATCCTACTTTACCATTGCACAACATTTTATAGTACTTTATACACTTTATTTATTAAAATGTTAGCCGTCATGTTCGTCATCCTTAACGACCGTGTGTAGCGTGTTTTAGTATTCATGGCACCGCCACTGAAAGGCGTCGGGCGTATTGACTCCACCGCTCTTGTCTACTGCCCAGATATTTTGTCTATGCTTTTTTTGCTCTATGTAAATGCTCGTTGAATATTATCCCGTAAAGAGCTGGAAATGTATGCTTTTGACGTGTACTTTGCTGAGTGAAATATGGGTTAATAAATAGAATATTTATGCTTGACATTGAATTGGTAGAACAACAAATTCCTCTCATGTACGTACACATAGATACAAGTACTCATGAAACTACATATTTTGGCATTATGTTCATGAGCTACACCTACCAGTATTGTTTAATAATAATATTGTATTTTATTAATGTCAGTAGCTTAATCGAGTCCATATGTTACCTATACACAAGTTTATCTTAAAGTGATTAGACTACTGATTGAAGGAATTTATTTACTAACATTTCTTGATACCATGTCATTGTTATAATTATTTAATGCTATTTTATATTTTAATAAAGAACATAAAATATCCATTTAACGCTTAATACACATTGCAATATGGGCACTTCTACTTCTCGTAGCAACCGTAGCGTGTAGCAGCCCGTAGACGCGTGTCTACGGAGTTGACGCGTAGTCGATGAACTACGGTTCGTACCTCGTAGTCCGTAGTCTCGTAGTATACCCTCAATTTGTGAATATTTTTACTAGCAACATAAAATATTTTTTACTATGAAACGTTGCTTAGGATTTTAATTTTTTTAATTCAATTAAGTTTTAACTGATTAATAAATACAAAGTTTACTTAGTTTGCTTATTTTTCTGAGTTTGGAATTTTTTTTTCTTAAGCCTTTGGTAGTTGAAGGAGAGTTTAAATTGTCGTGCTATTTTATTGGAAACCAAATGACCTCAAGCTGATGATGATTTTACTTGAAATTTATCTTAAATATTGAAAATAGTTGATCTTGACCTCTAAAAAAATCATAATAAGATAGTGACTCAATGAAATACGAGTACAATGAGAATAAATATGAGACCAAATAATCAGCTTTTAGCTAATGGGAATACCGATGTTGAAACTAGTCTCTCTTCTTCTTTAATCCACTGAGAAGTACCTATCATGGTTATAAAGAACTAGCGGCCGCCCGCGACTTCGTACGCGTGGATCCCGTTTTACCCCCTTCATCTATTTTACGCGGTTTAGATTCTTTCATACAAATGTTTTTTCCCGCTAACTCCCGTTCCCGTGGGAATTTTGCAATATGCTGTTGTAACTAAGCTTTAAGTTTACTTAGGTACCTGCAAGCCGCATTTCAAGCGTCTAACTTAAGCGGTTTAGATTTTTCATACAAAAGGATTTTCCCGCTAATTCCCGGTCCCGCGGGAATTTCCGGAATTCCTTTCTTAGTGCACCTCTACGGTAACTAAGCTACGTCCTTTTTAAATTTCAAGTGCCTACGTTTAGCCGTTTAGGCTGTGCGTTGATATGTCAGTCAGACAGATGTGCGATTTTTTCAATTTCAGCCAACAATGCTCGTCGTCCTTCCCGTCCGTGTGTCCGCTCATTAGTATTCACAGTGAGAAGCGCCGCTTGGTATTGAGTACGGAGCCCGCGATATATTATTCAATTATATGTAAAAACCCTTGTTCTGTCGTGGCCTTAGGCCTCTGGGCTCGGGCGATTGCTGGCCAATCTTTTGACCTTTGATTTGAACGTGGATGAAGGCGCATGTTAATTTTGAGTGGGAGTAAACTAGATTAGTATTAAATTTTTGGGGTTCATTATTTTTTAAACCTCTGGTGATGGCAGAGTTTATGCCACCATATTTTGAATATTAGTGAGATAATATAAAGCTCGAAAGCTATGAAAAATATACCAGTTGAAGGGTACAAGTTTTAATCGTCACTTTTTTCTGTTCATTTTACAACTGACTACAATCGGGTCATTTATTAGAATCTTGAAGTGTGTACCATCGGCAACAGTGTTAACTATCCATTGCCTGTCATGTCGTCTCGTTCTATCGCAAAGAATCACCATTTGATGACAGCGAGAGCAAAAACGGAAATGGATAGTTAACAGTGTGGCCGTGTGTATGTATACATTGCGTGATTTGAATTTATTGTGTTTAATACCGCATTTACCAAACAAAATATAATAATTAGTATATAAAAGTGTTTTAGAATCAGCCAAAATAAACGCATCATCAAATTTTTAGATAGATAGGAGTAGATAGATAGTCATTTATTGTCAAAACTGTGCATACATTGTTGTTATATTGAATGTTAATTAACAGCACTGTTTGTTTTTGAAACATTATTTTTTTAAGTTATAATAATAATATCTCAAAGTAAAATAATTTAAGGACAAGTCGTCTGTTTCAATTAAAAAAAAGTTTTAACGCACACCCCTCACACGTGACTAACCGTGCAATTATAATCATAGACGAAATAAGGTCAGAGGGTATACATTCTATTCTGCCTACAGGTCATGGCGACAGGCTTTGTTCCCATCAAAACTTTTAATGAGCTTGCTCGTCGCGATGCCCAAGCTTTTTTAGAGATCCACGCCACTTTTAATAGGCAGAAAAAGTTTTGTACGCGTTAATTACCTATCTGTGCTAATTAAAAAGCTCTTTGTTTATTATTTTTATAATTTCCCCTGTGAAATCTATACTAATATTGTAAATGGGAATGTAACTCTGTCTGTCTTTCTTGCTTTCACGTCTAAACCACTGAACCTGGCATAGAGATAGTTTGAGTTCCGGGAAAGGACATAGGATAGTTCTTGTCCCGGTTTTTGAAACAGGGACACGCGCGATAACGTTTTTCTGTGACAGACAAAATTCCACGCGTGCGAAGCCGCGGTCGGAAAGCTAGTTATTAATATTTACTGAATAATGATGTTGTAGGGTAACAATTACTTGAAAAAGTTGAGAAATAGCAATTTTTCCATTATCTGCAGTACGAATGGATTATCAATTGTTGAAAAGTAATTATTATTAGTATTCTTATTCTTAATCTACATTAAAAATTACCCAAAAGGAGCGGAACGAATTCATAAAATTTTTTTTTTGAAATAATACTGAAGCCCGAAAAACGTTTCAGTAATTATTTCAGCTGAACCAGTAATAATTATGTAGTCTCACAGTTCAGTTATTAATATTATTTGAGCTATAATATAGCTGCTGTCTAAACCATGAACAGAGTGATGCGGCAGGTACAAAAGATACTTCGTTCGTTCGTTCGTTCGTTTCAGCCAAATGACGTCCACTGCTGGACAAAGGCCTCCCCCAAGGTTTTCCACAATGAACGGTCCTGCGCTGCCCGCATCCAGGCTCTTCCCGCGACCTTTACCAGATCGTCGGTCCACCTAGTAGGAGGCCTGCCCACGCTACGTCTTCCAGCCCGTGGTCGCCACTCGAGATACTTAATTTCAGTGAAATCCTATTTATTGCTAAGATATTATTACAACCATGTGTACAAACTTAGATGGTAGGAAAAAGAGCCATAGAGAGGGGCCATAGAGCATACAACGCTTCTGGGTTTCAAGATATTGTTTTATTTTTTTTTACCATACACCCGCCCCATTAAAAAAATACTTTTTTTTTCACCAAATACAAATACAATTTGTTAATCACAAATTAATTACAATATTGAATTTACATCGGTCAGTTTACAAACCCAAACGCCCAACAAAAATGATCCAACAGGTATAAAGCAAAGATTTTTGTTTTTTTGTAAAACCACCAAAAATCCCCGCACTTGCCGCTATATCAAATTTCACAAAGAATCTCGCAAAATGAAATATTTTTTTTGTACGGAACCCACAATAATCATGGCCCTCTGACCCGGGGACCGGCGGTCCCTTTGAACCAAACTGCTTTGTTTGAGCACATTTAATTATCTGACCGGGGCTCATTTGGGACTCTAATAAATAGAAATAAATAAATAAGAAGCTGAGTGGAGGCAAAACAAACGACAATCGTGACTATACTGACTATAGTACACTTGTGCTCGCCTTATAGTCCAGTCATGACAAAATGTATTAAACAAAAAACTTAAATTTTGCCTTTAAGGAGCCTTTACATGTCTCATAATCTTTTTACCCTACCAGTGCTTGCAACATTTGGCAAGTGCTGTGAAGCGCCGCAACAAACTCAGTCACCACTATTAGTCTTTTTCTTGACATGTCTACAACAAACCTACACAGTGTTAGCCCAAAACTCCATTACAAGAGTGGCGTCGCACACTGGTTCAAGAAATGATAAAAATGGAAATACGCGTAAATTTAACCGAAAAGTGACCAATCGTGATATTTTAAATAATGTACTTATTTCTTTGGATCCTTTTTTGTCAACAATAAGACCAAAAATGAGTGTGAGTCAAAATCTCCTCTTCCTAATGAAGTTAAAAATTTACTAGCTTCAAATAATGATGAAAATTTTGAATTTATAGATGTTGATGATGATGTTGAATAATAAATGATTAAGATTGGAATGATTGTTAGCTTCTTTTTATTTTAGAAAATCAATAAATTATCATAAAGTTGCCTTATATCTGTCACCGGAAAATAACAAGACTCGTAAGTTGATCAATTTTCTAGGTAGTTGATCAACTCTCGGAAAATAATAAACGGCATTTGAAATGTACTATTTAACGTATGTATTTTAGTAAGTTGATTAATTTACGGCGTCTTGCCGTTAAATCATCCAACAAAGGCAAGGTGCACGTTGATTTGTTAAAAGACTCACGTGCTTAAATACCGCTCCCCGCCACCCGGCCGCCGCCATTACCGGTTTAAACGTAAATAAATCTATCTATATCTTTATTTACAGTAGTAAAATTAGCAATTGTTGTTTTGTTTGGTAATAATTCTTATTATAACGCGTGATTTTATTTATGATGAGTGAAATGGAGTCTGTAGTGGTAGAAATAAACGAACAATCAGTGAGCAATACTAGTTTTGTCGATCGAGAACACTTTGATGCAGAGTTACAAAAGTACTACAGTAGGCTAAGTACAGAAAATAAATAAACTTATTATTTTCTGTACTTAGCCCACTGATTGTACTGACTGATTAAACTGATTATAATACTTATTATTAATACAACTTACAATAATAAAACTCTGAGCTCCAATTATTTTTTAAAACATTTTTCATTTACTTAACTAATATAGCATAGACGAACTTGAATATCCCTATCTCTAAAATATATATAATAGATAATAGACATAAATATCAAAACAACATATCTAAGTGTTTGTAACTCTATGAATAAACACTTGCTAAATGCTTATAAGTAATGCTGTCGACCAATCAGAGAAAAGTGTATTAAGTGACGGATAATAGCGTGTACCGTCAAATAGTACACTGGGCAACGATTGGTCCATTTGTGGATGATTTTACTTGTAGCAATATAGTTAATTATTAAATTACGGCTAGGTACCGTAAGTTGACCAATTAGCTAAAATTCAATGCGTTAAATAGTACATTTCAACTGCCGTTTATTATTTTCCGGGAGTTGATCAACTACCTAGAAAATTGATCAACTTACGAGTCTTGTTATTTTCCGGTGACATATCCATATATTTTGTTCACTTTTTCGTACCTTAGAAAATATCACTTATATCCTAAACGGGGACGCACTTGGACAAAGTTGTTACTGTATTAGCTTCTATTAGTATGACTCTTTAAAACCTATAAGTAGTCATATCTAACAAACTTTAACATTTTGAATAAGAGCCTCGTGAAGGAAACGTTTCATACAAATAAAACACAAAACATGTAATATAGCAAAAACTACGCATTTCTCAGAAAAATATAACTTAAACAAAACGTTTTTTATGACATTCTACACATGATACCATCGAAAAAAGTGAATAAATCGCTAATTCCATTTTTATCATTTCTTGAACCAGTGTGCGTCGTCAGTAGCCTTCATTAAATCTTCCTGCGTGCAGTTGTTTGGGCACGCAGGGCACGACATCATGTGCTTTAACTATTAGTCTTAACTTTACCATATTGAGGTGTGTGCCACTTTCGTGCCAAAAAGGCGCCCTTAAATTTTAATTGAAACCTGTTATTGGTTAGATAAATGGTTTGAAACTTCAGAAACCAGCGAAAATGGCCCCTAACCACACCGCCTGGGGATTCTTGCCATGTCATTCCGGTCCTGTCAGTGTTGCTACACTGCAAATACATTTATTGCGTATTGCTTTCACTCGTCGTGACTTGTCAACGCATGTAGAGTCACCATGACCTTGGTGGGACTACTCAGGACATATTTACTTGTAGAAAAAGGACTTAACTACAAAATATCATCTACCTTTAAAGACACAGATTATCTAATAAATGCATTACTGAAAAGCAAATTATAACATAGTGGTTATTATAATATCTAAATCGTTATTGTCACCGTATCTTTCGTATCCTTAAACTATTTACTTTAAAGTTTATTGATGATTTCTAAAAATTACAATTCCCTTCATAAGCGGACATTATTAGTAATAATGACATTTAGGTTGCTTTCAGTCATACATTCAGAAATTACATTCTAATACAAATACATACCTACTGTAATTCCTTTATTTCAACTACTAAAATAACTGGTCCGCTATTAATAAATATCTTTGTTAATATGAAATCATTAGACAAGACACTTATATGTCTCATCTGTCCTTTGCTAGATGGACATTGGTTATCGATTGATTATGTCAACACTACGACGCTTCACTCGTCACATTTCCTTACTATTCTTATCTTGCCCACTATTTTCTAAAACCCACACACCTATTATCCCCTCAACCACCCTCTTCCCGATCTTATCTTAAAAATAAAACTTATCCGCGGTCATCCCACACCGTGGCCACCCTCAAGTGTGACACATGATACGGCGAAAATAAATCGTATCAGATGTGAAACGAAGTGTTCGTATCACTCGTATCACCCCCGGCGATGGGAACGAATCGGATTTTTCTTTATTCGTAATTTCGGATATGAGGGCGGTTAAGTGTCATGTCCTGTTAGGCTGACGGGCTCTTTGGTGGATTTATAAGATAATAATAATACAAGAGTTTTGGGAAATAATTTGGAGTATAATTTGGAACTTGAAGACACTATGTAAAAAGATTATGGGATTTAATGGCAACTAAGTATTCCGCATCGGACAGAAAAAAGAATCACGTCAATCGGATCAAAAACCTCGGCGTAATCGGTGTACATGTCACCGTAAAATTGTGAATTCCGTTAGATTACAATCTGACGTAGTTAAATTACAATCTAACCTAACCTAACCCACTGTTAGTTTACAATCTAACCCGTTATATTATAAACTGACAGAGTTCACAATTTCACGTTGACATATTATATACGTAAAAAAAACATATACAGGGTGTCCCAGAAAGGGTGAAACAAACTGATAGGGGAGGTAGCTCTACTAATGTACTATCCCTAAAAAATATGAAAAAAAATAAAGCGCATAAGGACACAAAATTTTTAAAGTGAAAATAAATCAGCTTTTTCTAAGTAGGTATCTGGCTATAAATGCTGCGTTTGGAGTTTACGAGGGGCGGCTGAAAAGTTTTGAGCCTAGGGTATTAAAAATGGCGAAAGAAAGGTATAAAAAATATATTTTTCTATTTAATCTCCCTCTACTACAACGGACTTCTTACATTTGTGTAAAAGAGCTTATAACCCACTGAAAAAAAATTCGCAATCTTTGCCTTCGAAATGAGCCTTTAACGCCGCCTCCATTTCTTTATCACTCAAAAATCTTCGTTCCTGAAGGTCTTTTTTCCAATTTGAGAATTAGACAAAATAGTTAGGGATTCGGACTAAACTGTGTGGTGGGTGATTAATTTCCTGAAAACCAGTTTTACCAGAGGCAAGCCATGCAACATGCACGATGTGCGCGGGCGAATTGTCTTGCAATAACAGATTTCCTTTCGCCAGTTTGCCTCTCAATATTTCAACAACCACTTGACGCACTCTTATCAACAGTACAACATAATAATCTCCGTTTATTGTGTTTTTTTTAAAATATGTAGTCAATGAATAAAATTCCTCCACTATCCCAAAAATAGTGGCTATGAGCTTGGGTGTCGATCGCTCCACTTTGAATTTCCGCGGCGGCGTTATCCCTTTTAAATCCATTGCATTGACTCTTATTTTGACTCTACATCGTACTGCCGGATCTATTACTTATCAATAGTAGCAATGTGAGAAAAAAATTTGTTAGGATTATGGCCAAAGATGTCCTAAAACTCCTGCGAAGTTGTGACTCGACGCTGGTTGTCGAGCGGCGTGAGCATTTTTGGCACACATCGCACGCACCCCTATTTCTTGTGCAAATGAGTATGAAAAATATCGCCAATACGTTCCTTGCTAATGCCTATGGCTTCAGCTATCTGTCACAGCTTAATTCGCTGATCTCTAAAGCAAGATTAATTAAATTTTCATTATTTTATTCGTTAATGGCGAAATCCGGCCGCCCTGACTTGCGGTCATCTTTTAGCGACTCCCTGCCATGCTTGAACTATCGGATCCAATCTTTCATGATGGCAAATGAAGGCCCAGACTCCCTATAAACTGTAAACATCTCATCAAATGTTACCGTCAGCGTTTTGTTCCTCTTTTTGAGGAATTTTATGACAACTGTGTACTTCAATTTCGTACATTGCGCGGATGACTGAGACATGATGATGTTCACGGATTAATTACTAAAAGCGTGATGACGCTAATGAAATGAAACTTTGTACATATACTAAGAAGGTTATTGGCAAATTAATTAAATTTAGCCAGAGTCAATAATAACACTTGAAGATACTTAGGCTCAAAACTTTTCAGCCGCCCCTCGTATTTNACGACTATATTAATTAAAGCAGATAAAACTTATGATCTTGAAACTGAAATAAACAACACAATAAAAACATTGATGACATGGTTAGATAGTAATAATATGAAAATAAATATTGACAAAACAAATAGGATACATTTTAAGACAACTCAATCGAGAGACATTAAATTAAATATCCATTATCAAAATAAATCTATCAATGAGGTCGAAACAACTAAATTTCTAGGTGTAATTCTCGACAAACACTGCACTTNTCGTATTTGTACTTTTTTCTTACTAATACTAATTGTACATGATCGCTTCGTTTATCTGTAAACAAACTTTTGAAAATAATGACTAGATCGAGTTTAGAGCACTTTATTTAAAAAAAAATTCCAAACTTCAATTTTTTTTCATATTTTTTAGGGATAATACATAATAGAGCTACCTCCTATAGCATTTTGATTCACGCATTCTGGGACAGCCTGTATATCGAGAATTTTCTTGAAGTTGGTTAATAATGAACCACGCATATTATTGTTACCACACTTACCACACAGTCATAATGATTATCACCAACAATCAAACATCGGTAACTCGATGCGTACGAGTAATGGAGTCCAATAAACGCTACTCGTTAGCCCATTCCACTCGATTTGCGACATCGATATCCAACATCGAAACTATCGAGACGGTGGGTTGATCGCCATCACTCAAAGTAGCTGAAATAAATCAGTATAACCAAATATCACCAAAGAACAATGGGACATTTTGTATGGACACCGTCCCCAGAACTGTAGCACTTTAAAACCTACCTTATATGATAGTACATGCTAATACTATAATTTTATTATATAACAGCTCAAGTCTGATGTGTCTCAGAAAAAAGTTATGTCAAAAAATAAAAAATCATAATCAACCCTCAAAAAATACATATTAAATCACTTTTGACCAATTAGCATTATTTCATCATCATCATCATTTCAGCCATAGGACTTCCACGGCTGAACTGCCTCCCCCAATGATTTCCGCAATGGCCAGATGGTAGCGGCCTGCATCCAGCGCCTTCCTGTTACCTTTATGAGGTCGTCAGTCCACCTGCAAAGTTCTGAATAGTGCAGCATAGAATCAGGTTACTAATACACTTTTGCGTTTTACATTTATTTTATACTTCGCTATGAACCGTTAACGATGAATAAAAATAAAAGCCATTTTATAAGCAAATGTGTTGATAAATAAATTATTTCGCTCGTTTTCAGACATTTCCTCAACTAAAGTGAATTTTATGACGTCGGTTATGGAGTCTTTTACATCTTTCATCCCCTATTTCATCCCGTTCAAGTTTTATTTACCTATACAGGGTGGGAACGATAAGTGATCTCACTCGATTATTTATAAACTATACATGATATCGAAATACTTACTGGTTACTGATCCTGAAAGTGCTTCACGATCCCTATCAAACGGTATGAATAATAGTTTACAGAATAAACCGGATGTATCCGAAAATTCAATGTTTCCAGCTTCCATACATTTTGTACAGCCCAGTCCCCAACCCGTCTGGCCAGCGTGGGGAGTGTAGACCAAATCCTCCATTTGCCTCTGGTAACTGGCTATCTTACCTCTAACTGCCGGAACACAACAATGCTGTTAACATTGTTGTTATGGCGACATACTTAGGTAAGATGGTGGTAGCTAGCCAGGCGGACTTGGAACAAGCCCTACCACCAACCAAACCGAACAGAAAATTCTGCCCCCACTGGCAATCGAACCCGGGACCTCTGCGTATGAAGCAGGTGGTCTAACCACTAGACCACAGAGGCGGTTAATATGACCTGATGATGACTATGAGGACTTATTTTGGACTGTTCTCTCTTGACTACGTTGTAGACTCACAATCGACCGGCTCCAATATAAGAAATGCGGTAATTCGACACGTATGAGAGGGGGTTCCCCACGTTGTATATTGTATGTTTTGTGTGATAGATGAAGATGTATGAGAGGGACGCTTTTTCATAGGTGGGTGGACGCCGTCTTGGATTACATTTTTGGGGGACTTTTGATGGAGTTCAATACTCAATATCTATACTCAACCTTCACTGGCTGGTTCGTGCCCACCGCTGCAACTCATTTGTAGCCAGGATCTACAGCTAGACCGCCAATAAAAACCCAACCAGTGAAGGTCAAGTTTGTCCCGGGGGAAAGTTAAACCGTCATTGGACCCGCAACGAAATTAATCAGAAGAACATAGGAGGAGTTCGAAGTTAAGGTTACTGCAGCTAGCTTACGCTGTTAACCTATGGTAAGATGGCCATCTTAGAGACTAGATCTTAATTAAGACTCCCCGCAGACTATAGACTTACTTTAGTTGGCCGATAGTTGAACCCGATTTTAATTTGAATGAAGAATCGGCCGATACCAAATCGGTGTAATCGGCGCATTTTCATACATTTCCCTGATTAACAGCCCGACCCAACTATCGGCCGGCAAAAAGTCTGCGTTCTGCGGCTTGACTAAATGTTAAGCTATCCTCAATAATCCTCATTCTAATCAACATTGTCAAATTACCCTTAATTATTCCCAAATCGATTGGCTCTATCAGCAACCGATCCTGGGCTCGGTAAACCACTATCCTCACCCCGCCCCCCATCGATATCTTAACCAGTCCCCTGGGACTGATCCCTCGGACATCTGATAGCAACCCTGTGGGTAACCACTACCCATTTTGTAGGGAAAATAAATTGGCGACAACCCTTTTGGTTAAACGATGAAATAGACCATATGCATGTAAGAAAATCTTGTTTCCCCATAAAAATTGTAGACCCCTAGTTCACCCCCTTAGGGGGTGAATTGTGTAATAATACTTGTAGCTGAATGATGAATATAAAATATGTTCACCATATGCATGTAAGAAAATCTTATTTCTCCATATAAATTGTAGACCCTTGGTGACCCCCTTAGAGAGTGAATTTTGAAATAAAAGATTCTGCTGTTCGGAGCGGAGATGAATCTACAAATCAAAGATAAACAAAATCGGTCCAGTCGTTTTTTGAGTTTATAAATGTGTTTAAAGCAAGGAAGATAGCCATCGATTATTTAGAACTAGCTTTCCGCCCGCGGCTACGCCCGCGTGGAATTTTGTCTTCATAGAAAAACGTTATCGCGCGCGTCCCTGTTTCAAAAACCGGGATAAAAACTATCCTATGTCCTTTCCCGGGACTCAAACTATGCCAAATTTCATCAAAATCGGTTCAGTGGTTTAGGCGTGAAAGCATGACAGACAGACAGAGTTACTTTCGCATTTATATTATAAGTATAGATTTTGGTACCATTTACCAGATACCAATTTCCATCTGCGGTCCTGCAATGTACCTACGACTAACTTTCACCTGAGGACCTCTTAACTTAAAACGCCCCTTTGGCCCTGGGTTACACTATCTTACTTTAACTATAAGAAACGTTCAAAGTCTGATAAACTGCATACAAAAATTTATTGACGATGATGAAGGGTGAACCAAAATGTAAGTAAATATGTAAAATATTATTATTATGTATATTGAATCTTTGCCTGACGCAAATCCTTGACATATAATATAATAATAAATAACGTTTTCGCTATTATGAATCCATCACGCTAAGCTCTCTAGTGAGGGAAAACAATTTATCGATAAAAATACATTGGCATTGTTCTAAACGCGTCTGAAATATTTAAAAATCTATTGAAAGACTTTTCCATTAAACGGGTGGTACTCGTATTTCTTCCCGGAAAATTCAAGTTTCCTGTCGCTATTTTTAAATGCATTTTTATAGAAAATTCCGACGAAGAACAAGAGAATACGTCCTATTTTGGGTAAAAGGGCATTATTGTTGCTGAACTCACAAATGTAGAGATTCTTCTGTTCGGTTTGGTTGGTCGTAGGGCTTTATCTAAGCCCGCCTAGCTAGCTACCACCATCTTACCTAAGTCTGTCGCCGTAACAACAATGTTAACAGCATTGTTGTGTTCCGGCAGTTAGAGGTAAGATAGCCAGTTCCCCCGTGGATGAGGATTCCGGGTGAAGCTCGCTACCACCTTCGGCCTGATTGTCACTTACCATCAGGTGAGATACAGGCCAAGAGCATCCTCGTTGTGACGACCTTATTATAGTTGTAACAGGTGCTAAAATGCCTTGTCAAACATATACTGTGCTTTTAAGGAAAATCGTCTTATTTCCGAATAAACGTACTCCAATAAACAACTCTGTTATAGAACCCACTTATCCTTTACGATGTTATTTTGATGCTCTCACCACCTTTCATTCATACTTATTGTATTGGATCGGTCTTTTGCTAGTATTAATGACCCATTTCTTTATATTACCTGTGTTATTATCTACCTTTATCTCTATTTTCTCAGGTACTTACATCGTTATGTGCCACATCATTAATTCTATTAACCGTGTCCATATCAAACGAGGGTTTTATCTCAATTTATCGATATTGACGATAATTCTCGGCCCCTGAACAATTCAATTTGATTTTATGCAGTGTTTTACTTTCATCTTAATTTATCGATATGACGCTCTATCATGGAACATCACTATCTCATTTCCATAAATCCAATGGCGTACGTTATTAAAGTGTCTATAAGAAGCACTATCTGATCCAATATTTGAAATATTATGACGTAAAGTAAGCGGAGTTTTATAAAAATGCTTTTTACGAGAGGAGAGGCAACGTCTTGATAAGCACTAGGGTTGGGGCATTTGCATATTTATATCGATGTTTCGTAAACACGGTATCCTTGAATAATATTAGTTAATACTTCAAGCTATATAAATATAATAATATTAGTTAATGCTTCAAGCTATACTCGTATAAGTCTAAATTGAACTATGTTAATCAATTTTTATAGATACTTAACTATATTTTGCTCTCGGTTTGCCCGCGCGTCATAGTAAGTATTTACCGCGCGTGTCTCGTTCTAAAAATGGGGAATGTTCAAAAAAACTTCTAACTACTTTTTTACTCCCTGAACTCTCTCTATATCAAAATTTCATCTAAATCGGTTTAGTATTTTAACCCAGAAAAGGTAACAGAACAGATTTATCCATAATCCCAACTAATATTATAAATGCGAAAGTAACTCTGTCTGTCTGTCTGTCTGTCTGTCTGTCTGTCTGTCTGTCTGTCTGTCTGTCTGTTACGCTTTCCCGCTTAAACCTCGCAACCGATTTTGATGAAATTTGGCATAGAGATAGTTTAAGTCCCGGGAAAGAACATAGGATAGTTTTTATCCCGGTTTTTGAAACAGGGACGCGCGCGATAAAGTTTTTCTGTGACAGACAAAATTTTGGCATAGAGATAGTTTAAGTCCCGGGAAAGAACATAGGATAGTTTTTATCCCGGTTTTTGAAACAGGGACGCGCGCGATAAAGTTTTTCTGTGACAGACAAAATTCCACGCGGGCGAAGCCGCGGGCGGAAAGCTAGTGACCTATAAAAGCTGTTTCAGCCCACATAATAATTAGAAACAAAAGTTTTTTCTTCTTTGTTCTAATATCATTAGCATTCCAAAAACATCTACTAAAGGCTGGGTTGCACCACCTAACTTTAACGGTAACTATGACGATAACCGGTGCTTTTTGTATGGAGTTTGACAGATTTTTGACGTTTGTCAAAGTTAAATTAAGATGGTGGAAACTAGCCTAAGTGAAATCGAAAATTGGCAGCAATCCAACATAAACTTAGTGAAAAACAAAAGTAAACCTAAGCACATACGGAATAGTAATTAGTTTGGCGTAAAGTAAGTTATCACTTACGAACCGAGTACTAACGCGCTTGCTCTAGCTTATTTGCAACTTGAGGAGCGTTTACACGGCACGATTTTGTGAAAAAATATTAAGAAGTTTTCTGTAAGTTATCCCAGTTTTTGGAAAAAGGTAACGTGCGTGATATATCGCAATTAACGCGGTCCCACGGGTTAAAATTAGTTATTAAATATTGCTCTCACAAGGTGGACCGACGACCTCATAATGGTACGGGACCATTCCCACCTCTCGTTCCCACCACTGCAACTCCTGTGTAGCCAGGATCTACAGCTTGACCGCCATATAAACCCAACCAATGAAGGACAATTTTGTCCCGGGGGAAAGTTAAACTGTCATTGGACCCGCAACGAAATTAATCAGACAGAAGAACATAGGAGGAGTTCAAAATTTAAGGTAAAGGTCATAAAGGTAGCAGGAAGACGTTGGATGCAGGCCGCTACCAACCGTGCGATGAGGAAATCATTGGGGGAGGCATATTATGTTCGGAAGTGGAGTGTCCTGTGGCTGAAATGATGATGATGATGACGATGAAATAATGCTAGATACTCTTTGTAGTAAATACGATTTTCTTGTCATTTAAAATTGAAAATCGTACTTTGCAAACTCGACGTTAAACTTGAAGTCTATTTGGCTGCTTTAACTTTGTAGCTAAGTTTTTAGCAAAGCACTTTTATTGCCCTCCGTAAAGTTTCTCAGAAATGTGTTTAGTTGAGCACGCGGAGAAGTGGAATAGGGCGATGTTGCCTGTTTGCGTCCTCTTACGTAGCCACTCAAGGCGTGTATTAAACTATGCGACGCATCACTCTCTAAAACTGTGAAGTCATTTGTAATAAGGCTATTAAAGGGTGCTAAATCAGTAAAAAGTTACGTGTTTTGATTTTTTTAAACAAGTGTTTTAATTTTTTGAAATTAGTCTTAATAAATCCTGCTTTACCCTACTACACTGCTTTGGGACAATAATGTGGGCTAGTGAAAATATTTAGGAATGTCTGTGTCTATAAAGCTAGGCTATAAGGGTTCTGATAATGGCAGTATGGTAATTTACCACTGTTTTTAGGGTTCCGTAGTTCTGACAAGGAACCCTTATTTTTAATCTAACATGGACTTGAATAAGGATTTTTTTAAATGATAGGTGAACGCAAACTGGTGACGTGACCCTACCATTTGAAGTTTATATCCATAACAATGTATCGTTTATGGTTTATGAACTGAGCTGTTATTTTGAATACATCGTTTAACTGAAATAAGTTTACATTCGTGATAGAATGTAAGTGCATTCGTCGTAAAACGAATATAAGAAATTTTAAAACTAGCTACTTTGCCCGCGGCTTTGCCTGCGTTTTTTCTCTACTACTAGTAGAAAGTCTTGCGTCTTGTCGTCCTGCTATCACAACATTTAAATAATAATGTTTCTTTCTGAAAATGCGCTTCTAACAAATAAGCAACTCTATCTGTCAGATATCTCTGTAAAAAACCGAACGTTTTATTTTATATAATCTGACAGATAAGTTCCTGATAAGCTATCTGGGACTTTATCAGCAGTGTTGAATAAGGTCCCAGACAATGGCTGACGCAAAAATCGGACAAAAACTTAGGATTAAGGATAAAAAATCAAATGTATATTTATTTATAGAATAACTTCGCTACTCCACGTGTCGAACTAAATCTGTATTTTTCCGGGAAAAAGGAAAACTTGACCTTTATCAGGTTATTTTCTCACCTTCACCTTGGCCGTTAGGTGAGAAAATTTATTTTCTTACTTTCATATTACATACTTACTTTAATATGTTCTGGATCTCGACTTTAGGTAATAAACTCGGGTTTTGTAGATACGTTTGCTAATGGGCCCATACATGCTATATTTCACTATGTATCAGAATGTCCAATTTGCAAAAATGTCAAGTGGTAGCAAAATGTCAAAAGTCTCAAAATGTCCAAATCGCAAAATGTCCAAGTCGCAAAATTTCGCAACTTGGTCATTTTGAGACTTGGACATTTTGCTACCACTTCACATTTTGCAAATTGGGCATTCTGAGACTAAACCTACGTTTCTCATGTATGTAAAAGAAAGTAAACATTTCGACCACTTAATTACTAGAGAAAAACCGTAGTTGCAAAACGAAAACGTTCTTTTAAATTTTTATTTTAAATAGAAACCGAATCTTATACCTTTCACCAACATTTTTATCTACATGCACTTACATAAAAAATACACAAAAACTGACATTAATATATTTATTTTATTTTAAACATTACAGCACAGTCATACAACAGTATTATTATATTACTAACATGTATTTTTCGCAGGGAAAAGACTTCTAAAAATTTTCAGATATTTGTGTGTGTGTCAAATAAAAATATTCAGTTAAAAATTCAATTTACTTTTTTCCCTGAGAAAAATACAAAATACATTCATAACAGGAATACAAGCAAGCTTCAGCAACTAATAACTGGTATGTATTATGCTTACGAATTACAATTTAAAATCGTAATTACAATTTTTGATACACTACTGAAAATTGTAATCTCGAAATTACAAAATTCAATCGTAACTATCAAGTTTTTGAAATATTTGGAATTGCAATTTGGAACTAGAAAATGCAATTTTTTTCATGGTTTATTTTAAAAGTTACCATTGAATTTAAATGAAACGCTTTTTCATAATGCAATTTTAATTTACAGCTTCACTATTTTACCTTATTAGTTAGCTTTACATAGCTTAATGCATCCACTACAGAGGTTTAACTATTAACATACAAATGTACACCAGATGAAGAACGAAGCTCGCCATTATTTCAACTAGTGAAAAATTGTAACAACTACTAGAAATTGCAATTTTCATTTTTGTAATTTTCAAATGCGAGCTTCGTTTTTCTTTGTACTCCAATTATAAATAAGTATTGTTATATTATAAATTTTCCATGCACATATAAAACTTGGTACAAACACACTCTTTTATGGTATATTTGAAGACATAAAGTCAGTTCAAGGGAAAGAAACATGCAAGATGTTGGAACAAATAAAAGCACAGACAAGCAAACAAATTATACAAGACAAAAAAACACAGACACAATGTCTCTAAACACGACAATCTATATATGAGAAGATTGGAATATATTATTTTGGTTGTTTATAATATTTTTGTAGCTTTCATACGATTGGCATGCACCGCTATGCGAGGTGACAGAGATAGAGAATATGAAGGGTAACAAGTTAAAAAGAGATGATAAGAGTGTGTTTGAATTTTATATGTGCAGGGAAGAGACGTGGGCCATGACGTCATGACGTCGAACGAAGAATACCGTCCACGGGACAATGACGGTAAGTGTTTATTAATAGTGTTAAGTTTGCCCATAGTGTCTAAAGCAAATAGTGCAAAATATACGAAGCTACCTAATTGACTAGAAGAAAGGACGTAGCACACTTATCAACGCGGAAAGGGATCGTAACCATATCAACTCGAGACGGTCAGTACTTACCTAATCTTTGTATGAAACTCCACTCGAAAAGCGATGTCAGCTCGCGAAAGGCGACACGTTGATCCCTCTACTCTGCGGGTTGATAAGATAAGTGTGATATGACCTTTCATCATCATCATCATCATTTCAGCCATAGGACGTCCACTGCTGAACATAGGCCTCCCCTAATGCTTTCCACGTTGATCGATTGGTAGCAGCCTGCATCCAGCGCTTCCCTGCTACCTTTACGATGTCGTCAGTTCACCTTGTAGGTGGACGTCCCACACCTATATGACCTTTAAGCAGCTTTATTTATTTTTACATTCTCCCCTATTCGTCTGGCCAGCCAAAACCTCCAACTGCCTATGGTACAAATTAGGGGAGAGAGTGGAGACTAAAAAACCTGATGATAAAACAGATTTAAAGGCGTCAATGATGTTTTTTTTTCAGTTATTTTTAAACGAAAATGGCAAAAAGTTTTTGATCTCTAGTCTAGTAAATTAAATAATCCAATTTGTATGATGAAATAAGAAATTTCAGCTTTGGAGTAATGTTTGTTCGTCGAGTAATACTCCAGACACTTCGCAATACTAAATTACCTACGTCTAATCTGATATTCAGAAAGAATTTTACTGGGAATGTTTATTTTAGTTTCTAACTACAAAATGTACAAAGATTAATCAGATTTAAGAAAATGATTTTGCCGTTGTTTGTAAAAATCAATTTTTGTAAGTATCATTACATTTATCAAAAGCATGCACAAGCACATACTTTCAACAGCATGCAAACTTTAGCATGAATATACTAAGTTCTGTTTTCATTCAGGAATAAGTTAATAATTAGCTTTTTTTAGCATGTTTAGGGTTACTGCTTACCTAGTTCATTTATTTCCAAATACTTTTTATCTTTTTTTGTGACATCATACATGTTCTGTACAAGTACGAGTACAAAAATGATTAAACTACTTAATTTATTCCGCTGAATAAGCTTTAAATTCCAATAAAAAATGCACTTTGTATATTTTTGCCCGCGGCTATAAGTGTGCCCCTTAAATACTACCTTTTTTTGTTATTTTTGACGTTCTTAAAAGTGCCAAAATACTGAACAAAATTGAATTAATATTTATGATTTGATTTGATTTATACATGAAATTAATTGCATCCAGATCGTAGCAAATCTGTAACTAACTACTGAGGACTCAGTAGTTTTGTTAGGACTAACATCAGCATCTCTAATGAGGACTAATTGCCTACAAATAGCTCTTAATTACAATTACTAGCGTAGTCGTTTGTGGTTGTCAAGCGAACTGGTATAGACAGTAATTGAGCTGACTAAGAATTAATGATTAGGAATAGATCAAGTTTAGTATAGCTCAAGACGATGAAAACTATTCTTTTCAAACAAATACTTTAAGGCCCGATTCGACCAAACTTATATCCGAGAATAACTCCTGGTACAACTGGCACATTGACAGTTTCAGTATGGGAAATATGGCAAAATGTCGAATAACTGACGATTTATTCTGAGATTAATATTTACTCTTGTTTAGTCGAATCTACCCTGACACCGACCAACAACTATCTTCATTGATGATTAACTTATCCCTCGTTGTAAAATTAAGTTTTATCATAATTGACAGTTTTTGTTGCGAACTTTAGTAAAAGTTCCAGTTCTTCTTCTTCTTCTTTTCGTGTCGACAACAAATCTACACAGTGTTAGCCAACTTTACATCCAAGGCCATATTACGAAAATACAAAAATATTAAAAAAATATGTTTAGTTTAAAAACATTATTTTTAATATTACAATGTTTTTAATATACACACAAACGGTACTTCTACCCTATTTTTATATCCTGTGTGCTTACCATGAGCTTACGTGTCTCGATAGCGACTGCGTAAAAAAATGACATTAAATGTATGACAGATTGTACAGCGCCCCTAGCGGCTAAGTACTTTCAAGAACTAAAATCTTCATAATATATTCGCTAGCGAGCACACCTAGCGTAAACTCATGGTAAGCACACTGTAATCAAATTGAGACCAGCATTGCTTTTAACCATTTTAGTTATATGCCGTATCTGAATAAAAAACAAACAAACAAAATGCGTATTAAATTGGATTGGGAACGTCAAACAGATGAAATACGATCTACATTTTTATTGCAAAATTGGCAATGAATACGAGTATACCAATATCGCAAACTTAATTGAAAGCTTTGAAATATGAAACTTTTATTTATTTTATCACAATGATCAATGTTATTTGGTCATATTACAAAGTCTGTCAAATAGTGGTAGAGAGAGAATGAGAAATAGGACAGATGTAGCAATATTTTTTAAAATATCTATTCTTCTATACTAATATTATAAATGCGAAAGTTACTCTGTCTGTCTTGCTTTCACGCCTAAACCACTAAACCGATTTTGATGAAATTTGGCATAGAGATAGTTTGAGTCTCGGGAAAGGACATAGGATAGTTTTTATCCCGGTTTTTGAAACAGGGACGCGCGCAATTAAGTTTTTCTGTGACAGAAAAAAATCCACGCGGGCGAAGCTGCGAGCGGAAAGCTAGTCTATTATTTTTCGCTAAAACGTGTTTATGTTTCACACTTTCTAATTTTCATGACAAGTTAATACTTTTCTATACGGGACTATTCCCACCTCTCGTTCCCACCGCTGCAACTCCTGTGTAGCCAGGATCTACAGCTTGACAATATTAATTCGTCAATGGACATGGCGCACAATTTTTGTTGAAGATGCCAAAAAAAACTACAAAAAATTAGAATGAATACTGTATTTTTACTTTTTTGATATCTTTAAAAATGACTGAAATATTCAAGCTCAAAGTGCGCTTNCCTCCTCTCTACAAGTAGAGTTCAATAATTTTCCCCTGAGCTCAAGTATCTGTTTCTCCAATTTATCTATTTCCTGATGAGCGTTCATAAGTGACTGGTTAAGGTCTGATATCAGTTTTTGTAGGCTCAATAATTCAGCTGTTTTTGTAGTGTTATCAGTTGAAATGCTTCTAGGTGGTGTAATGTTATGGGAAAATTGCTTCGAATATCTTTTTTTTTCAGAACAGGAAGATTTTTTCTGTGGAGATGTACAGATGTTTTTCAGAAGTTGTATTTCTTTGTTTAATTTGTCTATACATTTTTTTAAATCTTTATTTTCTAAAATAGTAGTCTCTAATTCTGTCTCTGTTGAAATTAAAGTCGTTTTTAGCTGGTTTATTTCTTCTCGGTACTCATGTTCTGTTGCTGAATCATTTAGTAGTGTATGTTCTGCACTCTTTGACAGCCTTTTACTTGATATGTATGAGTCCTCCGACATGTCTGTATTATTCAAGAGACTATGTGATTCCTCTTGACAAAGTCCGGTTTCAGTTGTGGAATTTGTGTAAATCGGAGAATCATTTGGAGTTGGTGAAGGTTCTGTATTTTCAGGTAAAGTATTTTTTATTTTATTATTGCTTTTTGCAATATTTTTCCTCCTAGTTGTGACATTATTATCACATTTGCTATTTTTAGCCTTTGATTTCATACAAGATGGGCAGGCCCAATTCTGTTTCTTGGTTTTATCCATAATACGATATAATTTTTCTGAAACACCTACACATCCAAACTCAAAATGTTTCATACATTGTGTGCATTTTATGGTGTCTTTTATATCAGTCTTGGATTTGCATTTGTAACAAGATACAAGTGTCGACATCTTGTGGGCGTTTACAGAAGCTTTTTGTTGTGGTTCAGATGCCATGTTGATCGATTGTGGATCTTAGTAATATTGTAAGATTGTACCATAAAAATTCTGCCACTCAACAACAGATGGCGTTGTATAAGTTCTTGTTTGAGATAGGATTCTGTCACAAAGTGTCTTTTCTACTCGTCAATAGATGGCGTGGTTCGGTTGTCGCAAATTAAATGTCTTATTTGTAGGCACATAAAAGTCATTATCGTGTCGCACTATTTTTGAAGTTTGAAATAAACAACCGTCCGTTTTTGTTTATGTTTGTCTTTTTGTTAAATATTTCATTTTATTCACACTATGTTTGAAATATTTATCTTATATTGTTCACAATCGTTCAAAGTTACTATTGTCTTGTTTTGTTTACACTTTCAACGCGATTATTGTCATTTTATATACACGATTCACTGTTTATATTCATAATATAGCGTAATTGTTTCATTTTTACAATAATATTTACGGAGCTCGATATGAACGTGACGGACAGCGCCATCTAGCTGAGATGCTCATTCAATAATTATTACAGCACTTATGACCAATTACGTAACCCGGTACAGCTGGATAAACACTGTGACGTCATACCCCCAACCCGTCTGGCCAGCGTGGGGAGTGAAGGCCAAATCCTCCATTTGCCTCTGGTAATTTAGAGGGCAGTGCTCCTGTAGTGGAGCTTTCATTTTGCGACTTGGACATTTTGCAAATTGGACATTTTGCAAATTGGACATTTTGCGACTTGGACATTTTGCAAATTGGACATTTTGCAAATTGGACATTTTCAAAAATTGGACATTTTGCAAATTGGACATTTTGCATATTGGACATTTTGCGACTTGGACATTTTGCAAATTGGACATTTTGCAAATTGGACATTTTGCAAATTGGACATTTTGCGACTTGGACATTTTGCAAATTGGACATTTTGCAAATTGGACATTTTGCAAATTGGACATTTTGCAAATTGGACATTTTGCGACTTGGACATTTTGCAAATTGGACATTTTGCAAATTGGACATTTTGCCACTAGGACATTTTGATACTTGGACATTTTGAGACTAAACCATTCAACCCTTCTTTATTCAAACGTATCGAAAAACATTAGTTCTTCGCTTTAAATAAAAGAAGACCCAAATCACTATTACCTCTCTCTATCAAAAGCTGGAAACATTGAATTTTCGGATAGATCCAGTTTATTCTGTTACCTATTATTGGTACCGTTTAAAAGAGCCCGTAAAGCAATTTCAGGTTCAGTAACCAGTTTTTCGATAGTTTATAAATAATGGAGTGAGATCACTTATCGTTTCCACCCTGTATACTATCAAAATATCTCAACCCTCGCTTGTCTACAATAAGCACTTGAAACGCGTTAAACAGAACAATAAGCGATCTAATTGCCTCCCTAATGCACATCGGATATACTTGATTACATTCCATTAGTCACGTCTTCTATGACCGTAATTACATGTCAGTATTAATCAGTTGAATATTATTGCAAGTAGAATATCACAACACAACTTGATTCTCTTGAATCTCCAATGTATGAAGCTCTCTGATTTTTAATTCATCATCATCTCAGCCATAGGATGTACTGCCCGGTTGGTAGCGGCCTGAGTCTAGCGACTTCCTGCTACCTTTACGATGTCGTCGGTCCACCTTGTGGGTGGATGTCCCACTCTGCGTTTTCTGGTACGTTTTTTATTTACCAGAGGCAAATGGAAGATTTGTTCTACCCTACCCACAATGGCCAGACGGGTTAGGAAGTCCTGATGTTCGCATATCGTCCCATGATGGATACGACCTGCAAGCTTTCAAGAAGAGAGCGTATCTTCACCTTAAAGGCCGGCAAAGCACTTGTAACGCCCCTGGGTCTGCGGGTGTCTATGGGCGACGGTAATCACTTACAATCAGGTGAACCGTCTGCTCGTTTGCCTCCTGTCACATAAAAAAAATGGCCTTCATATGCTCGATGCGTGCTTTGATAAACTTTTATCGATTTTGCACAATCCGTACATTAATTTGTTGTCTAAAATCGTCGATAAGATTTTATCACGACGTGCATCTTAACCCGCCTAGTCACCTTTTACGACTTCCACGGGAAGAGTGGGGGTAATGGTTTTATAATAATGTTCATCGTCAGGTCATTCAGTCTCCACTGCAGAAGTATGACCCTCTAATTTACCAGAGGCAAATGGAGGATTTGGCCTACACCAGGCGTGAGGGGTTGAGCATATAATAGAATAATTATTATTGACGGGATCGCTACCATGTACCTCATTTACGAGCCTCCGATATTTCGGCGCTGTTGCAAGCGCCATGATCATGGAGTAACATTCCCGTCAATAATTTATTCTGTTAAACAACGGAACTATTCCCACCTCTCATTTCCACCACTGCAACTCCTGTGTAGCCAGGATCTACAGCTGGACCGCCATAAAAACCCAACCAATGAAGGTCAAGTTTGTCCCGGGGGAAAGTTAAACTGTCATTGGACCAGCAACGAAATTAATCAGAAGAACATAGGAGGACTTCGAAATTAAGGTTCGACTTCCCTCTATTGCAAAGCTGATGGACAATTTATTCTGTTAGTGAGCATAATAATGTTACGAATAAATAAATTATGGTATTTCTTTCTTTCTAAACACCGTGTCCATTGTCCACAGTGCCAGACGACGTGCAGCAGCCAGTGCAGAGGTCAGCTCCTCTGCTGCAGTCGCCACAGTACACCGGCGGCAGGCCCCAGCCTTACAGTGAGTACATGCATTTACATAACTTTGATATTAAATACATTATACAGACGTAGTGTATGTATAAACATAAGTAACGCAGGGATACATTCAACAAATTCAAGCTAAAGTATTTTTTTTACAAAAAAAAACCTTATTCATTTATTTACTAAATCAAAGAAGAACTGTTACCCTAACCAACTGTGGATGTGCCATGAGACGCATGGAACACCACTACACATCCACACAGATTGCCTACCTATGATGTGGACAAACACATCCTAAGCTCACAGGATGTAAAATATATCACCCCTGGAAAGATACAGTAAAGAAAGTAGAGATAATATTATAAATGCGAAAGTAACTAAGGAACTGCTAAAGTTCAAAAGATACAAAGCCTGTGCAGTGACTAGAATACTGACCGGCCACTGCAAACTAAACAAACATAAATCGAACATGAACATGACCGAGGAAACTCTGTGCAGATTCTGCCATACAGAAGAAGAAACGGCCATGCATGTTCTTTGCTCATGCTTCCCGCTTATGAGCAAAAGAAGTATCCATCTCGGGCGACACATCATGCACCCTGATGAGATAGCAGATATCACGCTCCAAAGAATCTGGAAATTTATAGACTCAACGGGACTAAGCAGTGAACTCTAAAGACAAGGGCTGCCACAATAGATCAAACCTGGTCGAGTTGGCGCAAGTAAAGGCCCAAAAACCAATAATAATAAATAACTCTGTCTTTTTCTGTGACAGACAAAATTCTACGCGGGCGAAGCCGCGGGCGGACAGCTAGTTTACCATAAACTCAATTCATCACATTTTTCTACGTTCCAAACACTGAAGGTTAATTCTACACAAATATATGCAAATTTTTCATTTAAATAGATTTTACACATACCTTATTCTGTGACATATCGACATACTATGATCCATATGAAATTACTTGCTATAGTTAATTGGATAACGTGTTGCAGACTTGCAGACATGTGTCTACGTCGTGTTCAAACTTCTCTAATCTAGCCTGTTCAGACAAGTTTAGCGTTGTCTGGTGTCCCATTTATGTGGGACGTCCCGATTTTCGAGTCTCTAGTGACATGACCCGATTTACCCTTCATTTGCATAGTATAGTATATCTTATTTCCAGGTTTTTCGCTAACCTCTGTGTAAAAATCTATGTACACACGGCCACAGTGTTAACTATCCATTTCCGTTTTTGCTCTCACTCTCATTAAATGGTGATTCTTTGCGATAGAACGAGATGACATGACCGGCAATGGGCAGTTAACGCTGTTGCCGATAGTACATACATAATGTTCAAACTGATAAATAAATAAAATATTTCTGCACTCGTTGAAAAGCAAGAAAAATAGCAAAAGTGCAAATACAACGACATTTAGGAATCAATTTTGATAAAGTGATCATAGAACGGTTCAAAAAACATATTGTCCCATTTTGAAAATGTCCCAGTTTCTACCTTCCGTCCCGATATTTATCTGGAACTGGCAACACTAGTCTAGTTTCGTACTAGGTTTAGAACATGCGTGGTATGAGTTCTGCCTACGGATTGCGCTATTAATAGAACTGACTTCCGACATTATTATGGAACTTGTAGATACTTGTACTTAAGTGTTTAATAGCAAATTAGAACCAAAGTAACCATATAGCCCAAAAAATTTCTTAACTATCAACGGGATTATTCCCACCTCTCGTTCCCACCGCTAGAACTCCTGTGTAGCCAGGATCTACAGCTTGACCGCCAATAACCCAACCAGTGAAGGTCAAGTTTGTCCCGGGGGAAAGTTAAACTGTCATTGGACCCGCAACGAAATTTATCAGAAGAACAGTAGCTCCTCTACGAAGATGTTAAGGTTCCAAACTGAAGTAGGCAGTGGATGGGGCACATAGCTCGTAGAGCTGATGGGCGTTGGGGCAGAAAAGTTCTCGAGTGGCGATCACTGGTCGGAAGACGTAGTATGAGCAGGCCCCCCACTCAGTGGACCGACGATCTGGAGAAGAACGCGGGAAGCCCCTGGATGCGGGTAGCGCAGGACTGGTCATGGTGGAAATCCTTGGAGGAGGCCTTTGTCCAACAGTGGCAATCTTTTAGCTGAAACGTACAAAGTGCTTGTAACATAGTACAATCTCTTATAGTAGTAGACTAGCAGCCGCCTATGACTTCGTACGCGTGGATCCCGTTTTATCCCCTTAGGGGTTGAATTTTGCAAAATCCCGTCTTAGTCCCTGCGTTCTAAAAGGAACTCCCATGCAAAATTTGAGATTTCTAGCACTTGTAGTTTCTGAGATTTAGAGATTAATATTACTTAACTAAATGACAACAAATATGATATCCTTCACTGCAAATCTTTAAACAATAAATTATCGGTACTATTTAAATGCTAAATACCTTATACAATCGAAAGCTCTCAAAAGCTCTAAACTACGTCTAAACTAGAAACAATTAAAGTGCGCCAACCGTGAAATATCTAGGAACAAGCGAGTCGGAGAGCTGTTCAGGTCGCCCCTTAGAAGGGATGCAGTCCGACGCGGAAATCCCGTATCCCGGACCGGGATCAAGGGGTTTAGTTGCACCGCCAGGGCTGGCAAAGTGGCTAGTTCAAAATATCATTTTCTTTTTAAAGCCGTATACGGAAAGAAAGCTGGAAACTTATAAGTAAACTTATAAGTATACTTATAAGCGCTTGTCAGCGCTGGTCCGTTCTACACAAAGGAAGCAAGTTGAATGGCATTTTAAATGGCAGCGTCCAGCGCTGACCAGCGCGTGTTGAAACTTGTCGGCACCGTTCAGTGCTTATCGGCGCGCGTTCATATATTTTCCTGCGCGGGTTACCAGCGCTGTCAAGCGCCGGTAAGCGCTTATAAGTTTCCAGCTTTCTTTCTGTATACGGCCTAACATCGGGAAATGCTTTGGGCATATCCACTGGTCGATGAGCACAGCGAGTGGGTTATGTGGGACTAAAGACGGGGCTGCTCACCAAAGATGGGGCCTACCCACTAATACCCGACGGTGTCCACCTGTGCCCAATGACACGCAGCCGCGAGTTATTGCTCTAGCTCGGACATTCGTCCGCAGCTCCGCTCTAGGCTATAGCGAGAGAACCCCCAATCCCTTCCTCCAGTTGTTTTTTATACTGGTTTTCTGCTCGTGGCCCTGGTACAACAGACCCCCGGCCCACGGTAGCTGGTTAAAATATCCTAACCCATCGTATTCTGCAAAAAAGTGTGATATCTTTCATTCAATTTGCCTGCATCCAGTGCTTTCCTGCAACCTTTATAAGGTCGTTGGTCAACCTTGTGGGTGGACGTCCCACGCTACTTATTTCAGTAGATAGCCTCCACTCCAGAACTTTGCTGCCCCGTCGGCCGTCAGTTCTGCGTATTTTGTGCCCTGCTCATTGCCACTTCAGCTTGCTAATATCTTTGATTCTGATGGACCTTTTTGAAGGCGAGAGTGAATAGGCACTTACTGGGCAGATAGATATGTACCATCCTAGACTGCATCTCACTTAACACCAGCTGCGATTGCGGTCTTATCTGATATCTGCGTTATCTTGCATTATAAAAAATAGTTTTCGTACTTTTTTCGACAACCCTATCTAAGTCCGACAATCGATGCCGAACTGTCCCCGTCTCTGGTCATAGCCAACTTTTACCGCGTCCGGTGTTTCGGCCGTCGATTCTCGAGTGCAAAGTTGATACTTTGTTTGTATGCAGATGCCTTAGATTTAGGACGAGTGGGGACTTCACAGTTGGAGCATTTATCTGACTTACAGTTGCATAACTATTGTACGAACTATGGAACATCAAGTTACAACGTCTGTAATTGTAATAAAGTCACATAGAGGCAATTTTGCAACAAAAATGAATGTACGAAACATTATTGTATGAACTCACTGGACTATTAGTTTGACTTGCTTTAATTTCAAGCTTTTATTTTCAACATCAACGTCATAATCATCATCATCGTGATATTCAGTGCCTACAAGAGCCAATTAATTCTATGTAGGTAAACATTATAGAGTTTCTTGGTCTGAATTATTCACTGGTTGTATGGAAAAAATATAAAATGGTAATAGTCTCGTAACTGCCACTTTTTGTTTTTTACTATAAACTGCAACTCAAATACACAGATTTCAGTCAAACGAATCTAATTCATTTCAAACTGGCAGCGAACTAACGTCCTCTGAACTTTGCCCGCTGAACTTTCACCGTGACGCGGACGTTTCGCGAAACGCCCTGCTGCTCTCGGCTGGGTTAACAAGCGTAGATTTGAATGGGAAATTCGCGGATTTGTCGGTTAAAAAGCATTTTAAATCGGTCATGGAAATAAAAGTATGTGACATGTAAAACTATCTCTCATCTAAACGGTCTTAAATATTATGCTGAGTTGCACCACCAAACTTTGACCGTAACTATAACGATAACCGCTGTTTTTTTGTATGGAGTTTGACAGATTTTTGACGTTTGTCAAAGTTAAAGTAAGATGGTGCAACCCAGCCTTGTGTTTAGCAATGTTGTCAATAAAATAAGTTCGACAATGTGTAAAATTGTGTCCAAAATTAATAAACGCACCTACTTTCTCCTTTCCTCACTAAAATCAGAGTCCTAATTTGGCTGGAAATTATAGTCTCGTATTTTGATAACATTCTATAATATTTTTTTCGAATTCAAATATTCCCTTAGTGTCTTTGCGTATTTCTTTAATTGTTTAGTTTAATTTCCGCGAAAATAGGCTACGTAATAAGTAGGGTTGCCAGGCGTCCGGCTTTTTACGGTCTTGTCCGGCCAAATATTGTGTTGTCCGGCCTGTCCGGCTTTTGTTAGGCTTTTTATTGGGCTGCCGCGCCAGGCGAAAGTCGAGCCACAGTCACATATCCGGCTTTTAGGGTAAAATGTCCGGCCAAATGAAGCACGGAGTCCGGCTTTTCTAATTTTGGACCTGGCAACCCTAGACGTACCATCTTCGCGCACACCAGCGCCGCCAAGACAGCTAGGAGTCGGAGTGCTCGCGATGGCCGAAATCGGTCGGATGGATCATCATCATCATCATCATCATTTCTTTAATGTATTTTCCGTACTGCATAAAACAATAACAAGGAAATAACGCGCTACAGAAATTTTTGATCACATTTAGGTAAATAATTATATAATCTTCAATCTTGCTCTATAAAACAGAATCTTTGTTATTCCGACTCGGACTTAAGTTCTTTTTTGCAATACTCACTACTTGATAAGTAGTAGTGGAAGTAAAAACCTTACTTTTTTACCACATTCAAGGTAGCATTTTCCGATATTCTCAGTCCATTTGGAATACGTACAGCGCATTACCTCACTCTATAACGTTTTAAATCCGCAATTTGATTTAAATGTGCTCAATTTTATTTAAATCGTTGTGCCACTGCTCATTTGTAGTCGTCTTACAACTGAAATAGATTACGTAGCATCTCTTATATCTATGTTACAGGAAATGTATGAAATCCGTCATTGTATACAATTCCTAGGAATTGTGTATAAGTCCTAAAATCACCCGGAAATGTGTGATGTAAATTATATGAGACACATTCCTAGGAAAATTACACATTTCCTAAACAGCAATCGGAAATGTAATTAAGATTTTTTTTTTACACAAAATTATTTTTATTACGCCACTTTTTGTTCTCCGAAACTTAAATGGCGCTACCGCGCCGCGGCAGCTGTGTATGTGTAAGGTCGCAAGTCTAACCTAACCTAACCCAGACTTTGTTATCCAGCTACAGGAGTACTAAAACCTTCATGTCAATAATAGTTTAATAAAAGAGATGTTAAAATTACGGCTTTCCAATACTTCAGCGTAATATGCGTGATGCCGAAAGAAAGGTATGCCAATAAATTTAAGGCAAACATTTTTTTCGACCAAAGTATAATAGTGCGAAAACAACTGTCAGGTTAAACAATAATAATTGTGAGTTAAGTACCTATCGGCCAATGTGGTTTGGCTAAATGAAAATTTAGGCGTACCGAGGGACACCCGATCACGCGACCGCGCTTGTGCCGCTTAGTTTTATACATTTCCTAATACAATATTGGAATTCTATAAAATTCCTAGGAAAAGTATAAATTTCCTAGGATATGTGCGTATTAAAAAATCTCTGAAGCAATATTTTATACATTTCCTAAATAGCTTCGGAATTGTATACATTTCCTAGGAATAGTATACAATTCCTAGAATTCATACATTTCCTGTAACATCTACACTAATATTATAAATGCGCGAGTTTCTGTGTCTGTATGATTCGGTTTTATGTCCGAACTGTTGAACCAATATAAACCGATTGTGGTATGTAAAGGTAGCAGGGAAGCGCTGGACGCAGGCCGCTACCAATCGATCAACATGGAAAGCATTGGGGGAGGCCTATGTTCAGCAGTGGACGTCCTATGGCTGAAATGATGATGATGATGATGATGATAGAGATAGATTAGATATAGAAGAAAGACAAAGCATATTGTCGCTAAAATATCATTATTTTAGCCCGCTGCAGCTTTTTAAAGAGCAAATCTTATCTACATTTTAAAAGTTAAATTATACATGAAATATAGTTATATCATCAGGTCATTTAGTCTCCATTGCAGGAGCACGACTCTCTTTAACTTTACTTGAGGCAAATGGAGGATTTGGCATACACTCCCCACGCTGGCCAGACGGGTTAGGGAGGCAGATCTGGGGGCACGGCAGTGCCCCCGCCAAGTCGAGCGCGAAGCAAACACTGCCGTACCATCCTTTACTGGAACCATTTCGCCGCATTTTCAGGCCCCTATTTGAGAACCTCTGGATAAGACCAGAACGCAGAAATTTTCGTCATCTAGTAAGCTATAATCACATACTTTAAATCCAAAATTTCNTTCTGCTGAACATAGGCTGTATAAAATATTCTCAAAATAGTAAAAAACCTTTGATAATTTACTATTTGATAAAGAATTTACGTATTTATTATTGATTAGGACTAATGTATACCATTATTTATAATTATGGAGTCGGTGTTGGAAGATTTTTTCAATTATTGGTAAACCAAATAAATAAATAAAAATAAATAAAATAAAAATTTGAAGATTTTATAGTTTCCTTGAGCTGTCACTTGACAGCCTGGCATACTTTTACGATGGTGGATCAAAGTATTTTGGTTTGACTATAGAGCGTGAGAACACGCACACAGTCATAATTATTTTAGTGTGAATAAAACTAGCATCGAAATTACCTAAACTTGACATGCCACGCTAGACGTAAACGCTCTTAAGTAATGTTAGTTAGTGCACACTAAGTTTTCATTTTATTTGGCCTACAGATAATTGTATCCAATGTTTATTTTCTTTCAAGGTTGTTAATGCATTTCGTGGTAGTTTCCGTTATTCTGCCAAGAAATGCTGGAATAACATACCACCACCTTTTAAAAGTTGTCATTCATTTAATTCTTTTAAATTAAATTATAAAAAGTATCTTTTAAACTTGCAAAAACATACATAATTAACAATAGTAGTACTTGCCTATCAGTCTTAAATGATAATAGACACCACCTATCCCTCCATGTCATAATATAGTATAAACTTATTTCACCCGTGCATGAGTTGCTTGTTCTTGGTTGTCATCTGTCTTCTATTTTATAGAGCTTAGATATAGAGTTTATGAACTGTATAAAAATATGTTCAAGTTTCACGTAGGTAAATAATGTTGATTGATGTTTCTGGGCGGGCTGCGCCCTTCTGCTGAACTGGCATCCGCAGAATACCAGTGGTCGTGACGTGCTCTCTGTCGTCACGGCTTATACTGAGCAGATGCCATTTTGGTGCGTGTACTCTGTTTTTAGTGTTTAAGTTGTTATTTATTTGTAACGCTTTTAATACTCGCATCAAATAAATACTTTCTTTCTTTCTTTCTAATGCTATTGGTAAGAATTGAAGTAATTTTGATCTCTTTTAAGTACTATGAAAGTACTACTATCTCCAAACCAACTGAACGTACTTCATTTGTGACAGGCCGATCGTATGGAGGGCATCTTTTGTGCATGCAATCTTCGCTTAGCTGGAAAAGTTATGGGTTCCGTCTTATGTGGATAGTTGGACTATTTCTCACATTTTGGGAGTCTCGAAATTAAACCATTAAACGCGAGGGGATGGGAGTCCCTCCCATAGCTTTCCTCCTGTTCTCCTAAGCTTTAAGATTGAAGTAAATAGGTATTTACTAAGCAAGCATGCTGTATTTTAGCTTTATTTTATTATTTTATTCATGATAATAAACAATGGAGAAGTATCGTGGTATTGAAAACATTAATTATGTTTATATCCGTTGTCTAGTGCCCATAGTACAAACTTTGCTTAGTTTGGGACTAGAAGCGTAGTGTAAAATGTCCAAGGATATTTATTTATCTTTTTATTTTATTTTTGGTGTTTCACTAAATGGGATTAAATATGAAAAATTTAGAAGCTTCTCCTTTCTACAATTCTATATGAATAAAGCCGGGTCCAGGCGGATGTAATGTGTAATGTAATCCACAGTGTAATGTAATCCACAGTGTAATGTAATGGAAATAGTATGGGCAGCACTTTACATGTATTGCTCGTAGAGCCGTCCACACGTAGAATTCTTATTACATTACACGTAATCTTACATTACACATTACACTCGGATTAGATGTTTGACATTGGTATTACTTAACCCTATCTTACTAGTACCATTATCCCTATCTTAAAAAAAAAGTTTTGCCTCTTTGTACTAATTACTAACTAGTGATCTATGGAAATATGCAGAACAATCCGTGGAACCCACAGATTGCTCTATTCATTACATATTACCTCTTTATATTGAGCCGGATCCTGACGGGTGTAACGCGTAGTGGAATGTGTCGTTTAATGTAACGAAAATAGTATGGGCAGCGCTTTACATGTAATGCTCGTAGTGCCGTCCACACGTAGGATTTGTGTTACATTACACGTAATCTTACATTACACATTACACCCCTCCGGACCATAAAAAGGTCTTAAAACGAAACTTGTTTTAATGAATAACACTTTATTTATTGCAGATTTAGTTCGAGTCTTCGATTGTGAGAATTTTGGTATGTCACAGAAATACTTTATCACGGGCGTGTCCCGTTTATAAAACCGGGATAAAACGATCTTATCCTTTTTAACAGTTTTTCCCTGGGCCTTGAACTAAGTATTTACCCAGCAAATTTCATCAAGATCGGTTCAGTCGTTTTTATTCTAAATACACAGATGATTGCGAACATATTGGAAGGAAATAACTTTAGGTTCGTGGTGCGCTGCGTGCCCAAACAACTGCACGCAGGAAGATTTAATGAATGCGCTACTGACAACGCCACTCTTGTAGCGGAGTTTTGGGCTGACACTGTGTAGGTTTGTTGTCGACATGACAAGAAGAAGATCATATGATATGTTAAAAGCCTTGTTTATTTGGTAGAGCACAGTAACTAAGAAATCTCACAAAATGTTACGAAGGTTTTTGTTAGTTATTTTGGAGACATCTTAAGAAAATGTTTTAAATGTTCACATTTCATCGTCTTCAAAATGAGGTCGCTTTAGTGTCTGGGGACTACATATCGTTATCAGTGGTACCTTAAGGGCGTAGTTTCTAATCTGTCGTTTCAATAGTTGAGCCAAGAGCAACAAAACTTGCTCCTTTCATTCGTAGGGCCCTCGTAAACGGTTTGCGGTACCCGCAGGCTGGAGGTGGAGCATAGGGGAAGACGAAGCGATTTTAGAATTTAATAGGATTCTATAGAAACCTTTTTTATGGATAGTATGGGATGACAATGGGTGCAGAACTGCTAACTGCCTGCAATCCTCGGGTGAAATGAGAATATGATCTTGGAAGAAGTAGCCTGTCTAGCCTATCCAAGTCCACTTGTCTAGCCTTGTCTGTTCAGGCTAGAGGCTTCCCTAGCGAGTCCTTAAACCCTATAGGGTTGTATCATGATCCTGCAATGCCTTATAAATAGCTTTTCTACCCTCACAGTAATTACGGTCCTGGATTCGACCATATGGGGCATTATGTGGTTATCAAGTGTTATTAATTGTAAAATAATCAATTATGTAAACCCTGGTCTTCCTAATATAAATAAATAAATAAATTATACCTATCCCTTTGTCCAGCAACTGTAGTCTTTTTAAAAATCTTTTTTTAATTAGTACTTAGGCCATTTTTAGGGCACTTATGTACCAATATCGGCTAGTGCTGGGAAGAAGTGATCTCAAAAATAGCGTTTCTACCCTCACAGCAGCCGCACCGTTGGATGCGAGCTCATCACAGCGGATAGTTTATTCACAACCGTATCTCTTTCTCGATTCCTTTTCTCGAGTCTCTTTCTCGAGTCACTTTCTTGAACGATAGTCTATCTGAACTTAAGTAATGCTCCTCTTAAATCGCGTTTCTACCTTCACAACAGCTACAATCATGGATGCTACCTTAGCGGGCATCAAGTACCTATTTCAGAGTCCAGAAACTGTCTCTAGTTTTTTAATATAATTATTAGTAAGCATTGCAAAAAATACTAATAGCCCCGTTAGCCCCTCGTAGTAAGCTAAATATGCTTGTGTCACGAGTGGGCTCACCACAATAGTCGAGCAGCGCGTCGTACCCGCGTTCTTCGAATAACGAGTCCGACCTCTTCACCGTTCGGCTATCGTAGCTTCAAATAGTGGTATTATTGTCATCTAGGTCTTTATCTTATTACTCGCCATCCTACAAGGGTTTGTAAATCGCGTTTCTACCCTCACAGCAGCCGCACCGCTGGGTGCGAGCTCATCACAGCGGATGGCTTATTCACAGCGCGTTTTGAAGGCGCCGTTTGTGGGCCGCGACCCAGTTGCGATGTCTTTTGAGTGGCATCCATTACGGTTTCTGAGGCTTTTTTAAGACAAGGTCACTTGCATTGGGTTGGTGTTTATTTATCCAGCAATATTTATGTTGTTACATAAATAAAACTTCGTAGATGGCCACAAAAGTGCGATCTGCTCCTGCCGAAGTATCAATTCGTTTCAGCCAAATGACGTCCACTGCTGGACAAAGGCCTTCCCCAAGGATTTCCACAACGACCGATCTTGCGCCGCCCGCATCTAATAGAAGTATCAGTTACACCAGAATTGCCAACACATCCCGTTCCCGTCTGGTCAGCGTGGGGAGTGTATTCCAAATCCTCCTTTTCATCATCATCATCATCATTTCAGCCATAGGACGTCCACTTCTGAACAGAGGCCTCCCCCAATGATTTCCATGTTAATCGATTGGTAGAAGCCTGCGTTCAGCGCCTTTCTGCTACTTTTATGATGTCGTCGGTCCACCTTGTGGTTGGACGTCCCACACCTCCTCCTTTTATGGTAAATTCGAGAGGATCATTCTAAATGATCTGATGATAATAATGATATCCGATTTTTTCAAGCCATACAGACGTGCAAAGACAGGCTCCTTCACCTTTTTTCCTTTGCTTTTATCTAAGGATCCCTTAAAGTAATTGATTTTCTACAACTACACTCACTCGTACTGCCAATGTTGCCATCCTAAATAAATTCGTACAGCAATGTTGCCAAGCCAAGTAAATAATTCATACAGCGCTCGCGTACTGCTTACGAGTCGGTTTAAGTATTCCACTAATATGGTAATGTGTATGTGTAGATTTTTAGTTGAAAGCAAACAG
Source organism: Ostrinia furnacalis (assembly GCF_004193835.3). Taxonomy (NCBI): domain Eukaryota; kingdom Metazoa; phylum Arthropoda; class Insecta; order Lepidoptera; family Crambidae; genus Ostrinia; species Ostrinia furnacalis. The sequence goes on along the minus strand of NW_021133388.1, from coordinate 249,011 downwards.
CATTTCTGCAAGTTGGTTCCATAACGTATTCGCATTAATAGAAACTGACGACAGTCTTGCAAAATGTATCGTTTCAGCCAAATGACGTCCACTGCTGGACAAAGGCCTCCCCCAAGGATTCTGTCCTGCGCTGCCCGCATCCAGGCTCTTCCCGCGACATTCACCAAATCGTCGGTCCACCTAGTGAGGGCCCACGCTACATATTCCGGCTCGTGGTCGCTACTCGAGAAATTTTCTGCCCCAACGGCCATCATCTATCAAATAATGTATATCTACTGTAATGTGTTGCATAAAAACTTGACTCAATTTCATAAAATCATTTTTAGCCTTTTTTTATCGCATAAAAATAACTGACAATTAATCACTTTTATTTGAAACTCACGTTATATTTTCACAGCATATAAATTTAAATTCACACAGTTAAATGACGCGCACGTGAAAACGTATAAAGCGGCAACACCTGGCAAATGGCCGCGGGTGACGTCACCGGGTGTCACCTCGGTGTTGCCAACGCTAAATAATTCAGAGCTGCGGCCACGATTTAGAATTTTTAAACGCACAGTTTTTGTAGGTCCTCTCGGAAATATAGACTTAAAAAGTAGATTTCAGTTTTACGGGGTTAGTTGGTATTTTTATTATGCCTTTGTTGCGTAATTTTAACTTTTTTTTATTCACTATGAGGAAGCTCTTGGCCTGCATCTCACCTGATGGTATGTGATGATCAGGCCGAAGGTGGAAGCGAGCTTCACCCTGAATCCTCAACCACGGAGGAAGTGGCTATCTTACCTCTAACTGTCGGAACACAATAATGCTGTTAACATTGTTGTTATGGCGACAGACTTACGTAAGATGGTGGTAGCTAGCCAGGCGTACTTAAATCAAGCCTTACCACCAACCAAACCGAACAGAAAAATCTGCCCTCACTGGGAATCGAACCCGGGACCTCTGCGTCTGAAGCAGGTGGTCTTACCACGAGACCACAGAGGCGGTTATTCGGACGTCTCATTTTATATTAACAACCACATAAACGCCCGTATACACAAACATTACTATGAGGTCTCACAGTGCGCGTGGACGCACAGAGTGACACACTAACCAATCACAGAGCTGTATTCAACGCTGTGCGTTCGATTTGCTGCTTCTATTAAGCAAGCATCGTTTATGAATACGGGTGACAGAGTTCTATTCAACGCTATTTGTATATATTTTTTCTAAAAAATGATGGTCAAAATCTGACTCCTTTTCCTTTAGCTAAGTGCTTATTTATGTGCATAACTGAATCTATTTGTTTGATTAAACCTAGAAGGACATAGACATCTTATAAATACCCTAAATAAAAGAGCAAATAAGTATTCATTATTTTAATGTTTACAAAAAATACGTTCTGCAGGTAAAAGGTAAGACAAATTAATTAATGTTGCCTAACAAAAGTAACAAAGCGAGCTAAAAATAGCTCAAAGAAATGTTTAAAAGCTCACCAATTAATAAATGCACTCTAAAGAGCTATTATTAAAATTAACATAATGGTTTCCATTATAATTATCTCTTTTAAATTGCAATTTTAAATAAATCTGAATTTTCATATTTTATTCATTCTTAGAACCATAATAAAACTCTACTAAATAAGACTTTATTCTATAAAATTGAATGAATGGTTTTCATTATTCAAAGCCGTTTAATGAATGGTTAATTGTGCCGTGTTAATTACCCTAACGGTACTTAAAACTTTGCTCTTTTAAAGTTCGTATGAAACAGTTTAATCGTTCATGAATTTTAGAAATATTATTTTAGTAAACTAGCTTTTGCCCGTGGCTTTCCTCGCGTGAAATTCGATTTGTCACAGAAATATCATTATAAAATTATAGCCTGTGTGTTATTTTGTCTGATGCATACATCAGCAATACAACAATAATACCACATGCTATAAAGTTTCATCAAATTTTTTAATTGAATTGCCTAAGGTTGGGAATCGAACCCACAACCTTTTGCTTGTCGAGCGTCTGCTTTGATTTCTGAGTTACCTACTTAGGCTGAGTTACACCACCTTATTTTAATCGTAACAATGTCAATAACCCGTGCTTTTATATGGAGTTTGACAGATTTTTACGTATGTCAAAGTTAAAGTAAGATGGTGCAACTCATCCTTAGACATAGGGTAAATCCGTCAAAGCTGTTTTACGTGAAAGAGTAAGAAACATCCAGTCTTCCTCACAAACTTTTACATTTATTTATAATATCAGTAGAATTTTTCACCGTCACAAAACTTTGTTACTTTTATAGTTCACAGTTTCACACACCCGTGTCCGAATAGAAAATAATAAAACTGGATTGCTTTTTATTTCAATGCATTTCTATTGCACCTGCAGTGTATTCCATGCTGGACGTATTAAAAAATATGTTTGCTTTCACAAAAGCATTTTGTTTACTTTGTTATGGGTTTTTTAAATTTTCTAGCGTTAAGAGTCGCATTTCAAATAAATTTCGGTGACTGAATGAATGTGACGGTTTTCCATAAAAGGAAGTCATTTGGTTGATTGAAATAATATTTAATATAAGTGCCCGAACTGGAGCAAAATCCAGGCTCCCCATCAACAAATGCATTTTTGTTCGTTTCTTCTATGACATTGTTATACGTATATCACATCCACATCATCACATCCTTTGGGGCGTTGCGTTTTTTTCTGTAATCAAAATGGCAACACTCGTACGTGCCGCTCGAAGCGTCGGCCCAAAATGGGAAATAATAAAAGCAGTTTTTCAACGCAGCCACACCTGGTCTGTAAGGCTAGCCACACACGGACAGCTTGAAGCTGCGACTGCATAGCAAACTACAGTATTTATGTACACACATAACTGCTCGAATTGTCGGCACGGCTATTGTCGAATCAGAAATTAGGAGATCCGCAGGAGCACCAAAGTGACTGACATAGCTCGCAGAATTACTAAAATCAAGTGGCAGTGGACGGGGCACATAGCTCGTAGAGACGATGGCCGTTGGGGCAGAAAAGTTCTCGAGTGGCGACCACGGGCTGGAAGACGTAGCATGGGCAGGCCTTCTTCTAGGTGGACTGACGATCTTGTAAAGGTCGCGGGAAGAGCCTGGATGCGGGCAGCGCAGGACCGTACATTGTGGAAAACCTGGGGGGAGGCCTTTGTTCAGCAGTGGACGTCATTTGGCTAAAACCGCTCGTTGCAGAGCAGTAGTAACCGCTCGTTGTGCGGCCGAGCATTCGCCAGGCATACACTGACTGCTCGAGTTGTCGACTCCTCTCGCCCAGTTACCTCAGCCCGCGTTCATCATTCCATGCTTGACTTGTTGAGCAGTTAATACCAACTGCTTCAGCAGTCCATAGCAGCTTCAAGCTGTTAACTATGACTGATTAGGGCCGTTCTTAGTCCGTATATGTTGACCACTAGCTAACTGTCCGTGTATAGCGGGCTTTACGTTGAAATTTTTATAAAAACCGCTCTTCCCAGCTCGAGTACGGTAAACAACGGATTTTAGAACTGAATAATTGAGGTGTATACCTCACGGCGAGGTACGGTTAGCAGAGACACATTGCGAAGAAATTGAAAAGAAATGGTCACAAAAGAATTCTTTTTTAAAGGAAAGTGTTCCAAAAAAAACCTTTTTGAGGTTGGAGACTCGCACAAAATTAAAGAAAATATGTTTAATTCTTCGTTTTAAATTACATAACATTGCGGACTTTCATCAATACTAGTTGTTCTACCCTTAAACCGTTATAGCAAGTTAAAAAAATTCATTGTTTTTGAACCATAAGACAAGAGAATAAGGTAAAAAATAAGGTGGTATATTCCATCCACTTTATTGAGTTGAAAAAGGGATGATAGCGTACGAAAGTTACAACTCCAATTTTCAACTGAAATTAATTACATACAACATTATATGAATATTTTTTTGCTGACGGTACACGCAAATATGGACATAGCCCGACGTTATTCAAATAGTAAAATAAAAGTTTGATTGTGAGCGAAATCCCTCGGAAGATTTTATATATTCATTGTTTTACTTTTTAATTTCGAGTGCCATCAGGCTTTCAAAGAAACCGTTAGTATTTCTGGAAAAGGAAATCTTTAGACACCGCTAAATACACTTTGAATAATGAACAAAAACTTCTATGTTAAAAAAGTAATTAGTAAGATACTATTTATTGTAAGCCCTTGAAAAAGAGGCTGTCAAAGGTGACTAACTTTGACAATCAATCCCTAATTTTTAAGTGCCCCTTTGAAAACAAAATTCCTGTTAAGTGTTACCATAAAGGTCACTTAAAAATTAGGGATTAATGGTGAAAACGGGCATAAGTTCCATGTACTGCTTCTTCTCAGTACTGGCCCTTTATTGTCCCAAAATCAAAAAATCAAAATCAAAAATATTTATTCAATTTAGACCACAAGTGGCACTTATGAACGTCAAAATATAGTAAATAATAAAAAAGAAAAGGTAGCCCTTATGGGGCACTTTACATGTCTCCTTCTCTTTTGGGCCCTACCAGCCCTACTCCCGAAGCAGTGGTAGGGTTAAAGTAATACTAGAATGTAAAAGAGCTTTTAAAAAGCCTATTTGCAGACAGCAAATGACGTTTAAGACCACACATTTGACATAAAAAACACTGTAAGATCTTGTATAGTACAAATAAGCGAGAGTGAATAGGCACTTACTTACATGGCAAATATGTACCATCCTAGACTGCATCTCACTTAACACCAGGTGCGATTGCGAAATACCTGCCTTGTTATGCATAAAAAGATGCTATTGTGTAAAAAAATATCTATAGTCTGGTCCGGGAGCACGTAGAATTTTGTCCAATGACCCCAAGCTACCCATCCTTATCGCTCGCGCGTAATTATATTGCTGTCGCGACTGTGGGATAGGCGGCCGCAGTGAGTGTGCGAGCGCGACAGCAACATAATTACGCGCGAGTGATAAGGATGGGTAGCTAGGGGTCATTGGACAAAATTCTACGTGCTCACGGACCGGGCTTTAGTCTAAATAATTTAGACTGTACTGATAAGTGCCTAAATGAAATCTAAAAACGGTACGAAGAGACAACGTAGCTGGCTGCCTTCCAAACTTGTCCTAACTCGTTTATGCATTAACTTTGAATGTTAATTGTTTTGTGAAGCTTTCAAGGTGCAATTAAAAATTAGCTCTTTAATAGTATATTATGCTCTAGATTCTGTTTCACTGTCTCAAGAGTTAAACTAAGTTTCTCTGTTCATTAAGGTAATTTTGTTAATAATTCAAAAAGTCATAGCTTTATATTCCTTTGAAGTTGCTTCAGTTTTATATCTACTTCAACACGCAGTAATTGGTACCTTGTCTTCAAGAGAACCGTCATCTAGTTTGAAAATATTACATTGCCCATACATTAAGGGCACTTAATATAAATAAAGGATTTTATTAATTTACAATAAAAACTAGACTCTAAAGAGTACATGATCCAATTAATTGGTTGAAAGGGATACAGTTTATGACTCTACACTATACAGGGGCAAATTGTTTAAAAGCATACTCATGCTTTCAAACAATTACAGGAGCAACTACCATAGATTGGAGTAGCAGGGCCGCTACTTGTCATTATTGAATAAAAAAATCATTTCAAAGTGATACTTTTTCTTCTATTCACTAGAAACCAAAAGAATACATTGCTTAAATTTCAGCGATAATTTCTTTTTAAGTAAGGTATAAAAAGCATAATACGTAGGGATAAGTAATTACTTGCTTATTAGATACCTCATACTTGTATCTACCTAGTTAAGTTTCTTTCGTGTTATTTTACTGATGGCTAGAAAGCAATACATTTTTTATTTCATTTCCTTATCATATCAACTCATCATCAAATGCTGAACAAAAAATGGGAATTCTGCACTAAATATTATCCAGTATGACTAAAACTCTTCCACCGCGCTACGTTTTAAAATGTAACGGTTAAAATGCATTACCAGCATGAAAATTGAGGCTTTTAGTAAATAACATTGGCGTCTGACGTGAAAGAGCGTTTGACCACCACATAATAGCTTTTAAGCTGGAAATCCAAACAGGCAACCGTAAATACAGCGGTTAGTCCATTTTGAGAGAACATAAAATGAACACCAACATCAATACTAATATTACATGTGAATTTCTGACAATTTTTGTAAGAGAACCACTTGTTTTTCAATCTGGATTTTACCCTTAAAATATTCAATGTATATTGTTCAAGATTCATGACGAAATAGAAACAAATACACGAACACAAACACACAATAACAGAAGACGTAAAAGAGCACACCGGAATTTCCTGAAGGCATTTAATATTGAAGACATACATAAACACAGAATGCTGCCAACACGACATCAAACGAGATAGATTTGGGGAATCAACGATTTTCGTTTGTCTAAAGTTTCTGGATTGATCCGTCGACTGATCGGCAGATCCGACAAGCCAACCGGTGACTACTACCAGGTCGTGCAGCGAAGACTCTTGCAGCCAACACAGTCAGCATTCATGTGACCAATCGCAGAACGGTGTGTATTAACTCCAAATGGAATATAAAGTGTGCCACTCAATAAAAAAGTAATCCCTTATGAATGTGCCCTAGTAATATTGGCTATAGAAGTAATTTGTTTACCTAGATGATAGCATGGTTTAATGTCGTGTATTTGTAAGAATGCTAGCAAGCAACTAATGTGTTTTGTGTTAGTACTAACCTAGTGTGTATTGTCTACTTAACGGACGTATCTAGAAAGCATGTTGTTGAAAGGATACCCTTTCAATTTTGTTTTAATTAAACTCTAGCTACGTCCGATGTTGTCGTTACACTTAAAATGTTTGCTATCTTACCGTGTTTAAATATGTACTTACTTACATAGTGTTGAATAAACCCCTACAATGTTACATACACCTGGGATCCTCGTTACTAGCGCCTTAGTACTCACATTATACGACAATGTTACATTTACGATTATAATACTCACATTTCATTTAAATTGTACCCATTCTTAAGTATACTTAATAATTTTAATAACATTTAAGAATCACTTTTTACCTAAGTCGTTTTACTAAACATATTTTATCTTCAATAATTAAATCTAATAGTATCTAACAAACTACATACTAATTACTATTTTTAAGATTATTACATAAATATATTCCTGTCTATACACTATGTATCACGAACATACATTATACAATAAACAATTTATTACAACAAAGACTTTCATTTCTACCCACTAAAAAACTTCCTGCATGTACAATTTTATTTTCAACTATCATTAAAAATTAGCACATGAGTGTATGTATTTGAATAATTATATCATAGACGTATAACTTATGATTAGAATAAACAATAAGTATTAATTATGCATACCTACATATTTATGTGACGTGTGTTTTTTTTTCTTATACAAATATTTTGTAACATTTATTTTTAGCACTCAGCTCCTAATGACTGCACTTCGTTCACTTTCAATAATTGTAAAGAACTAATTATTGTCTTTAATGTGCATAAAATAAGAAATAAATATTTAGCAAGAAACATTTACAAAGTTACATGCTAATGCAGATCAATAAAACTCAAATGAAACGTGGAACGTATTTTCTATTAAAAACTAGGTTAATACTGCAAATTGCATTTCGATTCCGTGTCATGGTCTCTGTAATTTCATTGAGAGTGCTATTGCCATTTTAATTATGCAGAAGGGACGAATTGGCATAAATTACGACTTGTTTTTTATTTATAACCAGCTTGTAAATATTTTCGGAAAATTCGTGAATATTGTACATTGTTTTATTTTTATTTCTGTCGTTCGCCTTATCTCGTAATACACGCTTTTTTGTGATAAACTATAAAAAACTAATTTAAATAAAGCACTGTAGTATTTTAAAGATGAAGGGAATATAAATGATAAACATGGAAGTGGTAAAAAATAAGTCTCTACCTTAATTTCCTGGATAATAGATGTTCAAATATTTCGGGACATTAATCTGTCTAATCAAGTTTATGCCAATTGCCTCTTAGGCCCAGAACACACGGTGAAACGCAACTGCAACGAAACTGCAATTTCTAGTTACTTTTGAGTTGTATCTATGTTTCTGTCATAGATTCCCTTGAGAGGCCACACATGACGCGACCAGTTTGACCAGTTCAAATCGGTTTCAAACTGGTCGCGTCATGTGTGGTCTCTCAACGGACGCTATGGCAGGAACTTAGATGCAATTCAAAAGTAACTAGAAGTTGCAGTTGCGTTTCACCATTTGTGTTCTGGTCCTTAAAGTGTTTATTTAATTTTTTTAAACGTTATTAAAAAGGTAATAATAGATGTCTTTCTCGTTCTTTCAGACATGGACTACGGTAGCGGTGGACCCCCACCGCCGGGCATGATGAAAGAGAGACACGGTCCGCCGCCCCCACATCACCCTGTAAGTATAGATGTTCTTCTATCTTGTAATCTGAATAAATGACGTTACAAACAATCCAAAAGTAAAACCATGTGTTGAACACATCTCAACCCCAAAAACATCTTTAAAACACAAAAATTGGTAACTGAGCCCTGATGAACGACCAGTTTTAATTCTGTTGGAAACGAGTTTCAAATCTTCAGTTGCATGGTGGAGATTTTCTGTGGCGAAAACAAGAGATGGTGCTTTTATTTATTTTACCGTGTTTTTATTTATTATTGAAAAAAATACTTTTTGCTGGTCTGATACAAGATCACATTCTTACGCCCGTATTCACAACATTACTATGAGGTCTAACAGTGCGCGTGGACGCGCAGGGTGACACACGAACCAATCACAGAGCTCTATTCAACGCGGTGCGTTCGATTACGATTTGCTGCTCCACCTAAGCAAGCATCGTTTGTGAATACGGGAGTAAATCATGTTCGTGATTCAAAAACACGTCTAAAATTAATAAGTAGAGAGGTGCAAGTAGCTACAAATATAGACAAATTTCTTTTATCAGAAATAAATTCTAGCTACAAATGTGATGTAACTTTTAACGATCTTACTATGATTGAGTAACTTCTCCTATCCTCATAGGGGTCGAAGTTAGTCGCAAGACCTTTTGGGTTTTGGGTCGAACTTAAATAACTTTTATATTACTTGTAACGTCACTTTCTGGTTCGAAATACATATTTATATTTATATTATCTACGTCGTGACCTTATCCCAGTTTTGCTAAATCTAAAGCTGAAGTAATTGTTTTATTAGGTCGTAAAAATCGAAGTTAATTTAATTCACCATCTAGTTCTCGTGTTCTTTGTGAATTGGAACTATTTTTATCTTGTGATAAACTGAAATTATAAATAGACTTGTCATGTTTTCTTTGTGCTTGGATAATTTTGTGTTACGTTATTAATTTTTTTTTTTGCTCCTGTGTATGTTGATCGACTCTTTATTAGTTAGAGCTTTAGTTTTTTACAAACTCGTATTACAAAATTCATGCTTATCTATTCATGTATTTCCTCCGCCATTTTCCGCAGTTTGGCACCTCACATCACAAATCACTTTACCGATATCAGCCCTATTGGCCCTATGGCTTCGGCGCAGTACCGATCACTGGCGTTTGTCAACAAAATGGTGCTCGACTCTTAAGACAAGCTAAATTACACCATATTGTTAGCGACATTGAGCATATTTTTTTAAATACCTTCGCTAAGAAAACCTTCTGTACGTAGTTATTATTATTATTCTGTGATATTACTCCTTATCCAGGTCATAATAGAATCAAACGTTTTACACAAGAGGCGTCAAGATTTTCCTCCGCCATTTTCCCAATTATGTCATACAAAAGCCCCTGAATTCAGTTAATTATAATTATCACCGTTTGAAAGGACGAAGCAAAAATAAATTAACCATAAGAAGAACGTGTCCCGGCGAAGCGAAGGCTAATAATTTAGCCCAATTAAATAATAATTAGGAAAATTATTTCTAAAGACCGCTGTAGACGTGCTACTTGGATTGCTCACGTGTATTTTTTCAATGTTTACGTACATCATCTTTGTTGTTGAAAAGCATCTATTACCTTCATTTCACATGATGATGCCACAGTGTTTAGTCGTTTTTTGACGGTTTTATTGGTTCTTATACTCGACTATAGCTACGTTTGGAGATTCGAATGCCACTGGTGGAGATGTATACGCATTATTATAACCAGAATTTTACCCTATTATAGCCCAAAATTTAGTTTTGGGGTTCAGTTCATAAATGATATATTTCGTTTCTTCAGCGACTTAATTTAATCGCCGATGCTAAAGTAGCAAGTCTGCGCTAGCCCTAAGATCTGAAAAGCGTGTTGAGCTGTGTGAAATCTCATAATGCAATTGTTGCTTTGTAATTTAAAACGGATTACTCGTACTATTTAATGAATGATTTATTATTGCCTTACTCGTATAATTGAGATTATTCAGATATCTACGTTATACAGGGTGTTAGGTAAATGGGTATATGAGCCGACACTAGCCAATGTTAACATGGGCATATAAATGGTATGGTGAAGTCAGAAATTTGATATTATCATTTTATTTTTTTTAATTTTCATACAAAATCTATTCTAATATTATAAAGCTGAAGAGTTTGTTTGTTTGTTTGTTTGTTTGTTTGTTTGTTTGTTTGTTTGTTTGTTTGTTTGTTTGGTTGAACGCGCTAATCTCAGGAACTACTTGACCGATTTGAAAATTTCTTTTTGTGTTGGATAGCCCGTTAGTTCCTGAAGGCTTTAGGCTATTTATCATCACGCTAAGACCAATAGGAGCGGAGCACCAATCAAGAATATTTCAAATCAGTGATTTTTTTCCTTTTAAGAGCTGACGCTGCGTAAACGGTTAAAGTTTCGCAAAAATCATGTATGACAGGATTGTTCCCGTTTAAAAGTTCTTTAAAAAAGTCCGCGGTAGCATATGTCTATCTTTTAAGGTTGGCTCATAATAACCATTTTTATGCAAAAAAAAATCTGTTTTAAAATAATGCATTATTTGCGAAGGTGTTTTTATAAACATGATATTAATCCTTATCCAAATAAATAAATTATTCAGAGAAGTTAATAATGTGGGTTATTAAAGGGAGAGTGCAGTCGAGCAGAATCGATATCATGTACCGGCCTATGCCATCGAAGTAAATGACTCTTAAGTATTTATAAAACATATATTTTGTCTTATTTTCATAGATAAATAGCAATAACATAATATAAATAAGTACCTACTTAAATATAAGCTAAAATTTTACCGATTACGTCACTTACTAAGTTACAAGATTCTACGCAATCGGTTTTAAGAGCGTTGTCACATTTTTCATGCAGAAATCGAGAATTTGGCAGATTTCGAAATGATTTTAGTCATATAATTTATTGTTATAGCTTCTTTTGACTTACATCATCGTAATTATCATACGTTTTTACTGAATGTCTATNTACTATTACTTATTCTGTGACATGGGCTAGTGCCGGCTCATAATATGAGCCGGCACTAGCCCATGCAGGTAAATGGGTATATGAACCTCATATACCCATTTACCTAACACCCTGTATATTCTATAAATGCTTCTTTTTATTTAAAGATATAATTCAATCAAAAATATTGCAAAAACGGGACAAAATATTCAAACTATTTTCAGGCGACGAAGTCACGTACCTTGGTACTATTACTTATTCTGTGGTCAGGGGCTTTTACCATCTTTATATTCTGTTATTTATTTTTATGTTTCTTCTCATTGAAACCCCATTTTATGTAGTGTGTTCTTTTGCCCACAGCGCGACGGTCGCGGTTACGGCCCAGAGGGTTACGGCGGAGAGGGGTTCGTGCCGCCGCCCCCTATGCACCACCCCCCCATGCCCCCACAAAACCAGGTCAGTATATCAGGATGTGACCCTTAAGATAGCATTCGGATCAAGTCGACCGCGACGAGCGACCACGACCCGAGACCGCGACAGGCAACCGGTCGCAGGTCGCAGGGCGAGAGCTACTTACGAATCTTCGCGACACGAGTCGTGCGACCCATACGAAACTTATTAATTCTATTAAAATTTCGTCTTCGTGCGAAGAAAACACGGCCATTTTGCATCTGTCTGTCTTGTGAGCGACCGAGTCGCGCGACGCAAGTAGCCGGCAGGCCACGCCCACACGTCGCGCGACTCGGTTGCTTGCATCCGTCAGCACTTCCTATTAATTCATATAAAACAGTGGGTCGCGGTCGCCGGCCGCGGTCTCGAGTCGCGGTCTCGCGTCGCGGTCGTCTTGATCCGAATGCTACCTTTAGATAGGCAATGAAACCCCTATAAGGGGGACTAACGCCCGTATTCACAAACGATGCTTGCTTAAGTGAAGCAGCAAATCGTACGCACACCGTTGAATAGAGCTCTGTGATTGGTTCGTGTGTGACCCTGTGCGTCCACGAGCACTGTGAGACCTCATAGTAACGTTTGTGAATAAAGGCGTAAGGCCCAGAACACACGGATTTGAAACCGGTTTGAAATGGTCGCGTCATGTGTGGTCTCTCAACGGAATCTGATAGATGCAACTCAAAAGTTTCGTTGCAATTGCGTTTCACCGTGTGTTCTGGGCCTAAGAGTTGAGGCACAACCACAGTGCTCTTAAAAAAATATTTTGCTTTTTGCAATTACGGTCGACTGTCTTTCGTGGTATAGGCAAGTTAAAATACCTTTTTCTTCATCGACTGAAAAAGATAATACTCGTATGGATTCAGCAGATAGTTCATCTGAATACGACTAAAGTAGTGTAAAATAAATAATTGAAACATTTTTGGCAACCTCTTGCTTCTATTTGCATCTCTGTCCATCTCGTTTCATTCCACAATTCCGTTTATTCGGTTCTTCATCCAGAAGTCCATTGCTGGACAAAGGTGACCCCTAAGGATTTCCACAATTTTAATGACACCAGGTCCAACCAAGATTTTATTCTTAACTATAGTGGTTTAGCACCGGTCGTTGTGGAGATCCAGCTACGTCCAAAGTCTGGTCGCCGAGCACGTAGAATTTCGTCCAATGACCCCAAGCTACCTATCCTTATCACTCGCGCATTGTTATATTGCTGTCGCGACGCGACTGTGCTACAGCAGTAAGTGTGCGAGCGCGACAGCAATATAATTACGTGTTCGGCGACCAGACTAATACCTACTAAGTACATCTTTTGGTTGAAAAGAAACGAAGTTTAATAATATTTTGACTTAATGTGACTGAAATGTGAAAAATATTTTGCCAAATCGTCGTTGTCTACTCACGGACATTACTCGCGGGCGGCGTGCGAGCAACGAGCAATGTTCGGTTCGCGAGCGAACATCGATGAAGACGATCCTGACGCACTCTCTTCAACGACTTTGCACTAAACGGTCTCGATATTATTGTAAAATACCGAATAGACAAGTAATCTTATACTGTCCACTCTTTTCATTTATTAACTTCCACTACACTCACCATCGAAGTAACAGTCGTATTGCCACATAGTGTACAAATTCCCCCTGTTTCCAGGGCGGGCCGCCTCAGCAGGGTGCGGTGATGATGGTGTATGGGCTGGACCCCAGCACCGTCAACTCCGACCGGCTGTTCAACCTGTGCTGTTTATACGGGAATGTTGTTAGGGTAAGTTGTTACGTAATTTTTTGACTTAGAGTAGGCGCACACCGTTGATTTTTAGTTGGCCGATAGTTGTGCCCGATTTTAAATTGTATGAAGAATCAGCCAAATCGAATTCGCGCGTAGTGTGCGCACTCCCATACATGCCCATACTGATCAACTGCCCGACTAAACTATCGGCCGACGAAAAATCAACGGTGTGCGCCTACTCTTAGTCATCAAAATGACAACCGGGATGCAAAATGTCCACTTCTCGAAATTACAACTTCTTAAAATGTCAACTTCGCTAAAAGACAACTTCTCATATTAATGTTGTCTATTTCGGATATTTCGATTATTTGTGGACATTTTGCGTCCCGGTTGTCATTTTGAGAAGTTGTCATTTTGATGACTAATCCAATTTTTTTACTTACTTACTCCTATGGCTCAGCGAGCGACCCAAAGTGTGTCTATCGAGCTTCGATGGAAGATTTCGCCATTCACTTTAGCTTTAACCACACCAACGCGTGCAGCCCCCCTAGACAAAACGCACTTTTTGATCGAATCGAAAATCGAATCCGTCAAAACTCCATACAAAAAAGGGGCTTTTCGACCACTTTTCGACTGGTTTGCGATTATAATTTGCACTTTGTCTAGACCCACAGATCGCCATCGCCGGCGCGATCACGGCGAGATCAAAGGCCAATGACAGGTCGCGTGAACTTGACAGGTTGTCATGTCACCCCAGCAATATAGATGACCCACGCTGAACTGTCCCACCAAACTCAATGACAGGGGGGCGCTACAATCGTTCAACTATATGGTTTCCAACATGGCAAAAATCGGAACCAGCGATCCGGTATTGACGGTGGCGCCCCACTGTCAATGTCATGCATAGGACAGTTCAGTATTTTGGAACTATATCGAGGCAGACCCATTGAACTTTTTTTTAAAATTAGTGGATTCAATAACCAGTGGATTTAAAAAAAAAATAACACGTTTACCATCAAGACTAAAGCTTCAACCACACCAACGCGTGCAGATCGCCACCGCCAAGGCCAATGACAGGTCGCGCGACCCATGACAGTTCACGCGACCTGTCATTTCCCCACGATCGCGCAGTGATCGTGCAGGTGCAATGCCGGTCTATTCCACTTTGATCACCTAGCTTTGATGACCCAGGTGATCAAAGTCCACTTCCAGCGACAATTTAGTGTCCTTTGATCACCCACGGATACGATGCCCTGGGTGATCAAAGTGGACTCCAGGTAAATTATTATTTTAGTGTCATTTGATCACCTACATACAAATCACACCTCCTCTTATACTTAATGTACGGACAAACATTGTTCAGGTAAGTAACGCTTTAAAATATTTCATGCTGTAAAAAAAATTTACTATATTAAGAAAATGTTTGTACTTACAACAATTGGACATGACGTGTCTATTCAGAGGAGGTGTGATTTGTATGTAGGTGATCAAAGGACACTAAAATAATAATTTAATTGGAGTCCACTTTGATCACCCAGGGCATAGTATCCGTGGGTGATCATAGGACACTAAATTGTCGCTGGAAGTGGACTTTGATCACCTGGGTCATCAAAGCCAGGTGATCAAAGTGGAATAGACCGCGATGCGGTCGCCGACCTGCACGCGTTGGTGTGGTTGAAGCATTAGAATCCGAGTTGCTGCCTTCATTTTCTTTTAACTGGCAGGTCACTGGTATTTTGAAGAACCTGCTGATCTTACATACTACCATTAGATGTGTTTACTTGAAGGTTACATAACTACTAAGTCGTGTGGTTCCAGCAAAGTAGAATAAGACAACACTCGACTCTCCCCTCTCACTCTCTCGTAAATGGCGAATAAGGGACAAATATGCAAACATCGGAAGAATAATCTTATCAATTTAACTTCCAGATAAAGTTTCTGAAGACCAAAGAAGGCACAGCGATGGTGCAGATGGGCGACCCGGTATCCGTGGAGCGATGCGTGCAGAACCTTAACAATGTCACCGTTGGCGATTACACGTTGACCCTTGCGTAAGTAGGATATTTTACAAGCGTTTATTTTTAGTAATTAATTTTATTAACACTTTTTAACCCCTTAACCCCTTTAGCTAAGATAAATCGTATTATATTTATTACTAGCTTTCCGCCCGCGGCTTCGCCCGCGTGGAATTTTGTCTGTCACAGAAAAACTTTATCGCGCGCGTCCCTGTTTCAAAAACCGGGATAAAAACTATCCTATGTTCTTTCCCGGGACTCAAACTATCTCTATGCCAAATTTCATCAAAATCGGTTGCGAGGTTTAAGCGGGAAAGCGTAACAGACAGACAGACAGACAGACAGACAGACAGACAGACAGACAGACAGACAGACAGACAGAGTTACTTTCGCATTTATAATATTAGTTGGGAAGTTGGGATAAAGGTCATCCATTAATTGCGTCACTTTACGAAAATACAACTCACAGAAAATCTAACAATACGTAAACCTAACTATCTGAAAACCTAACTATTCGAAAACCTAGCTAATCAAAAACCAAACAACCCAGTTTTTGGAATACCCAAGTATTTATTCGAAAACCTAACTTTCGCAAAAAATACTTTGAAATATGACCTCACCCTTTAGACCACTAAATTCAGTCAATTTTCTAATACTAAAGGCCGGTCTGTGAGCACGTAGAATTTTGTCCAATGACCCCAAGCTACCCATCCTTATCGCTCGCGTGTTATTATATTGCTGTCGCGCTCGCACACTCACTGCGGCCGCTCGTAGTACAGTCGCGATAGCATTATAATTACGCGCGAGCGATAATGATGGGTAGCTTGGGGTCATCGGACGAAATTCTATCTACTCTGCGACCGGACTTTACTTTTTATTTTGTTTTTATTGAAAAAAATCGAATAGTCTCGTTACCCCTTTTACCCTTCCAGCTTTGTGTTAGGGATCATCTATTAATCACGTTACATTGATATCAAGATTGTTCAGTGCGCGTGCCTGTGCGGTTTCTAATAACAAAACAACGATCTCGTGAAAGTGTTTGTGTCGACACATAGGCGCGTCCATAGATTTTTATTCTTGTATAATGTAGGTAGTTCACTTGCCATCCAGCTCTCACACTGTAAAAGTATATCTGAATAGATTTACTCTAATTTCATCAAAAACCTAGTTTTATTGCTGCTACCATACTGTGCCTAAACACAATACAAAGATATTTTTAAAATTGAAAACCTAAATTTCGAAAACTTCGAAAACTTAACTTGCTGAATACCTAAGGTTTTGAAAACTTTACTATTCGAACACTCAGTTTTCTGAAAACCCAACTCTCGGAAAACCTAACTATACGAAAACCTAATCTCAGAAAACGCAACTCACAGAAAACCTAATTTCAATCTCATATCAACCTAAATTGTCTAAAATGTGACATCAATCACCCCTTAAACCACAACCCAATCTAGACAACCTTTCTAATACTAGCTATAATAATTTGTTTTCTCTTACAGGTTCTCAAAGCAAGCGTACCTATCAGAGGTGATGAACCCGTACCCCCTAGCAGACAAGAGTCCCTCGTTCAAGGACTACGTCGGGAACAAGAACAACCGCTTCCTCACGCCCGCCTCCATACACAAGAACAGGATACAGCCCCCTTCGAAGGTAACAGGACATAGTCATAGGACGTAGTCATAGGACATTGTCATAGGGCATAGTTAAAGGACAAAGTCATAGGATAGGACCATAGGGCAGGGATGGCGAACCAATGGCACGCGTGCCATCGATGGCACGCGCCACAATATTTAGGGCACGCCCACCTATCACAAAATTCACTATGAAATAAAAAGTAAATAATATGTTTTAAATAAGGGCTATCGTATTTGCCCTCATCAGTTAATGCTACTGTAGAGTAAGGTCCTGTCACTCGCCAGTGGCGCCACTTGTACTATACCCCTCATTGATAGCATTAGGTGATATTTGATGGCATGTCTAAGACTTTATCAAACATTTTTTTCGGAAAAGTGGCACGTTGATACATAAAGGTTCGCCATCCCTGCCATAGGGCATTGTCATGGGTCATAGGACATTGTCATAGGGCATTGGCATAAAATAGTGTCATCGCTATGTAAGCCCTACTCCCTTAGCAGACAAGAGCCCCTCGTTCAAGGACTACGTCGGGAACAAGAACAACCGCTTCCTCACGCCCGCCTCCATACACAAGAACAGGATACAGCCCCCCTCGAAGGTAACAGGACATAGTCGTAGGACGTTGTCATAGGACATTGTCATAGGGAATAGTCAAAGGACAAAGTCATAGGATAGGACCATAGGGCATTGTTATGGGAAAATGTCATAGGGCAGTGTCATGGGGTAGCCATAAGACAGTGTCATCCCTATGTAAGCCCTACCCCCTAGCAGACAAGAGCCCCTCGTTCAAGGACTACGTCGGGAACAAGAACAACCGCTTCCTCATGCCTGCCTCCATACACAAGAACAATACAGCCCCCCTCGAAGATAACAGGACATAGTCATAGGACGTAGTCATAGGGCGTTGTCATAGGACAAGGAGAGTCATGTCATAGGAGATAGTCACAGGGCATGGTCAAAGGACAAAGTCACAGTATAGGGCCATTATAGGGCATTATCATGAGACGGTGTCATTAGGCATTGTTTGTTAATAACAATCCATCCATAATGTCCTTTATCAATTTGTTTTAGGATGGTGTCATAGGGCACTGTCATAGGACTGTATCATAGGTTATGGTCATAGGGCACTGTCATAGGACAGTGTCATAAGCCATTGTCATAGAATAGTGTCACATGGCATTGGACTAGGACATTGTCATAGGAAAGTGTCACAGGAGTTCACAGGACAGTCTCAAAGGGCATTGTCATAGGTCTTATTAGATTTCACACCTTATCGGCCGTTTGGTGTAGTGGTTCGAAACGGACAAATATTCCGGAGGTTGCGGGTTCGATTCCCGCACAGTACAAACATTTGTGTGCATGAACATATTTGTTTGTATTGGACTGGGTATTAACAAAAAAAAAGTATTTAAGTATGTTTATATCCGTTGTCTAGTATAGTATAAGTATAGTACAAGCTTTGCTTAGTTTGGGACTAGAAGCGCAGTGTAAAATGTCCAAGGATATTTATATTTATTTGTAATGCAGCGGCCGCCCGCGGCCCGCGACTTCGTACCCGTGGATCCCGTTTTACCCCCTTTTCCCGAATTTTCTTTGCTATAAACCACACGGAGCCCGAGACCTTTCCAACGAATGCAAAACCGTGGAAATCGGTTCGTGCGTTCTGGAGTTATAGCGTCAGGGAGGAAAACCCGACTTATTTTTATACACCACTAAATTTTAATCACCGAAAAAAAAAATTCTGGGTAATGAGTTATTGATACTGATCCCATTTGTGCAAAAAAAAGAGTAAAATAAAGTGACTCAAAATATCCTCCTAAAATTGGTAATTTATTGACACACGCGTCGCTAGCACTATTTAAGTACGATAATGTAACACTTATTAGAAATAATAATGGTCTAAGTTAGCTAAGTATGTAATAATAACACTGGAAGCGTGGTCGAGGCGTGAGCGAGACAGACAGATCGATGCAACGTGCGAGCGCGTACGACTACTCTAGCAAGCGGCGGAGTGACCCAGCTGTGACGCGTAAAATACGGACTAACGAAAATTTAATAAAAAAAATTAACTTCATGAAAACCATTTCTTTTGCTTTTAATATTCCACACGTTTCTACATAACCTGTTAAAATTTTTTCGGTGATAAAAATTTAGTGGTGTATAGTAGATAAAGTTCAAAATCCATCGTCTCCAGGTGCTGCATTTCTTCAACACGCCGCCTGACGTGTCGGACGACCAGCTGCTCCAAGTGTTCAAGGACTACGGGGTTTCGCCGCCGCATACCATCTCTAAGTTCCCACTCAAGAGCGAGAGGTGAGTCGTCTGTCCATCGGGTATTATAGGAAACTTGTAGACCACTAACGACATCTATTGGCGTGATTTGACAGCTCAACTGACAGTCGCGAGTCCATCGACATCGCGAGACGTTTCGTTTTGCCGCTTACAAAAAGTAAATACTAATAAAAACCATGATGAAAACAATTTCCAGAACACTGAAAATATTATATTTAAAAAATAGAATAATCAATATAAAAACATTAGGAAATGTTTCATTAAAATATATTTTAATTGACTGAGCAAAAAACGCCATCTATTGCAAACCACTTCCAAATCACGCCAATAGATGTCGTTAGTGGTATCCTAAATCCAAATATCGAGTAAGAAAATCATTTGTGAAAAACAGCTAAGCCGCAACGTTACAAGAGCGAAATATGGGAAAAAGAGCCTTGAAGCCGTACCTACGTGCCTGCATCCAGCGCCTTCCCGCTACCTTTATGAGATCGTCGGTCCACCTTGTGGGTGGACGTCCTACGCTGTGCTTTCCGGTACGAGGCCTCCACTCCAGAATCTTGCTGCCCCATCGGCCGTCAGTTCTGCGTACTATGTGCCCTGCCGATTGCTACTTCAGCTTGCTAATCCGTTGGGCTATGTTAGCGACTTTAGATTCGTTCGTTAGTTTCAGCTAAAAGACGTCCACTGCTGGACAAAGGTCTGCTAATCCGTTGGGATATGTCAGCGACTTTAGATTCGTTCGTTAGTTTCAGCTAAAAGACGTCCACTGCTGGACAAAGGTCTCCCCCAAGGATTTACACAACTATCGGTCTTGCGCTGCTCGTATCCAAGTATTTCCCGCGACCAGACCAGATCGTCTGTCCACCAAGTGGAAGATCTACGCACACCACATCTACTCGAGATTGTTTTCTTCCACAACGGCCATGAGTCTACGTGGTATAAGTATCAATAAAAAAATTAAGGGATATTAAAAATACCAAAACTTTATTTTCCAGATCATCGTCGGGCCTGATGGAGTTCCAGAATATATCGCAATCGGTGATGGCCATCATGGCGTGCAATCACGCCACCATACAACACCCAGGTGATTATATTTAACTTATATTTCCATCATCATCATTTCAGCCATAGGACGTCCACTGCTGAACATTGGCCTCCCCCAATGCTTTCCATGTTGATCGATTGGTAGCGGCCTGCGTCCAGCGCTTCCCTGCTACCTTTACGATGTATATATTTCCATAATTATCAAATTCTTTTATATCTTTATTAGTATTCCCTTCGCTCTATTCAAGGCACACATCCACCACTTCCGGAGAATAAAACACCCAGCTTTATGCTGGAGCCAAGAAGTAGTGGAAGAAACCATGTTGGTGCCATGCCTTCTATGGGTATATTGAATTCAGGATTAAAAAAACCTCTAAAGTAATCATGCAACTTAGGTCATGTTCAAACGAGCCTAAGTAGTTTTTGGAAAAACAAAACATAATCTTTACGACTTCTTCCAGGCGCCAAGTTTCCCTTCATAATGAAGCTGTGCTTCTCTTCATCGCGGCAGATCGGCCAAGGGAAGGGCCAAGGCAAGAGCCCAGGCCCTACCGGACAGAACAACGGCGTTGATCACGAATACTAGTAAGAAATTAGCCTAATCTCCTATGTATAAATACGCAAGTGGTATAAAAGACATGTAAATTGACTTAGGGACGTTGGACCAATGTTAAGACGGATTTTATTAGGTTGGCAACGCTGGAGGACTTCGATGTTGCCAGTTTCGTATTGCGTTGTTAATAGTAGTTTTTAGTATTCTGTTGTGTCGTAGTAGTTTTTTTGTTATACGGCTGGTTCATGTTTTACCTTGCACAAATTGTAGTTTAAGTCATTGTAATAATTTAGTGATGTTGACGTTTTCATACACCAATGTTTTAACGGCCTATGAGTTGGGGCTGTAAATAATTAAAATAAAATATCCGTGATTGATTTTGTTGTTGAACTTGCCCATTGAACTGCCGTGCACTTAGAGTGTGCAATATTAGATGTAGTTTAACCTAGTTCTCATTATCTCTCGTTGCTATAAATTATTTTGTATTTTTTCGGACCTTTTCTAGTCAAAATTTTATTGCATAATGAAATGTTGTTACCAAAAGTTTATTTAAAAACGGACTGAATATTTCGTGTTTTCATCAAATATAATATATTTTAACTCTTGTACAGTAGGGACCATAGAATTATTATGACTATCTCTATATTTGCTTGAAAATACTTTGATGAGGTGATATTTTTGGTCGTTTTAAACTGTTTTTCCTAAATCTTGTAACTGGGAAATTATTATGTTGTTTCTATGGAAATTTTATTAAAATACATACCTACTATTAAACTATTTCCCTGCCACATTTTAAAATATACATTCGCGTTTTATGTAATACATAAAGTATATATTTTTCCATCGACTTTTAAAATTCGCGTCATTTTACACTATGGGAAATAACCATCAGTTTATACAAGCTGGCAACACTTTATTAACTCTCGAATAAAATTTGTTTGTTGCCACTCCTTCCTGATAAAATCTACAGCCAATTTTTGGTTCGATTGTAGTATGTAAAGGTTTAAAAAGTGGCTCTTATTAAAATAATGTAAAATTTTATAGAGATAAATCTCTATAAAAGTACCTATTTTAAGGTTTCTGAAGTTTATTACCAGACAAGTTTTTTTGAAGGTTTATTTATTTCAAGCCTTCGGCCGTTGGCGGTCTTACGCGTTGGTGTGGTTGAAGCTTCATTCATTCAAAACATTGTTGTGTGTTGCCAGCTTTGAAACTGCAAAAAAAAACTTCATACGTATTTTACGTAGAATAGATTTATCCGTTAGTCTATAGGCCTGCAAATTCTAAAACTTTTCTAATATATATCGTGATTTGCTAGACGAATTTGAACAAGCAAATATAAGATGTCTGCTTTTATATAATATACCTTCTTTGTTATATACGAAATATTATCTATTCTTGTAAAGATGACTTGTACACAAAACTTTCTTAAAAACTTTCATTTTTTAGAAAAATAAACTCTGACACTGGAGCATTTGAAGAATATAAACGAAATTGTACCTTGAACCCGCGTTTTAAAGTAGTTTTTAAATGGAAATCAAAATTACATATTGCTTTCTTTTCTTCTCTGCCTCGTCTAAGCCAAATAATACGCCAAAGTTTTTAAAAGATGATAGATTGTAATATACATATTATATAAATAGAGAGAATTAAAAAGAAATAAATGTACATATGCTATAAAAAATGATAATTTGCGTCAATAGATTTTTAAAGTACAATCAAGTACTCAAGTGTCATGTTCAATATAAAAAAAAATATTTAAAAATATAAAAACGCAATGTTTGTGTGTAATAATGTAAAATTTTATCAGACTAGTTTAATGGACTCAATAGTAAGTTTTAATGTATAAATAAATGTGAGGAATGACATATCTTTGTGACAATCTCGTTGGATTGGTATGACTAGAATGTCAATTTGAATATCTGCTAAAAAGAGCATGTAGATTTATGTAAAGTGTATATTGTATCTGTACACTCGATGTACACTCGTGCACAACTGTGTTAAATATATTTTGTGAAAAAATCACCTTAACGCTTTATGCTTGATATTTAGATTTGTACTTAAATGCTGAGCTAGGGAGTCGTAGTGTATAAAATTAAATTATATAGGATTGTGCAGTTGTGCACGGGTGTACATCAGCTTGCCCTGTCAAGAAATAATGTCAATTTGTACATTTTATTTTAGCAAATACATGTCGATATATACTTCGAAATAATTACATATCACGGAGACAAATAATTCTACTACAATCATAAATAATGTGTATTTAACGTCTATTAGTACATGTCTTTCTCGAATATTCGATCACTCACATGTGACTAATTTTGCTCAATCCCCCTATGATTTTCGTTTCCTTCTACATTTTTTGGTTTTCTTTTTTTTTGTCTTTTCTTACTCATTCGGAATTTTTTACATACATCTTTACGATACCTAACAATCCGTACTTACATTTTCACGTTTTGAACGAATATGGGTTTTTTTAAAGAAAAAAATCTGTTTAAAAAATACACCTATCCCCATATTCGCCTCAAAAAATTCAGTTTCCGTAACAGCGAACTCACATGAACGTATTTGCTTCTAGCTAACGGCGACGAGCGGCGCACACACACAAACACATATCAAGAAGGACGGCAACACACTGACACACACAGCCACACCACGACTGCGGGGGGAGGGGGTTGCCATTGCACGACACGAAAAATCTACCCTGCCTTTAAAAACGATTCCTTAGACACGCTTTCGCGTCCTATTTAAAAAAAAGACAAATGTCACTGGAGTCGCGCCAATTTAATCCCGGGCAGATTTTTCGCAATGACAACGTCTTAATAATTCCTTATATTTACATTTTTGTGATTTAGATCACTTCTATAAAGACATTAACAGTTAGTTTTTTTAATATATGAATAGACACAGTAACATTTTTTTTCATTATTATATTTTATAACACATATTACATTTCCATATTATTATTTTTCTTTTTTTTTTTGTTCTTTTTTGTTGTTACAGGGCCTCGCCCTATTGGATGCGTTGTGCATTTTCTTTATTAAATCTAGCGGCTTAGATAGCTTTTAAGTGATATTCCCATTTTATTTGTGTAATATTAGAATTTATTAGTTATTCGTTCCCAGTGCCATTTTCAAACACTCTACGATGTATATTTTATGGCTTACGCAATTTTCGACTTTATCTCTAGGAAAAAAGAGTTTAGTTTCAATAGAGTTTTGAGGATGGTACTGCAATTTCCCATTTTAGTGAGTTATAGTGATTGATATTAATTTGTGAGTTTGTTTAAGACAATTGTTATAATATTTCGGTTTGTATTCCCTTTTTGTGCGTTCGTCGACTGAAAATGACTTTCGACGCACGAGTTATAATTTTGAAAATTTGGTTGTTTTGTAAACTTGACAGTTGTGAAATATGTACAAGAAATAAAGATACTGTGGTATAAGGTAGACACATTTGAGTTTCATTTTGATTTCAGTCTTAGCACCGAGCTTAGTGTGCATGTTTCTTTTTTATTTTTGCATGATTTCAAAAACTTGAAAAGTAGTAGTCATCGATTCTTTTGACCATTTTTAATAAACTGTGTAAGAACCAAAAAAATATCTAAATGTAAGAAATAGTTTAGCACTCTTTAGGATAGTAGTAAGCGTCATTGCAATGTCAATTATATTCGATTAGTGAAAAAATATGACAGTATGGATTTTCTATAAATTTTTCTTAAATATAAAAAAAAACAAATTTAGCGACTACTCGAAAATGAGTGAAAAGCCTGCACAAGGATAATTTAGAATTAGGTCCAGGTCAATAAATGTGAAACACCATGATTGCGCTATTATCTATTTATATATTTTGTTCTCGTGTCTAAGATTAATGTTTGTATCGTGTGATTCTTGTGGTAGATCGTCTATATTACTGTTTATGGAATGGCGCTCGGTCCAAGGCCCTTAGGTGAACGATCTCTCTCTAAACTACCTACATTGTACTTCAATCACTGACACAGACACTAAAATACTAAATGTACAGTGAAAAACTAAGAACCGTTCTTCAAACATTGACACGTCAAAAGTCAGCCAATCACAGCAAGCAGAAAGAGTCAAATTATACTTTACAACTGTCAAAATACAGTCCTGCCAACATAAAAATTAAAAATTTAATTCCCAAAAAGTACTAATGTTGTTGTATCGAAAAGACTAGTGTAATGAAAAATATTTTGATAGATGTTTGAAGAACTGGGTCTAAATAGAAAAAGACATTACTTCATGACATAAACAGTGAGTAGTCACCAATTAAATAGTTCCATAAATAGCTGATTTAAAATTATTAACATTAAAATTCAATGTTATCAGGTAAATAGAAGCATATCTTTTTCTCTAGAACTATTTTCGAATGAAAAATAAATGTTTTAGTACTAGGACATGGATGTCGTGATAGCTTACTTCTGTTTGTGTTAAATGTACAGAGATTATATTATTAATTGTTTTAAATTCAACAATAATTTTATCGTAGTTCAGCGTAGTATTTAAATTATAATATTTTTTACGAACAGACATTTTGACACTAATTTACTCATAGTACATAACATGTTATTAGTTTGCAAAACTGGAAGAGTTTTTACTTTATAAAAAAAAAAACTCAAGATATAACTTTCCAATTTTGCAGGCTGAAATCACATACTACAACAAAATATTTGAAGCATAGCTAAAAAGATTATCAAAAATAACACAAGAAACAGCACTACAATAACAATAAACATAAGATGTATTTTTTTAGTTCCAGTGTCCTTTATTTCAAAGTATTTTAGCTTACCTTTCATTGGATTTAGGTACTTGTAGTTACATGTTAAACATTAAATACATGTCAACACAACAAATTATTCTTTCATTTCGACACAACCACTTCAAAACATGACTGCGTGACCTTTACAGTAAGTTAATGCTACCTTCCGAGTACCAGTTTTTAAACAACCAATAAAAATTGTTCAATTAGGGCTATAGTTGTATTGTAGCACTCACCAGCTGGCGCCACTGGAGTAAGGTCCTGTCACTCGTCAGTGGTGCCAACTGTTGGTTGAGCACAAAAAGCCCTTTTATTGTAATGGCTATGCAATTTTACTTCTTCAAAAACTCGCTGGCTTTGAGACCTCAAGATACCTATACAAGCATATTATTATCTCGAGGCAAGACCTACTTATGTGCCTTTAGAGTGAAAAAATAGATCCGCGCTAGTCCCACTTAGATTACATTCAGTGGGACGTTTTTCGCTCGGAAATGCTCGCTTTTGGTGATTTGCAGAAAAATGTTTTTTCTGCAAAATCGCCAAAAGCAAGCATCCAAAAGCTGCAGAAAATATGCATCAATAATAGCAAGCAGTTGTCGTTACTANAAAGTCAACCCAAAAAAAAGATAAAAAAAAAATTAAGCCACTAGGTCATGAAATTTGAAAAAATCACAAAATTAACGATAACTTCTAAACTACGAAAAATCGTAGAACATACATGGGGGTGAAATCGATAGGTCTAGTCCTCACCTATCACCTGCCTTCGGCTTGACACCTTACAAGAAACACCCTGTAGATTAAGTACGGCTTCAATTGGCATAAGGCGAAGAAAAATCACACAGAGCTATTCCAAAAACATTTTTATTTCTATACAATATACATTCCCGCGGTTCGAGTGCAGCATTTAAATTTACAATTAAACTAGTGAAATAGGTCTACCAGTTTATTGAGCCAGTTTTCATGTAAGAGTCCATTCATGTCCATTCAGTGTAAGAGGGATATTAGACCCACTCGTTTTGCCCCCCGGAAATCTTAAAACCACTCACTAAAATGGAGACCTACAGTAATAAATTACAGAACAAGAAAACATTCAATATTTACATAACTTACAACACGCACCAATTTAGAATTTCAGTTGTATTCACTATTCTTTATTTTGTGCATAATTAATCATTTGCAGTGTTTTTAACTAACAAGTGAAGTGATACAATAAAATATTCGTACAAAGCAGCAAGTCGCCTTTTCTCCCGCCAAAATTGCGCTTCAGAAAAATAGTAGGACGTTGTTGGAGGAGCAAACTAGATGGCGCCAGTAGTAGGTACATTCGAGCTCAAAAGTGAAATCTTTGGTTTTTGGAAATTGAAAATTTAATTACCTCAGCATAACAATTGTAGACAAAGCTGTTGACGAAGCGAGGATTTTTCTTGTAATATAACTCTTTAATAGCATTTTTATCTTCTTGTATGAATAAAAAATACTGTTGTTGTGAGGAGAAGTGGTGAGATGTTTTTATTTGTCAAAAGTTGTGATCGTGAGGCTTTTAGTTTTTTTTATTTAATTAATAGTAACGACAACTGCTTGCTATTATTGATGCATATTTTCTGCAGCTTTTGGATGCTCGCTTTTGGTGATTTGCAGAAAAAACGTTTTTCTGCAAATCACCAAAAGCGAGCATCCAAAAGCTGCAGAAAATATGCATCAATAATAGCNCTACGCTATTGTAACTTCAAAATATGATTTACTAAAAAAAATTCAAAATCCTTTGGTAGAGTTCCATACAGTTTGATGTGGTACAATTTAGCCGACTAGGTGATAGCGCTTTTAAAAAATCGGTAAAAAATATAGCTTATGAATACCGAAAAATGTTTCAAATAATTGTAATCCACACTAATTTACGCTTCTAAATAATATATTAGAAACACCCTGTGATTAAATTTAACAAAATTACAATCTAAACATGTATTGTCAAAAGTTACTTGAAAACAATGAAAAAATTCTTTTCAAAATAAAACACACGTATTTGTTGTCACGGCAAAAACCACATGGCCGATATTAATTGATTTTAGTTGTGTATCGCTGGGTGTTGCAATTACAGACATTCAATAAATACTTTACGTAATATGAGGGTGGTACAATTTACCCGGCGGTACAATATACCGAACTCTCCCCTAATAAATAATTTCTGTTCAAAACTCATTTTCAAATTTTGAACCACCCGCCCCATAGACACACCCGCCACTGATAACATAACACGATAACGGTAAAAATAACGACCATAAACAATATGATCTAACAAAAAAAGTTTTACTTGCTAATCTTTTAATATTTTTTATTACTTGCTGATTAATTTCCAGACAATTTTACGATCATTTATATTAATTATAAACACCTATTATTTAATGTAAATTAGAATTACAGTCATGTAAATTAACTAAACCTAAACGTCAAACTGACAACCCGTTTGTTAATTTGTCACTTGTCTATGGAAATTATTAAAATCGTAATGGTGGCTATTCGTGCTTGTGGAAATCATTGCATTGCTGACAACATATTTTAGAAAAAAGGATTGGGAAACCTTCAAAAATTAATAATTAATGGATTTCGGCTGAAATAACTCAGGTAAAGCGATAATTTATGTTATTCTGCCCACATTTATTCTGTTTTATAAATTCTTTTGCCAAATGACATCAAAATGGCTGCCATTTTCTATAGAAAGTAATGAAAAACCGGTTTCAAATTCGTGTAGTTATGGTGGCAACAGTTTTGAAATCACTTGCCAGATAAGAATCGGACTGATAACAATAAAAACAAACAAAACACGGGTGCTATTGCTCAATTAATTAATTGCATCTTCATACAGATGATGGGGATATTTTTAACACAAAAGCAATTTATTTATTGCTTTCAGATTCATAATGCTAGTTTTTTCCGTAATTTACATAACTTTAAGTTAAGTAAGTAGGTAGTCATGAAGGACTGCTTATAGGCCTATTCAGACCTAAGCGGTATTCGGTCTGCAGCAGAGAAAACCCAGTGTGTATGCGGTAATAATACTGTTCAGACCTAAGCGGTATTCGTCGCGATACTTGATACTAAATACCTGAGCGAAACCCGCGCGGTATGTACCTCTACCCACAGCGGCAGCGAATATCGCTCAGGTTTGAATAGGCCTTTACATGCATTTTCATGTCTGGAAATCTTTCCTATCTTTTAACTTTTAAGCATGTTCCTACCTTTGAAAATTAAACTTGAATTAGAGACAAATTCAACCTAAATTAATTAATTAAATAAATAAAAACATGCTATCTTCAGGGATGACTTACAGGAAAATTGTTTACACTAACTTAATATTGTTTTCAGGATGGAGCGAGTACAGTATTGTTTCATCTGTAACGTCACAGTTGGAACATCAACAAGGCATTGTGTTCATGTTTTCGATGATGACGTATGTATATATTATTTTTGTTAAAACTTTACTGACAGAATAGAAAATTATATGAAAATAAATTACATTTCTTGTATTTTTTAAAACCTCATTCTATAACATTTTCGTAAAATATTGCACAGGCTTATCATTCTAACATTATCATCAATATTATTTTCTCCAACAGACTACATTTCAAACGGATAAAAAACTACCAGAAATAATCGAAGAGATCATTGGAAAGAGCCTGGAAGCGTCTTCATTGATATCGCAAGTTATCTGCAAAAAATGTCTCAGGACGTTGGTTGAGTACGATGGCATTACAAAACGGTGAGTAATACATATAATAATGTTGGTCATTATCTGGTATTCAGTCTATGCTACAGAAGGATTACACTCTTTAACTAATCAGAAACAAATGTAGGATTTGGTTTACAATTCTGACGCTCCTGATCCAAATGCTGACGTCAGACTAGGAAAGACTGATGTTTGTTATTATTTCTCTTTTATTTATTTTTATTGATATAAAATTATGTAAGTATTGTTTCTTGGAGGAGGGCGTTGATAACACAGTTTTATACTTCTGCAGGGGTCATCGTTTTTTCATTGTATTATGTACCCTTGTACTACTATACGAAAATAAATAAATAAAATAAAAAAAAATTGGGCTATCAACATGAGATACAGTATTTATTCACCCTTTACGTCATCCTCAAAAAGATATGTGTGGTTCTATTACTCTTTTAGAACCATAGGGCATAGAATAATGTTATTATGCGATTAAAATAATATGATTAGACCATGACAGATGTTAAATGGTTGTTGTTTTGTATTATCATTTACCCAGTGCCGTATTATCCATAAGGCACTTTAGGCCAGTGCCTAGGGGCCCACTATGGCCAGGGGCCCACTATGACCAGGGGCCCAGCACTCCCGATTAAAAAATTAAAAAAATAATGTTAAAGATTATTTTTATGCAACAAAACTCAAACCACATCAAAACTTCGCCTTATTTTGGTTTACACATTCAATCGTCATATTTCGATATTGTGGAACCTGATTCATTCCACTATACTCTAGGCACTTCAACATCACAGAGTGCCTTTGAGCGCTGCTGGCCGATTACTCACGGAACCGCGAAGTCCTGTATGTTAACAGAGACGGCCAGCTCAAACGGCGCGGCGTAGCCCGCGGGATTCCGCAGGGTTCGGTGCTCGGTCCACTCTTGTGGAACCTAGGCTTCAACTGGTTCCTGCGGGGCGTCCTACTCGCGGGCATGAGTGTCATATGCTATGCGGATGACATTCTGGTCACTGCCCGGGAAAGACATTTGGGGCCGCGGCACGGCTGGCGTCGGCGGGCGGCACATTAGTCGCTCGCAGAATACGTTGCCTCGGCCTGAAAGTCGCGCTGGAGAAAATTGAGGCCCTCTTCTTTCCGGGGCATCGCCAGCGCGCCCCTCCCCACGCGTTGAGGACGTTAGGATTGACGTCAAAGGCCATATGAAATATCTGGGCCTCACGCTTGACGGGAGGTGGCATTTTAGCCCGCACTTCAACGGGCTAGCGCCACGCTTTCTCAAGGCAGCCGGCGCACTGAGTTGGCTTCTCCCGAATTTGGGAGGGCCACAAACGAGGTGTCGTCGACTTTATGCCGGCGTTCTGAGGAGCATGGCGCTGTATGGCGCTCCAATCTGCGAGAGAGCACTCAATAAGAGAGAGAATGCTGCCCTTCTACGCAGACCCCAGCGGGCCATAGCGCAGAGGGTCGCAAGGACCTACCGCACGGTAGGGCACGCTGCGGCGTGCGTTCTCGCTGGTACTCCTCCTTGGGAGCTAGAAACTGGGGTCTTGTCTGTCATCTATCACTGTATGGCAGACCAGAAGGCGCGTGGAAGGCGCCCGGCCCCGGAGCGGTGCGGCACCGTTAT
Source organism: Ostrinia furnacalis (assembly GCF_004193835.3). NCBI lineage: Eukaryota > Metazoa > Arthropoda > Insecta > Lepidoptera > Crambidae > Ostrinia > Ostrinia furnacalis. Next base: position 217,776 of record NW_021133388.1, on the reverse strand, counting down.
GAAGACATGACTCGCGCGCATTTTGGCCGCCGCACTCTGGACGCCATTGGTCCTGTTCTGGACAAATGGTTGGAACGACCTCACGGGTTCCTCACGTTCCGTCTGGCGCAGGTGCTGACCGGGCATGGCTGCTTCGGTTCGTACCTGCATAGAACCGGGTGAGAGGAATCCCCGTGTGCCACAAATGCGCGGCGCGGCGGTCGTGGGCCGGGATCTTTCGCTTCCGAGCCTGGTCAACGCCATGCTGGGAAACGAAGGATGCTGGAAGGCGGTCGCCTCCTTTTGCGAAGAGGTCATCCTTCAGAAGGATCCTCTCGACTCATCGCTCCGCAGGCGGAGAAGGGGGCGGGAGAAGGCGGTTGTACGACCGTTCTACTCTGCCCCCAGGTGGCGGCCAGCAGGCCGAGGGTACGGGGGTACCCTTGTCACCTTCGTCTGACGGGAACGGCTTGGCGTTTCGGGCATTCCCGTCGGACCCCCACAAGGGGGGTGTGTAGGGTCCGCCGTGTAGGCGAGCTGTCGCTGCAGCGTGGTGTCGCGGAAGTCTAAGGCTACGGCCGGATACTCACGACACCCCCACTCGGGCTACGACGGAACGCCGCGGAGGTTTTAGTGGGTATACCCCGTCCTTTTCACTTTTTAGGGCGCCGGGAGTCCCACACACCACCCTGTCCCCCGGCAGGGGTGAAAGTGCGCAAAGCATTTCCTCCACGACAAAAAAAGGGGGGGCCCGAAACGAGCTGTGCCTAGGGGCCCTGAGATGGTTAATCCGGCCCTGCATTTACCTCTATTTTATTATTCATGTTCCAGGCTCGAAGTGTTAAAAAAGGAAGTACAAGAGAACATGTCAAAGACAGCACAGATTCAAGCTTCTAAAAAGAATGTTGTTACCATCAAGAAGCATCCGAAACAAATTGTGTTGTCGAAGTCTAAGCTTCAGCCGTTACCTGCTAACTTTGTTTTGAACATGAAGAATGTACCAACAGTCACCAGGACTCAACTTGTTAATGATTCAGATTCTGCAACGGCAGTGCCACAAAACGTGTTCAAGGTGGGTTCTATGGTTATTTTTAGTAATAAAATCAATGAAATAGCTAGAAAATTCTTATTCACGTCTATTAGAGTAAAAAATATTTTTTTCTTTTACTTATCCAGACAATGTTAAAGAATTATTATGAATGAGTATGCATTCTGGTAGACTTGGTTTTGAATGCAATTTTCAATAGAATAACTATAACGAAATGAACTAATAAATAATGCATTTCATGTAACACTTTAGTGGTGCTTTAGTAATGTTTTTGTAAGAAAAACTGTAGGTATATTTGAAATGCATGTGCAATTTGTTTGTGATTTATATTTACTCTACCTATTACCTCTAGTATTTCACTTATGTACTTATTTCAAACGTTTATAAATATTACAGATGACTGAGCCAACAATAAGCCTTAAAGCAACTATTGGCTCCACCGTCTTAACTCACACTCTAAAATCAACAATGAAAATGGAACCAGACCCGTTAAGCATCACACCGTCAGATATGAACTTGATCATGACACCGAGTAAAGCAAGCGTTAATAAAAAGACTGCAGTCAAGTCATCACAGAATTCAGTAGCAAAGTCAACGAAGAATCCAATATTGAGTTTTAATGTGGATGCGTTGCCAAAAGAGTTTTTCTCAACTACCGATAGAGAGACTGCGTTGAGGAATGAACAAGTTGACCTTGATGATGATAGCGTTGATAATGATAGTACGGAGAATAACGATGAACAGGAAATGGAGATTGATGAAGGTATGTGGTTTTTAGTTAAATAAGTTAGCAAAAACATTCTAGTGGATAGGTACTACCAATCAGTAAGGCCCAGAAACATAACTACAACGAAACTGCAACTTTCTGATGATTCTGATGAATGAAACTGAAACTGAAAGTTTCAAACTGGTCGCGTCATGTGTGGTCTCTCAACGGACGCTATGGCAGAAACTTAAATGCAACTCAAAAGTAACTAGCAGTTGCAGTTTCGTTGCAGTTGCGTTTCACCGTCTGTTCTGGGCCTTAGTTTTCAATTTTAGTCGGCCGTTTGGTGTAGTGGTTCAGAACGGACTACTATGCCGAGAGGTCCCGGGTTCGATTCCCGGCCGGGCAGAAATTGAAATGATGAATTTTAATTTCGGTGACGGGTCTGGGTGTTACTATGTATAATATGTATGTATTAAAAAAAAAAGTATATAAGAAGTATATCCGTTACGCTAGCACCCATAACACAAGCATATTAATTGCATACTTTGGGGCTAGATGGCGCTGTGTGAGATTGTCCAAAGATATTTATTTATTTATTTATTTCCATAACGACCAGTCCTGCGCTGCCCGCATCCAGGTTTTTCCCGTGACCTTCACCAGATCGTCGGTCCACTAAGTCTTCCGACCCGTGGTCGCCACTCGAGAACTTTTCTGCCCCAGCGGCCATCGTCTCTACGAGCTATGTGTCCCGCCCACTGCCACTTGGTTTTAGCAATTCTGCGAGCTATGTCGGTCACTTTGGTTCTCCTGCGGATCTCCTCATTTCTGATTCGATCACGCAGATTTCTGATTTTTCCGAAACTCCGATTCGAAACGCAGATTTTTTCATACAAATGTTTTTTTCCCGCTAACTCCTGTTGTAACTAAGCTTTAAGTTTACTAAGGTACCTGCATGCCAAATTTCAAGCGTCTAACTTAAGCGGTTTAGATTTTTCATACAAAAGGATTTTCCTACTAATTCCCGTTCCCGTGGGAATTTCGGGAATTCCTTTCTTAGTGCACCTCTACGGTACCTAAGCTACGTCCCTTCCAAATTTCAAGTGCCTACGTTTAGCCGTTTAGGCTGTGCGTTGATATGTCAGCCCGTTTTCACCATCAATCCGCAATTTTTAAGTGACCTCTATGAAAACAAAATGCCTGTTATGTGTTACCATAGGGGTCACTTAAAAATTAGGGATTGATGGTGAAAACGGGCATAAGTCAGTCAGTTTCTCCTTTTATATACCAATTTAGATAATTTAACTCATAACNCATCACGATCCCTGTATGCAGTACATACATTTATACTGATCCCAAGGAACCCACTCCGTAGGGCATACAGGACAGACTCGTGACAAGACACATAGTATTTGAACATGTTCATATTATTCATGCTTTAACGAATACATATACTACACATTCACACCTTCACACTCACATTTACACATTCACACTTACACACTCACACTCACACTCCTACACACAACCATACATAACGAGCATTATCCTATTCTTTTCTTTTTTAATATACTATCATTAAGCGTAAATCTTTCTATGTCAATGAAAGAGAGTCAGTAATCAACCATAACTTATTACAATATACTGCTGTAATTTTCTTACATACCAAAGTAAATGCTTATTTAGTGAACTAATACTCCTAGAATTAATTAGAGATATCCTAATGGGAAGTAGCGAGTTATTCCCAATACAAGTGTCTCTGACTACTTACCGGGAAGACTCGGTAATAACTCTGTATACAAGTATTTTTGGAAATAAATGAATTTTTATTTTTTATTTTATTTTTATTTTATTTTAAAAAAAATTTAATCCTTTTCCAGATTGTTCGCTGGCCGTGGTGCCTGTCACCACAGATGACAGCGGAAAGTTAATCTTTGACGTTGATGTATGTATCTGAACCCAAATGGTTTATTTATATTTTTTCATAAATATTTAAGCTGAATATAAATCAGTGTTGAGTAATACACATTGAGGCCGACTCTTTTCTTCTTTTTATGAATTCTTGCGGTTTCAATGAAAACAATGATTTTGTTAAGAATGTTGATTTAAACATTTTAAATAAGTATTTGATGCCCGTTTTCACTATCAATCTCTAATTTTTAAGTGATGGCTTTTGGTAACATAACAGGAATTTTGTTTTCAAAGGGGCCACTTAAATAGTAGGGATTGATGGTAAAAATTTGCTATGAAGACGTATTTAATTATATTATTGGTCAATGAAATTGATTTTGTTCAATTTCTATGGCCTACCACAGAAACGAAATTAGGTTTCTCCAAAACTATCTAGACTTTATGCGCCTGCCAAGTGTCGCCTATTGGTTTTTATCTGTATTTTGATTCTGAAATTAATTTGCATATAGTGTCTGCATACGACGACTAAACGTATAAAACTATGTGGTCTTTTATTTAGTTGTAAAAGGCGCTATTTCGCTACAACAATATGAAGCCTGTTGTGCTACCAACTGTAAAACATTTAAAAATATCCATAAACAATTCCATTATGTCATTTATTGTATGTAATCTTATGTAAGTAGGTATATTATTCTAAATGTAAATTTTTTGCACCGCCTTACTCTTTCTGCATGACCCGTGGTTGACTGGCAGAGAATTCCATCCGGCATTAAGTCCGCCACAGTGCATTGTTTCTATGTGTGCTAAAGTTTAAATTAATAAAATAAATTCCAGGGCAAACAATCCAAAACAAACAATTTGTTCGACATGGGTTTGCTTCTGTCGTCCGATAGCCAGGAACAAAACAACGACGCGCAAAGTAAATACATTCTTGACAAGCTGCAGATACTTGCCGACGATGATGATGACGGTGAAGAACGTAAGTGATTTTATAGTGGGATAAAAACTATCCCTAAATTGTTTTATTGGGATAAAAGTTATCCTTGACTTGTTTTATACTGGGATAAAAATTATCCCTAAATTGTTTTATACTGGGATAAAAATTATCCCTGAATTATTGTTTACTGGGATAAGTGTTTTAGTGAAGTACAGAGCGAAGCGAAAAGCTGGATAAATTGCAGATACCTACTCGCCGATGATGATGATGATACTGAGCGTCAGTGATCTATTTTAAACTGTGATAAAAGTTAACCTAGTTAGTTATGAGATAAAAATTATACCGTATACTGATACTCCCAGTATACCACTCATTTTCCCAGGACAAACATTTTCTAACTGATAAAGTAAAATGGCAATGCCAGATTTTGTATGGAAGGTGGCGTCTTTTTTTTCGCGCGGCCATCGACCAAACCTGGTTTTTTGATTACAAAATAGTGTTATAAACCAAACTTACTATGACATGTATTGAGCATACATTTTTTTAAATACCTTCGCGAAGTAAAACTTCTGTACGTAGTACTTATTATTATTCTGTGGTTTAACGTTGACAAATTGAAAGCCAATTCAATTATTAGGAATATCGAATTGTTTTAGAGAGGTTTTAGGAATTATTGGATAATAGTGTCAACCACTCAACTAAATACTACTTCCTTCTCGTGTATTTGTTTGCAAACTATTACTATAATAACGTACTAAATATAACTGCATAAGTATACGTGGATATCTGTTATTGTCCTTCTTCCATATGAAGAGTAACATTTTTCTATCATAACGAAATAAACGCAACACATGACAAGACAACCCTAGCGCGACGGCCGAGCGTGCGAGCGAGAGAGGTATGCAAAGCGAGGTACATACATGACTTTACCTTCTGTTATATTTTGTGGTTAAACTGTCATCGGACCCGCAACGAAATTAATCAGAAGAACATTGGAGGAGTTCGAAATTAAGGCTAGGCCTTAGTCAAGCTAGGACTTTTTCATTCGACTTGCTTGTTTCTCACAAAAATGTTAATCATTTCCAGAGACAATAGTGATGAAGAACAGCGATGGCACCACCATAATTAAAATGGGCGCTGGACAGAAGGTGGTGTATGATGGTGAAAACTTCTCGTTTGTGCCATGCGGGCAAACAACGGAAAACAACGATAGCCAAGGTCAGAACATCAGGTCATTCACGCCCGTATTCACCATCAGTCCCTATTTTTTAAGTGACCCCTAGTAACACATAACAGGAATTTTGTTTTTATAGGGGGGTCACTTAAAATCTTAAAAATTAGGGATCGGTGGTGAAAATGGACATTAGTAAGTCCCCATTGCAGGAGCACAACCCTATTTTTTAAGTGACCCCTATTGTAACACATAACAGGAATTTTGTTTTCATAGGGGTCACTTAAAATCTTAAATATTAGGGGTCGATGGTGAAAATGGGCATTAGTAAGTCCCCATTGCAGAAGCACGACCCTATTTTTTAAGTGACCCCTATTGTAACACATAACAGGAATTTTGTTTTTATAGGGGTCACTTAAAATCTTAAAAATTAGGGGTCGATGGTGAAAATGGGCATTAGTAAGTCCCCATTGCAGGAGCACGACTCTCTTGAATGTACCATAGAAAGATTTATCCGACACTTTCCAGCTTTTTTATCATGTACTAGCATTCCGACCCGCGGCTTCGCCCGCGTGGAATTTTGTCTGTCACAGAAAAACTTTATCGCGCGCGTCCCTGTTTCAAAAACTGGGATAAAAACTATCCTATGTTCTTTCCCGGGACTCAAAGTATTTCTATGCCAAATTTCATCAAAACCGGTTCAGTGGTTTAGGCGTGAAAGCAAGACAGAGTTACTTTTGGATTTATAATATTACTATAGATTTATTTTGTTATGTTTACTTACAGATTCTAACGAGGAGTCCCAAATCGAGTTGCAAGTGTCTGGCGACGAAGAAACCGCCAACGCGATCATAGCCGCCGCCCAAGAGCAAGGTAATGATAGATAGATAAAACGTTTATTTGCATAACAGAAACACACATTACAAACAGAAAGTAGCTACCAAAAGTAGGATAAAATAGTATCCTCAGGATAATATGACATGGTATGGTAAGACAGAAATAGAAAAGAAAAAAAACATTATGACATACAATATAGTTACACACTTTATACAGAAATTGTATACAGTGTATAGTTTAAGTATTTTTTTTTTAAATAATTACAATAAAATTGTGTTCCCGGGATAAAAAGTATCCCATCTTGGAAAAAGTTTATTCAAGGCACGTTGCAGTCACACCTGAAATTACGCAAATAATAATTTAACACAAGCATATTAGTTGCATATTTTGGGGCTAAATGGCGCTGTTAGAAAAAAATGTCCAAAGATATTTAATTATCTAAATCTTGGGTTTGAAATCCCAGATGCAACAAACAAAAAGTGAGAAAATCTGTTTTAGTACTTGATATAAATAATCGCAAAGTTGACTCCAGTGCCTGTTTTGATAAAATTTGCATTTAAATTATACAGGGTGTTAGGTAAATGGGTATATGAGCCGACACTAGCCCATGTTAACATATGCATATAAATGGTATGGTGAAGTCAGAAATTTGATATCATTATTTTAATTTTTTAAATGTTCATACAAAATAAAATTTATAAAATCAGATTTGTATGAAAATTAAAATAATTAAAATGATGATATCAATTTTCTGACTTCACCATACCATTTATATGCCCATGTTAACATGGGCTAGTGTCGGCTCATATACCCATTTACCTAACACCCTGTATAAGTTGTATTATTTGTTTTGTTGTAGGAGGAGCATTTATAAAGGTGGAGTCCGGGGAAATGTACAAGGTCAAGTCTGTGCAAAGCAAAAACGATGACGAAGAAGCTTTGCATGTAAGTACATCGATTTACACATACAATGTACGAACATTTCTAATTTCTATTGGTTCAACCAAAATTATTAATCCTATAGTAAAATAGGCTACTTTCCTAAAAAAAATTTTTTAGTCCGTCAATTTTAATATAAAAAAATATTGGACACGTATATTTTTAATTGTCAATCAAACAAATATTAACAAAGTTATAGTGCGTTGAAGTTCCGCACGACGTCACAAACTGCTGCACTTTAACGCACTCACTGACGTCACGGGCCTTTTCTTTAGAACTTTGACACGCTTTATCTCTTTACATTTTCAAATAGTGAAAATTACGTGTCGAGTAGTTTTTGATAAGCTAACTGACGGACTTATTAAAACTCTTGCTTTTTTACCCAGGAAACATCGCAATCTTGAGTTAACTTCCTATAAATACTTCTGCTTAAATAGTAACCATGTTTAAAATACATTTTGAGAACCAGGATAAAACAGGATAGATTTTATCCCAGTTTTTGAAAGGGGAATGTGTGCGATATTGTTTCTTTGATAGACCGATAAATAACCCTTGAAAAAGAGGCCAACAATAGTGACAGAGTTTCTTGCGCTGCTTTTTCTCAGCATTTATTGTCCCGAAGCAGTGGTAGGGTTAATACTGGGACGTGTAAAAGTGTGAAAAAAAAAAGAGTTTTATTCACATGGGCAGTTGCAAAAAAACTGATTTTTTTCTGGTGTGAAAAAAAAACGTTGAAAAAAAAACCTGAAAAAAAAAATATTTTTTTTTCTGGACCATGTTTTTTTCAAGAGTACGAAATCCAAAACTTTTAAGACAAATACTTAAGAATATATAGGTAATAGAGTTTTCGGTTTATTTTTAACTTTACTATACTTTTTTGGTTGAGCGGTACTAAGATTTCATGAATCTATATAATAATATATAAAAGAAAGTCGTGTTAGTTACTCCACTTATAACTCAAGAACGGCTGAACCGATTTAGCTGAAAATTGTCAGGGAGGTAGTTTAGAGCCAGGAGAAGGACATAGGATACTTTTTATCCCGTTATTTATTGCCATTAAGGCGGAACAAAGTTCGCCGGGTCAGCTAGTATTATTATATTGGCAACATTTTTACATCAACGAAAGGGAAATCCCCAAATCAATTACATTTGCACACGGAGAAATCCCCTTTAGGTTTATGTTTCTTTGAACGTAGTTGGCTTAGCGCAGTTGGGGTGTGTGACGGACGGAGAAAGTTCAATATCAAATTATTTAGTTTTTGTATTTACCAACTAAAATACCTGAGTATGCCGAAACGAGTAGGTTCAGGCCTAAAATGTAAGGCAGAAGAAAAACCAAATTTAGAAAAAAAAAACAGTGCTAAGTTTTTTTTTCAACAAACTGAAATAAAAACAAATTTGTTTTTTTTTTTCATTTTACATCACTAGGCAGAGCCATATGCAAAAGCTAGTTTTAATTAAATTTTTATTGCGTTTCAGATCCAAAGCATTGTTGAATGTGAAAATGGCCAATACACTTGCCAACTGTGTAAGCAACAAGACAGCACCAAAGGTATGTTGTGTTATGATTTATTAGGGATTCCTATGGCAGAGTATCACAATTTGATATATTTTAGATCGATCGAACCTTAATTTCAAACTCCTCTTATGTTCTTCTGATTAATTTCGTTGCGGGTCCAATGACAGTTTAACTTTCCCCCGGGACAAACTTGACCTTCACTGGTTGGGTTTTTATGGCGTTCAAGCTGTAGATCCTGGCTACACAGGAGTTGCAGTGGTGGGAACGAGAGGTGGGAATAGTCCCGATATTTTAGATCATCTAATATGTTTGGTTTCGTTAAAAATCAATTCCTATAATTAAAATTGGCTTTATTCCCGTTGTCCCCCACTGGTTGACATCGGGACAAATAGTGGGGAAAATGGGAATACACGACAAAATTCGTGTATTTGCTAGAAACAGGTAACACTGATGGTCAGATTATTATTTTATTCTAAAGTAATTTATAATTTTGAGTAAAATAAAAAGCACTTCAGCTTTTAACAAAAAAAAAATCAACTGCAGAATTACCAGTGGCATAAATCGTTTTTCTTTTTCATTGCATTTGTGATGCTAAATAGAAATAATAGTTTATTTTATTTTATATTTTATATTTCTTTATTAAGGAGACAAACAGCATGAGTTTATACATGTGTTTATAGTTGATTGTTTATTAATTTTTATTTTACAACATCTTCAGATCCGTTCGTCGGGGAGTCGGACAAAATGATGCTGCACCTGAAGAAAGTTCATAACGCGCGAGTATACATCTGCCAGATTTGTGGTTTAGTACTGAGGAAGCGCACGGAATACACCAATCATATAGGTAAGGTATTAAGCTACTGTATAAAGGTTTTAAATTAAAATTCATTATTTGTGAGACATTTTAGGGCATTTATATGTTCTAAACACAAGCAGAACACCACTTTAATACAGGTGAGATTTTAAGTTATTATACTTAGTCCAAAATGTTCCACCAACTCGCACTAAGCGTTCGATGACTCTTTTATAATGCGAACAGCTAGGGACTGGAATTCGCTGCCTGCTGCTGTCTTTCCCGAAAACTATAATCCGGGCCTTTTCAAGGCGAGAGTGAATAGGCACTTACAGGGCAGATTTGTACCATCCTAGACTGCATCCCACTTAACATCAGGTGCGATTGTGGTCAAATACCTGCCTTGTTATGCATTAAAAAAAATGTTTTTTTTGTTAGGTAAAATATGTTCTGCTGGTAATGACACGGATACGGCACATTAGTTCCACATTTCGGAATAGATTCGAACAAAATCGGGATTCTAAAAATAATACAATTCAAAGTTGGTTAATTAAGTGTAACTACACCATTGACGGGGGCTATTGGCAATCTTGAAAATTATAAATAACTTGAGAAAATCGAACTGCCTAAGGCGGGAATTGAACCCACGACCTTCCGCTTGCCGGGCGACTGCTCTTCCAACTGAGCTACTTAGACACTGGATGAACCTGTCGAAATTTTCAAGTGTAATGCGCTGTTACGGCCAGCGTTTTTTTTCAGGTTATTTATAATTTTAAAATTAGTTTGAGATGCGACTCTTAACGCTAAAAATTAAATAACTATTGGCAATCTTTTTGTTTTAAATTCCCAACCGCCCCCCAGTGGGGCAACTGGGAATAATTTTTCTCTAACAACAATTCGCTGATGTTTTCAGAGGAGCACGCAGAAAAGTCTCGCTCTACCATCAACAAATCCAAACTGCACGCGTGCAATCTCTGCTCGCGCAAGTTCACGTCGCGCGCGCTGCTCGCCGCGCATCATAATTCGCATTCTGGTGCGCGCCCGCATTCGTGCCGTCGCTGCCATAAGGCCTTCGCTTCTAAGTACACGCTGCAGGCTCACGAAAAGACGCATTTGGTAAGTGCCCGAACATTAGTAGTGTTTAGTTTCGTGCCCCTTTCACAGGGAAGCCCTTTAGAGGCCGTGCGAACAGATACTGTTGCGGACATGACACACTATCACAGAAAATCGAGTCAGAGATCGAACAATTAGAGTTCTTAGAGAATTCTGTCACAAAGCCTTCGCTTGTAAGTACACGCTGCAGGCTCATGAGAAGACTCATTTGGTAAGAGACCGAACTAGCACAAAATATCAATAGTTTTTGTCCCCTTTTAGGGTTCCGCTCTTTTTAACCTAATTCCGTCCACTGCTGGACAAAAGCCTCCACCACAGATATCCACAGTGACAGGTTTTGAGCTGCCCTCACTCTTGCTGCCACAAGGCCTTCACGTCTCAGTACACGCTGCAGGACATGAAAAACTCATTTGGTGAATCTCTAAAGAAATGCATAATAATATGGAGCACCATACACCGAACCGAAGCTAAAAATAATTTAAAAAATGGATTGAGAAATGTCCTTTACGTCTCCAATGTGTCATCACAACCCTACTAATAGTTTGCATCGGAGCTTCAAAAGAAAAACAATAAAAATTGTAATTCCCAATTGTCCCCATTGGGGACAAATGGGAATTTATTTACAACTAGCTTTCCGCCCGCGGCTTCGCGCGCGTTGACTACATTATCTACATATTTTACGGGACCCTATTTTTTTCCAAAACAAAATTTAGCCTATGTTACTCGTAGATAATGTAGCTTTCGAATGGTGTAAGAATTTTTAAAAACGGTCCAGTAATTTTTGTGCCTATTCATTACAAACAAACAAAGTTGTCCTCTTTATAATATTAGTATAGAAAAATGTCCCAAATCGTATCCTAATTCAACAAATACGATTCAATGCTGTTAAAACGTTAAATGGGGCTATCGTTTAGCGCTCACCAGTTAGCGCCACTGTAGAGTAAGGTCCTGTCACTTGCTAGTAGCGAAGACAGTGGCACCAACTGGTGAGCGCTAAAGTGGTAGGAGGACTCGCATTTGCACTCATCAAGATGGCGTCACTGTAGAGTAAGGTCCTGTCAATCGCCAGGGGTGCCAACTGTTAAGTATAAAAACGATAGCCCTCATTATAATAACTTGTATTTCAGGAGCGGCCGCGGCCCCACAAATGTCCGTCTTGCGGCAAAGCGTTCTTGACGCTGCAGAATCTAGCGCAGCATGAGAAAACGCATTCTAGTGTCAAAGAGTTCGTCTGCAAGGTCTGCGGTGAGTGACCACGCTTTAGGCTTGTTCTTACTCGGACACTGAACGGATCGCTCCGAACTACACTCGCGAGCAAAAGTATGGAATCATCCCATTCGTTTTGAGTAATCTTTGTAGCTAAACGACTATGAAGATTAAATTAAAAATGGTACCAGTTTAAAGGTTACATTACAAACTTTAATTTGATACCATAGATGCATAAATAGTCATTGAGTTCTTCAGATCGTTGGGAACAAAACACAAGATGGTGATTCCATACTTTTGCTCGTAAGTATAGTACAATCGGTCAAATGAACTACACTGGTCATCACAAAAATCGTCCCACCTACGTTTTACAGGAAAACTCGTTTCTACTGACACAATCATGGTGCCCCAACAATATTGGTGTTATTTGAAAGCCCAATAAATATCCTTAAAGAAAAACACATTTAATTTCCTAATAAACGATTAACATATAAATAAATAAATAAATATCCTTGGACATTTTACACTGCGCTTCTAGTCCCAAACTAAGCAAAGCTTGTACTATGGGTACTAGATAACGGATATAAACATACTTAAATACTTTTTTTTTTGTAAATACATACATATTATAGATAGACAAGTTAGTATAGATATACAATAAATGTGACTTGAAAAACTTGAAAAAAGACCTCACTTTGGGCTCACCTCTGGGATCAATTAGACCAAATTTTATGGTTATAAAACCAAATAATGATCACACGTATCCTCTTTAACAGATGGATAGCGATTAATCCCAACTTAACAGTTTTATAGCCATAAAAGTTGGCTCAAGCGTAACTATCTATTTTTTGAAGAAGTGACTCTGGATCGTTCTAAAGAAACATTTTTGGGGTAAAAACCTTTCCTTTAATGAAATGAAGTTTAGAACTAGGCTTTCAAATGGTACCAATGTTGGTGGGAAGTGTGGATGCATACGTTTGATAAGTGCTTGTCGCGAGAGGTGCGATTTATTTGATGCCGAGTGTATTATAAGACATCATATGTAATACCTATTCTATGCAATAAATGTTTGAATTTGAATTTCCAGAGAAAGCGTTCTCAACACAGCATAACCTGGAAGTCCACGGCGTCATCCACTCGGGCCGGAAGCCGTTCTTCTGCTCCGTCTGCAGCAAGGCCTTCGCCAGGAAGCCCGAGGTCAAGGACCACATGAGGACGCACACGGGTTTGTGGAGAAACCATAAAGTTAACTATAGTCTGGTCCGTGAGCACGTAGAATTTTGTCCAATGACCCCAAGCTACCCATCCTTATCGCTCGCGCGTAATGAGGGCTATCGTTTTTATACTAAACAGTTGGCACCCCTGGCAGGACCTTACTCTACAGTGGCGCCATGTTGATGAGTGCAAATGCGATAGTCCTCCTACCACTTTAGCGCTCACCAGTTGGCGCCACTGTCTTCGCTACTAGCAAGTGACAGGACCTTACTCTACAGTGGCGCTAACTGTGTGCCTACCATGAGTTTACGTTAGGTGAGTTCGCTAGCGAATACGTCAAAAAATTCTATGAAGGTCTTATTTCTTGAAAGTAGCCACTAGGGGCGCTGCACAATATGTCATACATTTAAATGTCATTTTTTTACGCAGTCGCTAGCGAGCACACCTAACGTAAACTCATGGTAGGCACACTGGTGACTCTGGTGAGCGCTAAAACGATAGCCCTCATTATGTTGCTGTCGCGCTCGCACACTCACTGCGGGCGCGCGTCGCACAGTCGCGACAGCAATATAATAACGCGCGAGCGATAAGGATGGGTAGCTTGGGGTCATTGGACAAAATTCTCCGTGCTCACGGACCGGGCTTTAGTTTAATCAATTCTTTAGCAACGGCCATTAAATCAACCGTTGCCATACAAAAATTCTTACTATTTTTTGATCAAAACAAATATGACTGTGAACTGTACTGTGAGTAATTGAAGAAATGGAAAAAATCAAATGTTAGCGCGATTTAAAGTCTAACATCGCCATCTGTTGCACCCCGTCGGAAAACATTCAACTTGTACCGTATTTTTTATTAATTTTATTTTTTTATCGTCCCTTTTGTTTTAATTTTAGGCCGTTTAGTAAGGAGATAGAAATTGGGTATTTGCCAACATTCCTCAATAATTCAAAAACAACTTTTTTTTAAAAGGCACTATTTTAAAGACCAAAACTATGGTCTTAAAATTACCTGTAAATTAAGATTTTTGATTGTATTGTAATAAAAAAGTAGTTTAATTGATTTGACAAAATAGTGACGACACTGGCTAGTAATTCCATACAAAATCTATGAGTCTCGTTTTGACAGTTTTAAAAAGTACGTCAATTTGATTGGTGGTGGCAAATACCCTATTAGAGTATTCAGGCTGAGTTGCTTTAACCGTAACTATAACAGTAACCGGTGTTTTTTGTATGGAGTTAGACATATTTCTGATATTTGTTAAAGTAAGATGGTTCAAACTTCAAATTAACCTTAAAATTCTGCATGCCACTTGCTAGTTAAAGCATGAGCTTTTCAAGTAAAATGTTTTCGGACGTGTCGCCAACAGATGGCGCTGTACGACTTTCAATCGCGCTAACATTTGATTTTTTCCATTCTTTCAATAAATCACTTGGTAGTCTGTTAGTTAAATCAATAATTCTTCAAATTTTTGTATGGCAACGGTTGATTTTGTTGACGTTGCTATCGGAATAGACTATGTTTAATATTTATACATAATTATTGCTATCGGAATAGACTATGTTTAATATTTATACATAATTATAATTATTACATAGGGTGGAATTTTGTAATGCCATCTGGAGGGAAAGTACTCTTAATATTGTAAACATATTTTTTTTTCTCAAAGAAAAGATTCCTTTATTTTTTAAAAGATTTAGAACTGCATTCAAAGATTTCCAAAAATTAGCTTGCCACACCCGGGAATCGAGTCAACTAAAACCTGTTAAAAATTACACCCTGTATTTTTATGGCATCGATCGTTAGGGTTAAGTATAAGGAAGAAATCTCCCTAACAATCTTCATAAATCTAATGAAAGGAAAACCATGAGATCTTAAATTATTTTAATTTTGGTATGGTGGAGAATTTTCTAAAATCTTTGAATGCAGTTAGTTCTCTTTCTTTTAAAAAATAAAGGAATATTTTCTTTCAGTAAAATTTTCTATCTACAGTATTAAGAGTACTTTCCCTCCAGGTGGCCTTACAAAATTTCACCCTGTATATTGCCCTCTTATGACAAAAAATGAAAAAATAATACACTTGTTGATCGACGTAAGTAAAGGTTGTGGTAAAGGCTTAAAATGCAATGCGAAAGTTTGTGTAGATGTAATGTAATGTTTGGTACTCTTCACGCTAAAACCACTGGATAGATTTTGATGAATGAAGTATTATTTTATTTTGTCCAAAATAACATATTACAGGCTATAATTTATTGTTCCTTTATTTCATTTTAAAAACATAATTTTAGAAAACTTTCTAAATTATCACAAAAAAATTGGATACCACCGGTTTCGGGGCAGATATGTGACAAACTAAATTTTACGCGGGCAAAGTCGCGGGCAAAACCTAGTACAACAAAACCAGTAGTGCACGTGCTATCGGTTGGCTGCTTTTTGCAGCTTGCCTTAGCACCTTAGTAAATGTTGTCGCACGCGGCTCAACAGATGGCGTTGTACGTATTTAAATCGCGCTAACATTTATTTTTTTCCATTTCTTCATATACCAATCTAGTGAAGTAATGAAGTGAATGAATAAGCTAAAATTTTCAAGAATTTTTGAATGGCAATGGTTATTTTTGACGTTGCCTACGAAATTATATCATAATCACAGAATAAGTAATAGTACAGCCCCCCTAGACAAAACGCACTTTTTGATCAAATCGAATCCGTCAAAACTCCATACAAAAAAGGGGCTTTTCGACCACTTTTCGACTGGTTTGCGATTATAATTTGCACTTTGTCTAGACCCACAGGTACAGAAGGATTACTCCGCAAGACGATTTAAATAAATGCGAGTCTTGCTGTGACGCGATACAGTGGAATTCAGCTCGCACAGCACTAAGTACCTACAAATTTATTCACCTACAAGTTTTGTCTCTTTCTATCGCGTGCCTCTGAACTCTTCTTACGTTGTTAGGGTTGCTGTCTAGTGAAAAATTAATTAATCTACTTATATGTAATGAGGTACGTATGTAGGTAAGTACGCATTCATTATGGAAAACCTTGGGAGAGGCCTTTGTCCAGCTGTGGACGTCATTTGGCTGAAACGAACGAACGCATTCTGAGCAGTAGTCATGGTAGGTTAGGTTCCTATACTATCCTAAGAATTATTGATTACCTACATGGCCAACATACCTTTCAGCATCTTTGGGAAGCGAAAAAAAATATAAATCCGGTGTAGATTTCTTTTCGAATTTAAACACCCGAACTCCGCACAATATTTATTTCTCTTTATGTCCATTTTTAAATAATACTTTGATCATAGAATTAGGTACTTAGTACTTAGGGCGCTTCGCTGTAGGTAATTATCGGATGTACCGCGCGGAGTGAGCCAGGCCTGCCGCGACTTCGTCCGCGTGGAATAATGACTTTGGATCATGCATTTTAATAATTTAGTCTAATTATTTTACAAATAGCTTTTGCCCGCGACTTCGTCCGCGTAGAAGTCGAAAACGTTCTCATAGGATTTTAAATGGTTTTTATTAGAGATGCACCGAATGTAGATTAAACCGAATACGAATGTTCGGCCGAATATTCGGTTCAAAATGTACCGAACCGAATATTCGGCCGAATCATTCGGTTCAAATTTGATTAAAACTTAAATTACCAACTAATGTTGACTCTTAAAGTTACTATAAATTTGTTTTTTAATTTCATTTGTGAACGGATGATATAATTTGTTTATTGTTGATTTTAAAGAATTTTATTTGACTTACATTGAATTAAAACTACAAATAGTTATAACAATTCCTAGTTCACCATTCACTAGCATACCTACATTCCTAGATAGATATTTATTTAAAAAAACTTATTTGATTTTATAAACATATTTGAATACTTGTGTTGGTTCCTTAAGATAGTAGTTATTACATTACAACTATTCTAAAAAAAGTTTTCTGAAAATAGTTGTTTGTTACTCAAAGCAGTTTTGGCAGTGTCCTTAAATTTTTCAATTTCATAAAAAATAAATTTATCTTTTTATTTCACAATAAATAATTGGTACAAGTAGTGTCTGGTTCATTTTCAAAAACTATAAAATACTTTCGCTATAAACCACACTTATTTAGTAATTAGTTAACCAAACTGTTTAATTAAATATTATTTTTTTAATTGTTTAACAATACTTTTAATATTCGGTAATTATTCGGCAATTCAACCGAACATTCGGCCGAATACGAACATGAAAAAAATATGCCGAATGTACCGAATACGAATATTCAACCGAACATTCGGTGCATCTCTACGGCCATGTTTATTTGTTTACATTATTATTTGATCAGTTTGTTGCGATGTTTTGTTGTTCGACGTTCTGGATAATTAGATATTCAAATAGCTAAGTAATACAATGACATTATGGTGTTGAGTGGTGTTGGTGCAATAGGACTTTGTGATTTCTTTAGTGTGATGAACGATTGATGTCCGGGAGACCTTCCGTTCCACGATACCTTGTGTCATAATGTTTTCGCGGGTGGGGTGGGTGAATCGACACCACCATACCACCGAAGGGAGACCCGGAGATCACGTTCTTGAAAATAGGATTTCACTACAAGTACCTACCCGGTCACTTGAAAGCGTGGGAAGGTAAATAAGTGAGTGGATGGATGTGATAATGTGTTGCGATTCGTTTTGTGAATTGGAGTGAAGTGTTACCCCCTGAATATCTTGGATTGCTTGCAGAGTCAATAAAAAGAGGTAAGTGAAGAATTGGTTCAAAAGTAATAATAAAAGTGGGCGGTGCCGACTCGCGTCAAAATTTGTGAATGAAATACCGTTTGACCACGTTTGACCTAGGAGGGAGTTGCGCGATCGTAGGGCTGTCCAAAAATTAAAATAATAATAATTTATTTAGTTTTGTATGGGAAAATATTATTTATTAAATATTACGATATCCACTTTCTGACACCACTATAGTATTTATATGAGTATGTTAACATGGGCTAGTCTCGGCTCATATACCCATTTACCTAACACTCTGTATAATGTATGTATACTTTGTTTTTTTTTTAAATACATAAATATTATACATAGTCACACCCAGACCCGTCACAGAAATTAAAATTCATCATTTCAATTTCTGCCCGGCCGGGAATCGAACCCGGGACCTCTCGGCATAGTAGTCCGTTCTGAACCACTACACCAAACGGCCGACAAATGTAAATGTTTGAATACTTATATAATTTTATACCACCGGTTTCGGGGAAGGGTCCCACAAGCAACCAGTGGTCGGGGTCATAGCCACCGGTGGTCAGGGTCATTAAAAATGTTGTACTATAAGCAAACTTAATGCCTTATGGAATTCTATCCCAGTCCACCATTGGGCCAAGCAGTACTATACCCGGCGATAAATATTGCACGTCGACCTTTAGAAAGAGACAACCGGCTAATTTCGGTTTCGTTATCACTGTCGCACTTGAACAATGACTGACAATGACGTTTTGTCAAAGTGTATAAACAAACTTTATTTTAAATGTGTGTAATTGATTTTGTGAATTAAATTTCTAAAAACTTTTTATAGTCGTGAAAGAAAAGTGGTTTAAAATGTGTTAAAGTATTTGTCGAAGAGAAATACTAAGAGTTCGGACAATATTTTCATTGAATAATGTTTTGTCAATGACGTTTTGTCAATCGTATAGGTAGTGTGCGACAGAGATAACGCTCTACGAGCCGAAATTAACCGATTCTCTTTCCAAAGGTCGATGTGCAATATTTATTGCCGGGTACTGTAAATTTGAGTTTGCGGTGCAAAAATAATTAAAATGTACTTTACAGTAAGATAGAATTTTTAAGGATATGTGATATGTGACGCGGGCAAAGTCGCGGGAAAAACCTAGTACAACAAAACCAGTCCGTGCTATCGGTTGGCTGCTTTTTGCAGCTTGCCTTAGCACCTTAGTAAATGTTGTCGCACGCGGTTCAACAGATGGCGTTGTACGTATTTAAATCGCGCTAACATTTATTTTTTTCCATTTCTTCATATACCAATCTAATATGAAGCTGTGTTGCGACGGAAGTGAATGAGGAGCTAAATTTCTCAAGAATTTTTGAATGGCAACGGTTATTTTTGACGTTGCCTACGAAATTATATCACAGAATGAAGTTTAGGTTATGTATGGTAGGTACTAACTACGTACAGAAAGTTTTCTTTGCGAATTTATTTTAAAAAATGTGCACTGATCGTCGTCATCAATATGGTGTAATTTATCGAGCGGCAGCCGGAGCAATAGGGCTGACTGCTACAGAAGCTACTATTTTTTCTTTTTTCCAAAATGAATATTTTTTTACAATAGGTGAAGATTACTCGCGCATTCTTCACCCATTTAAAAAAACACTGGAAATAAAAAAAATACGCTTAGGGTGCGCGATAGCAACACAGTAAGCTTCAAGAAGCTTACTGTGTCTTACTTAGTCATATCAGTCATATCAGTTCGGCACTGTGTACCTACCATGAGTTTACGTCAGGTGTGCTCGCTAGCGAGTACGTCAAAAATCTCTATGAAGATTTTGTTTCTTGAAAGTAGCCGCTAGGGGCGCTGCACAATATGTCATACATTTAAATGTCATTTTTTTACGCAGTCGCTAGCGAGCTCACCTAACGTAAACTCATGGTAGGCACACTGTGCACAGTACCGATCACTGACATAAGTCAAACGAAACGGTGCTCGAATCTTGTAGAAAACTTTCTATGCGTAGTACTTATTATTATTGTGTCGTGGTTTAATTATAAATCCTTCAGTCTTGTTGATTGTCCTCATTTTTTTTAAAAAATTATTAGCAATTTGTATTGCACAAATTACTAATAGTCCCGTTAGCCCCTCATGTTAAGCTAAATAAGCTTGTGTTACGAGTGGGCTCACCACAATAGTCGAGCGGCGGTGGGATTCGAACCCGCGTTCCTCGGATCTCGAGTCGGCCAGTCCGACCCATTCACCGTTGGGCTATCGTGGCCAATTTTTAGGGTTCCATAGCCAAATGGCAAAAATGGAGCCCTTATAGATTCGTCATGTCTGTCTGTCTGTCCGTCCGTCCGTCTGTCCGTCCCTATGTCACAGCTATTTTTTTCCGATACTATAAGAGCTATACTATTTAAACTTGGTAAGTAGATGTATTCTGTGAAAATAAATAATAATAAATATGGGGGGCTCCCCATACTTAGTTAGAACTGAAACTCAATTTTTTTTATCGTCAAACACATACGTGTGGTGTATCAATGGATAGGTCTTCAAAAATTATATCGAGGTTTTAAAATACTTTTTTTCTAAACCGAATAGTTTGCGTGACAGACGATTCCAAAGTGGAAAAAAGTTGGTCCCCCCCCCTCTAACTTCTAAAATAAGAAAATGAAAGATCTAAAAAAAACATATGATGTACCTACATTACTATAAAATCTACCAACGAAAATTGTTTTGAACGAGATCTAGTAAGTAGTTTCTTTTTAATACCTCGTAAATCGTAAACCGCTTATTACCGCGTAATCTTTCATACTAATAACTGAGTATTTCTCAAAAAAAATGTACGTAACGAAACGGTAGTAACGAAATAGTAAGGCTATAAGGCTTGTTATACATTGGCGAAATATTATGAATGCTCTTCATTTATACAATTCGAAATATTTGTAAGTATGCACCCAAATACGGGGTAATATTAAGGGGTTAGAAATAAAATAAGGGAGTAATCATTCATACTATTTTAATAAAATTATTTTTGTTCTATCATGTTTATCCATTTTGAGTCGTTCTCTGTAAGCTTTTTGCCTTTCGGCATTGGTTTTTGGCGGCATTCCTAAAAAAACAAAAGAAGTGTTCACATAAAAACGTAATCTAAATGATTTGAAAATTTTTGCTGGTGGCACTTCTGTAAAGCAGATAGTATCCAATCCTTTTGTTATTAACGCTCTATATTTTTTGAAATAAATTAAGTAGTGAATATTACTATGCTTAGTCAGGTAATAACAGTATACACTCAGCATTATGTTGTACTTTTTCGTAACGTAACGAAATTCGTAAAAAACGTAACGAAATATTAGACAAAATGAGATCAGAAGATGACAAGGGTGGAAACAACCTACGATTCATGTTGTTTATTTACGTGCAATATGTGGGCATATTATAAAAGTGGAATGCCGAGTTGTATTTCTAAAACTTGTTCTATTATTTTATACTATTTGGCTGCGACTCGGCGTGACGACAATACAAAACATTTTTCGCGAATCGGTGTTCATACATTCACACAATACATTAGACGCCATGTTGTCATAAACGACATATTATAAAATCGCTGTGATTTAATATTCTTAATCATTAATTTTATGGCAAGTGTCCATCAGGAATCATTGTTCTTACACACAGAATCGTATTATTTCGCTTTCGGGTAGTAATATGTCAAAATTGTTGGTTCTTAGGCGAACAATGTATGGAGAACGAACATTGTCCTTTCATCCCCACTTTACATGTAGGAAAGCTACTCTAAAAATTTTTTTTTTTTTTTTTTTTTTCAAAATATTATTCTACCGTTTTGTCGGCGTAATCAGTATACATACTTCCACAAAATTACAGCTCTCTAATGCTAGTAGTTTCCAAGCAAAACCTCGGACAGACAGACAGTCAGACATATCGAAACTACACTCGCGAGCAAAAATATGGAATCACCCTATTTGTTTCGAGCGATCACAAAAACTAAATGACTAATAGAAGACAAATAAAAATGGTACCATTTTAAAGGTAATATTATAAACTTTAAATTGATACCACAGATACATGCATAGTCATTCAGTTCTTAAGATCGCTCGGAACAAAACACAAGTTGGTGATTCCATATTTTTGCTCGTAAGTATATGAGGGTTCCTAGTCAGGACTACGCGACGGAACCCTAAAAATGTGATTTGATTTTGTATGATATATTCCAGGTTACTGGACTACCACACCAAAGCGGCTCACACGGGCGAGCGTCCGCTCAGCTGCTCGGTGTGTCGCGCCACATTCGTGTATCCCGAACACTATAAAAAACACCTCAAAATACACAACGGGGAGAAACCTTACGCTTGCGAGGTAACTAACTATAGTCTGGTCCGTGAGCACGTAGAACTTTGTCCAATGACCCCAAGCTACCCATCCTTATCGCTCGCGCGTAATTATATTGCTGTCGCGACTGTGCGACGCGCGCCCGCAGTGAGTGTGCGAGCGCAACAGCAACATAATTACGCGCGAGCGATAAGGATGGGTAGCTTGGGGTCACTGGACAAAATTCTACGTGCTCACGGACCGGGCTTTTGCAGGGATATTATGGATATCCGTAACCGTAACCGAAACTTTCGGATATCCGAAATAAAAAAATATCCGAAACCGTATCCGATTCAAGTTTCAAAGGCATAACAGCCTGATTTACCTTTATAATGCCATGTATAGTCTGGTCCGGGAGCACGTAGAATTTTGTCCAATGACCCCAAGCTACCCATCCTTATCGCTCGCGCGTAATTATATTGCTGTCACGCTCGCACACTCACTGCGGGCGCCCGTCGCACAGTCGCGATTTTTATTTTTTAATACTTTTTATTAGATGTAAAGTGTGCGTTCATGAATGAATGAATGATAGGTAATTACAAATACGAATACCTACTTTTTTTAATTTTGTCACGCACGTGTGTGTCTCCGAACACTACAACTTTTAAAACAATGTAAGCCGCAGGACCCTCGGAATCCATTTATTTTCGAAATAAATACGCACAAGTATCACAAATCGTTCTCGGTTCGAATTGCAAGGCCGCTGTATAGCCACAACGACACGACGGGAAAACCCCGGTCAATATTATAACAAAGTAGGTAAGTAAATTCTCTTTTGGAATTTGACAGTCAATAGCAGGTCGATTGTACAAAATTATTATTTTGTTTTGTGATTAGTTACCAAGTAAAGTGATACAATAACAAAAAAAAGCCATTTGTAAATTTTAATTACTAAAACATTAACCATAATAAGAGTTTTTCATGACTATGTAGAGATATTCGTATTCGTATTCGCCGAATAGTAGATTTAACATTCGTATTCGTAAAAGTAGTATTCGTTGCTTCACTAGTTATTTATTTATTTATTTTAGGGCTGATTTTTCAATTGTTGGTTAAGTTTTAACTGAAGAATAGAACTGTCATTTTGACTTATTTCCCATACTAAAACTGTCAATATGCCAAACTTATTCTTCAGTTAAAAGTTATCCAGCTATTGAAAAATCAGGCCCTATTTATTTTAAACTTTAGCACACATAGAGACAATGCACTGTGGCGGACTTAATGACTTTTTAATAAAGAAAGAGAAAAGAAAGAAAGAAAAAACATTTATTTGGTACCAGAGTATGTAGAGATATTCGTATTCGCCGAATAGTTGATTTAACATTCGTATTCGTAAAAGTAGTATTCGTTGCTTCACTAGTTATTTATTTATTTATTTTATTTATTTTAAAATTTAGCACACATAGAGACAATGCACTGTGGCGGTCTTAATGACTTTTTAATAAAGAAAGAAAGAAAAAACATTGTTGCGGCCCTACTCGCGCCTCGTCATATTCTAATAGCAAAATCTACTTCTAATGTAAATGTCACATAACTTTTGTCAGTCAATACTTTATATTGAGAACCATTGTATAAAATCACTTCTCCTTTGGATTCCGATCGAACAACATCAAAATTGTAACGTCTCAAGAATACAACGAAATAAGCAGTTTCCGAGTTTTATTTATAAAATTCCATCGCGTCTGCAAGGCGCGAACAAACATTTATTTGGTACCAAAAAAATAAGACGTTGATTTTTTTTACAGGTGTGCGGCAAAACGTTCACCTCGCGCGACAATCGCAACACTCACCGCTTCGTCCATAGCGACAAGAAGCCTTACGAGTGTCTATCCTGCGGCGCCGGATACATGCGCAAGCAGCTGCTCTATGCGCACATGCACACTACGGTAACACTTCCCCCTTATCATGGTAACAAGTCCCCCTTGCCGTGGTAACAAGTCCCCCTTGCTGTGGTAACAACTAACAAGCGACAAGAAACCCTACGAGTGTCTCTCCTGCGGCGCCGGGTACATGCGAAAGCAGCTTCTCTATGCGCATATGCACACTACGGTAACACTTCCCCCTTATCATGGTAACAAGTCCCCCTTGCCGTGGTAACAAGTCCCCCTTGCCGTGGTAACAAGTTCCCCTTGCCGTGGTAACAAGTCCCCCTTGCTATGGTAACATCCTTTTATTAAGGTAAAACTACCTCCACACTATGGTAACACTTCCCCCTTATCATGGTAATAAGTCCCCCTTGCTATGGTAACATCCTTTTATTAAGGTAAAACTACCTCGACACTATGGTAACACTTCCCCCTTATCATGGTAACACTTCCCCCGTATAATGGTAACACTTCCCCCGTATAATGGTAACACTTCTCCCGTATCATGGTAACAAGTCCCCCTTACAGTGGTAACACAACTCCAACGTCACGGTAACACGTTCTCTACACCATAGTAACACAACCCCCACACCACGTTAACACGCCCAAACTTTGGTAACACGCTCTCCACACTACGATAACACGACCTCCACACCATGGTAACGAGTCTTCCTCACCACTGTATCACCCCCAACACATCATCAGAAGTTATAATAGTGCCTAGATACGACACTACTTTAAAAGCGTTTTTATTAAATTATTTCTGTCAGTTGTATTCTTAATTAATTAAAATACATGAAAAGACACAAACCATTAATTGTCATTATCTCATTGCAGGGTCACGTCGCTGAATCGATAGTAGTAAATCAACCGAGAGTTATCAAGGCAACAGAAAATGTAAGTTATTCCACATGTTTCTATCAAAAAGATATCCAAATGCTTTTATGTATATTCAAAAATCTGTTTTGTCTGTAATTTCTTCCTACATCACAGTGGATATTAGATAAAAAACAAATTATAACTTTGTACATTTTACTTTGTACTTGGGGGAGGCCTTTGTCCAGCAGTGGACGTCATTTAGCTGAAAACGAAACATTTTAAAGCCTGTAAACCTTAGAAAAAGAGGCTGACAATTATAGTGACTGAGTTTCTTGCGCTGCTTCTTCTCAGCACTGGCCCATTTATTGTCCTGAAGCAGTGCTAGGGTTAATACTGGGACGTGTAAAAGTGCTTTTTTTAAAAGCCTATTTACAGAAATAAATTAGTTTTATGAGTTTTTTATTCAAATGAAATGTATTCGTCAACAAATACATTTTGTTTTAGGGTATCGTCGTAACACCGTTGATGGACGTGAACGGTGTAGAAATTAAAACAGACAAAATGGCGAACGCTGTGAGTTGGTCGCGTTTTTTAAATAAGACGTTTTGAACCGGACGTCCGATTGCAGGACCGCACAGAGAAAATGACAACTGCTTTGGAATAAAAATTACAATAGTTCTAGTGCTTATTGCTCAGTTAGTGCCTGAGCGCACTAAATTTGACATATTATGATGTGACATTGACATATTATGACGTGAAATTGACATATTATGACGTGACATTGACATATTATGAAGTGACATTGACATATTATGACGTGCTATTGACATAATAATGACGTGACAACATATAAATCTGAAACATTGGCGAACGTGGAAACACAATAGCCATAGAGAAGAAGAAGAAACATATTTGATATCTCGCTGACGATTGACATCTCAAAAACACCCTCCCGTACCGGTCCTCAGGCACTGACTGATTTAAGTGCTAAAGCGCGGTCTGCGAGCACGTAGAATTTTGTCCAATGACCCCAAGCTACCCATCCTTATCGCTCGCGCGTAATTATATTGCTGTCGCGACTGTGCGACGGGCGCCCGCAGTGAGTGTGCGAGCGCGACAGCAACATAATTACGCGCGAGCGATAAGGATGGGTAACTTGGGGTCATTGGACAAAATTCTACGTGCTCGCAGACCAGACTAAAGACCTATGTGTAATGCGGTCTTGCAAACGCATAACAGACGTTCGGCTCAAAATGTCTTATTTGAAAGAGCCGTTATAGATAACTAGTAGCTATTATTAGAGGCCGGTAGATCTATTATCATCCTACTAATATTATAAATGCGAAAGTTTGGATGTCTGGATGTTTGTTGCTCTTTCACGCAAAAACTACTGAATGGATTTTATTGAAACTACAGTATTATTGTTTGTAACCCAGATTAACTTATAGGCTATAATTTATGCCGATCTGTGTCACTAAATTTCACGCGGGTGAAGCCACGGGCAAAAGCTAGTCATAAATAAAACACTGGGTACTTAACTTTCACATTAAATTGTCTCATTTTAAATACAATTCATTACAAACGTAGCACAGAAGCGCGCGGAGTTGTCTAATCTGACGTTTCTAGTATATATTGACATTACGTCAATGTCACTATGACAGCAGCTCAATGATTATAACGATAACCGTTATTTTAACGTTTTAGATTTTTCACAATTAACATTTTGTTACTGGTAACATTCCCCGAAACAATTTAAGCCATTATACGTCCCACTGTTGGGCCCAGGCCCAGTCAAAATGTACCTGTATACAAAACTATAATAACCTGATACTGACCTGTCCTATTTTCTTTTAAAGTTTCTAGTTACTAAACAGCCGTGTACTGAAATAAGAAATGTTATATAATAATTTTCTTTCCAGATATTTGAAACAACACAGGAGCTGGAAATGAATCAAACCGATGCCGATGTCAATACAGTGGGTTAGTATCATCATAAAATTATAAAATAAATAACATAATATATTTATACAAGCGAAAGGTCACTAATTAACTCACTGACTGACTCACTCATCACAAAATCTCAGAAACTACAAGTGCTAGGAGTCTAAAATTTGCATGGGGGTTCCTTTTAGAACGTAGGTGCTCACTACGACGGGATTTTGCAAAATTCAACACCTAAGAGGGTAAAACGGATTCACGCGTACGAAGTCGCGGGCGGCCGCTAGTTTTAGTATAAAATTATGTAAAAAAGAAAATTGAGAAGATTATAGGGCAATAAATAAAAAAATAAAAAAAATATATTTACTGCTAATCAATTTAAATACATACGGGACTATTCCCACCTCTCGTTCCCACCGCTGCAACTCCTGTGTAGCCAGGATCTACAGCTTGACCGCCAATAACCCAACCAGTGAAGGTCAAGTGTGGCCCGGTGTTAAATACATCAGATGCACAGTATTAAAATTATTTCGTCTTTTCAGAAACCACTATGAGTCTAGTCCAAGCGAGCAATGAAGCCACATTCTACACCATAGGTCAGTATTCTTTTGAAATATTATCTAAGGCTGGGTCGCACCACCAAACTCCATAATCACCGGTTATAGTTAAGATGGTGCAACTGAGGTTAACAATCAATTTGTTAATCATCATCATCATTTTAGTCACAGGACGACCACTGCTGAACATAGGCTTCCCCCAATGCTTTCCATGTTGCCCGGTTGGTAGCGGCCTGCATCCAGCGCCTTCCTGCTACCTTTATCAGGTCGTCGGTCCACCTTGTGAGTGGACGTCCCACGCTGCGTTTTCCGGTACGCGGCCTCCACTCCAGAACCTTGCTGCCCCATCGGCCGTCAGTTCTGCGTACTATGTGCCCTGCCCATTGCCACTTCGGCTTGCTAATCCGTCGGGCTATGTCAGCGACTTTAGTTCTAGTTTAGTTAAAGCCTGGTCCGTGAGCACGTAGAATCCCGTCCAATGACCCCTAGCTACCCATCCCTATCGCTCGCGCGTAATAATGTTGCTGTCGCGCTCGTACGTGCTCACGGACCAGGCTTTAGTAATAATTTGTTAATAGTGACTGATCATTTATTTAGTTTTTGCAATGTAACTTAATTATAAGCAAAATTGGCTATACGACAAGACATTTCACAAAAAATCCTGTCGAATAGGCAATTTGTAAGCACATGTCAACATCATCATCTTTTCAGCCACAGGACGTCCACCATTATTAATTTAATGTTGACTCAACATGTGATATCTCTTATAACTGTGTAAATCTTTTTGTTTCAGAAAATTTTGAGGGATTAATAGAAAACAGCTCGGAGGACCAAAGAGAAGTAAGAATCTTAACAGAGTAAATACATATGAGTAGGTCATCTTCATAGAAACGCACGGGCGCGGTTTGTATGTGAGCGCGCCAATACGTATGCGGCGCGCACGCACACACTGACAAAATTTAGCGGGGAGTTGCGCCGCTCACATACAGACCGCGCTCGGTGCGTTTCTATGAAGATGACCTACTCATTTGTATTTACTCTGATCTTAATTAAACTGATGAATGTACACTTGAAACTGTTTTTATCACATTTAACGCTACTGATAAACAGCGCCATCTACCAAGACAATCGATACAATATCGATGGCTTTTAACATCACAGTTTATCATAGTGCTTGCAAGTAGTAAAAACAATATTGTTCTCTTGGTGCACTGACTCTGGTCACAGTAATAAACCGAGTAGGGATGTTATGGATATGTAGTTTCGGTTATGGATACGGTTACGGATATCTGTGCTTTTTTTTTTTTTTTTTTTGCAATAGTTAATGCAATTTGCAATAGTTGTTCAACACGGTTCATTCATGGCCGTACACTTGGCATTATAAAGGTAAATCAGGCATAACATGCCTTTACATACAGTGTGAGTCACGTTAAAGTGTACATATGAAAATAGATGAAACTAGACCTATTTTTATCGACAAAAAAGAGGCCAAAAAATTTTTGAGATTTTTTTTTAATTTTTCACAGAATTTTTTTCTTCCAATTACTTATAGTAAAGAAAACGTAATAACTTTTAAACTAAGCGGTATATCCTGATAAAATAAAAACAGTAATAATGCTAATTAACAGGCGATACTAAAAAAATACATAAAATACAAAAAAAAGGCCAACAAATAATAAAAATGATACTTTTTGAAAAAAATCTGCTTAAAAATTCGTGTTTTTTTGGTTATTTGATAAATTTCTCCAAAAAATGCCCCTATAACCGGTGGTTTTTACGACTTTGTATTATTCTCTATCGTATTACCTTCGTAAAACCAAAAATCGCATGTCTCTATCCCTATCACAACATTTGCAATGATCGTTTGAACTAAGTCTCTCCGGGTGCGCTATTCAACGCTTCGTTAACAACGAAACTGAAAATGGCTCTAGATTTGTAATTTAGATAAAGACAAGTTTAATTTCAAATAAAAACAAAAGATTTCGAAGTAAAATCAGCATTTTAGTTAAAATTAAAATTTTCTCTACCTGCAGCGGAGAATAATGTTGTGGCAGGCCTTTGTTCAAACGCTCATAGCAAATGTTGTGATAGGGATAGAGACATGCGATTTTTGGTTTTACAAAGATAATACGATAGAGAATAATACAAAGTAATAAAAAACACCTGTTATAGGGGCATTTTTTGGAGAAATTTATCAAATAAACAAAAAAACACGAATTTAAAAGCAGATTTTTTTCAAAAAGTATCATTTTTTATTATTTGTTGGCCTTTTTTTGTGTATTTCATGTATTTTTTTAGTATTGCCTGTTATTTAGCATTATTACTGTTTTTATTTTATCAAGATATACCGCCTAGTTTAAAAGTTATTACGTTTTCTTTACAATAAGTAATTGGAAGAAAAAAAATTCTATAAAAAATTAAAAACAAAACTCAAAAAAATTTTGGCCTCTTTTTTGTCGATAAAAATAGGTCTAGTTTCATCTATTTTCATATGTACACTTTAACGTGACTCACACTGTATAATGCTATACAAAACAAAAATTTAAACTGCCTACATCCGAAACTATCCGAAACTTTTGAATCGGTTCCGGTTTCGGTTTCGGA
The DNA here is from genome assembly GCF_004193835.3 of Ostrinia furnacalis. Classification (NCBI taxonomy): domain Eukaryota; kingdom Metazoa; phylum Arthropoda; class Insecta; order Lepidoptera; family Crambidae; genus Ostrinia; species Ostrinia furnacalis. Next base: position 187,524 of record NW_021133388.1, on the reverse strand, counting down.
TATTTTTTATTTCGGATATCCGAAAGTTTCGGTTACAGTTACGGATATCCATAACATCCCTGAAACCGAGTACACCATAAATTAAACCTTATTTTTTCATTTTCAGATTTTAACCACCGATGCCAAAGGAGACATAATGAGACTGATACAAGTGCAGTTGCCAGACGGAAAAACTGGTTGGGTTGCCATAGACCAATGAAAAAAGTGCTCATTATCTATAAAAGTTTTTATCAGATTAGAAATCTGTAATATTAGGTTTAAAGTTGTCTCCTAAATCAGAGCTGTGTTAGTTTTTAATAATAACTAAAGTTAAGCAACTTATATTGTGGTTAAAAATGGATGGTTCACCATTTGGCATTTATATTATACTTAACTATGTATGAAAATATTTGTGTTATGATTACAATAACACTGCTGGAAACGAACCCGCAAACTTGGCTGGTGTTTCGTAGTTCAGCATCGAGCCACTAGGTAATTAGTATTTTATTTTGTAGGTTGCCATCTTTAAATACAATAATAGCACAAAATTATTTTAAGTCTCTGAAGTCATTTTTTTAAAAATAAAATAAGCATAAGGTTATGATAATTTAAGCAATACTACTCGACTGAACTCGTTGTTTATAATATTGCATAAATTAGTATTGTACTTTTTACTGCCTGGATGTATTTTAAAATACCTTATTTACATTGTTTTATTATAAATGTCTTTAGAGTGATGAAATCAGTTTTTTTTATTATTTCTACTATTCTCCACACTTATTTACATAAACGATAAAAGATTTTATATAATATTATTCTATGATTTTACTTCTTCTCAATAAAACATAACTTCTATTTACATCACAAGTAATAAGTACGTAACATGCTTTCGAATAAAATTAAGGTATGCTAAGAATAATTACTTATGTAAATTATTATTACTGATGTACATTTTTTAATTTGTCTGTACATTGTGTAAATATACACAAACATTCTTTTCATAAACCATTTAATGGCTTTCCTGTGTTTTTATTTTTATAGCAATTAGTCCCATGTAGGAAATTATATTCAAACTAGCTTTTGACCACGGCTTCGCCCCCGTGAGTAAAGGATAAATCAAATGAGGGTTTTCGCGATTGAAAAATCCGCCAGATGGCAATACGTAGACGTGAGGTCCAAATGCTGCATGATTGGTTATTTTTGACAAGACATTGACAAATATGTCAAAATCCACCAATCATGCAGCATTTGGACCTCGCGTCTACTTATTGCCATCTGGCGGATTTTTCAATCGCGAAAACCCTCATTGAAACGCCACTCGGTGGTGGTGACACCACAATCGCCACTTGCAAATGGTAGATGGTGTGATTCAAAACCATACGATGATTTCAAGTCTTGGACTTGTAACAAAGGGAAGAAGGGAGACAGAAAGCACTTGTCGTGTTGATCGCCTAAACTGAACTCTCGCTGCTTATACAACTTATGAAAAAACTCGCCAAGTGCAAGTCGGATTCGCGTACATACATAGGGTTCCGTAGGACAATGTGATTGTTGTAATGGGAACTATGGGAGCCCCCCTTTTTAGGGGGTTTATTTTATTTGAATTTCATTATTTATTTTGAAGTAAATATACAATTAAATATGTGTTCTGTGAATTTAAATATTTTCTCATTAATATTTGGGTACGGAACCCTAAAAATTGGTTTCACCATTGGACTTTTGGTATGTTCTAAAAATAACGTTATTCGTTATTTTACCCCATGGCAACATTGATGCGTAATGTCAAACTTTTATGACATATGCGTCACTGTCACAGTCAGCTGTCAGCCGAATCCGCAAATAGGCCATTTTGATCATTCCAGTTTTTCCAAGATGAATTTTATTATAATTATTGATTTTTAGCACAAAGACTTCACGTTATACGTGGAGATATTGGTATCTGAGAGAGCACGCTATCTAACAAATATGTAATTAATAACTTTTTGTTGTAATTTGTGGTGATAAAAACAATTTTAGTGATAAGTCGGTAAGTTTTATCGTAAAAATGACGTATTATTTTGTAATAGCGCTCGTAAAAGCGCGATTAACCTTCAGCCTTCACCGCCAAGTCAGCTTTGATGATTACTAATGTAGGTAAATAAGTTATTGTAATGTAATCCAACATCTTGTTATTGACATATTGATGTGATTGCGATACTTCGAAACGATATTTACTACTTACGATTTATGTTCGTACAAGTAACTGTAAATTGAATTTCTATTCGTGTGTACGGTTTATCGTTCATCTGTATGAAAATGGATGGAATTCGTATACTTATAGAAAGTAAAACAAGTTGCAATTTGATATAAACTTCTTTCCTGGGTTGAGTGGGTTCATTAGCCCTAGAATATTTCTTAATAATTATAGTTTTTTAATAATGGATATTCAAGATCGAAAAGAAGATAAAAACCACTAATTACGGTACCTACCTTGGTTACATTTTGTTATTATTTGTCTCGTATTATGCAAGCTGCAATGTTTTCTTAATTTAACTCTAAAATCCATATAAAAGATTTGAATTCACGGAATTTTATATTAAAATAAATATATTCAACTTTCAGCTTACAATACAAAATGGTGTCCGTAAAAGAAGAGGTCGATGTAAAAATGAAGATGGAATATGATCAAGACCAATCTGGATGGAAAGTAAAAGAAGAATTTGAGAGAAAAGACCCAACATCATTTCTGCCCGAGGAGCCAATGTCGTATGAAATCAAAGAAAAGAAAAAAAAGAAGAAAAAGAAAAAACAAGAAGATCCTTTCAAAGATATAGAACATAAGCAACAAGACGTCTTCACAGAACCATCGTTGGAATTGAAATTAGATCCAGAAGTAAATATTAAAGTTGAAAACATTGAAGTCGAACTGGATTTTAATGATGTGAGTATGTTATTATAGTCAACTAGCGGCCGCCCGCGACTTCGTACGCGTGGATCCCGTTTTACCCCCTTAGGGGTGGAGTTTCGTAAAATCCTTTCTTAGCGGATGCCTACGTCATAACATCTTCCTGCATGCCAAATTTCAGCCTGATCCGTCCAGATGTTTGGGCTGTGCGTTGGTCAGTCAGTCACCATTGAGTAATAATATATTTAGATTGTGTAATAAACTATACATTTCTGTAAAAAAAGCACCTATTTCAAGATAAAATGTCACAAACAAAAACAAAATATGGAAAACTATTGTTATTTTAAATACAATAATTATGGCTATTGAAAAATGATAACCAAAATACTATATGCATTTTAATAAGCTGTATTGTTAATCTAAAAAGTTACAATGAGAGCCACTGTACAAAAGAATGTGTTTAAATTAATTCTTTGTCAATAATGAATTCTAATGTATGTATCTTACGACCCATTGTACAGAAAGGAAATGATAAAATGTTATCTAAATTGTATGTAGTTGATAAAAAATTGATTTTACTGACTTCCAAATAATATCATAAGTTAATGCATTGTTTGCAGTAATTCTAAGAGGATTTGTATTTAAAATTTATTAATCTTAGGGCTTGATAAAACAAAACAATCAAGATCCACCAATATTCAGTCTGTTAGTAAGCAGGAAGTTCAACACTGATATTTATGCAGTTGACATAGGTGCTACTTTTCAACATAAATGTATAATTCGTTGTATATTGATTGACAACTTTAGTAAAACTGATTTTATCGGATCACTTAGACTAGGCGCAGACCACCGATTTTTAGTTGGCCGATAGTTGGGCCCGATTTTAATTTGTATGAAGAATCGGCCCAATCAAATCGGTGTAATGTGCGCACTTCCATACATGCCCATACTGATCAACTACCCGACTAAACTATCGGCCGACGAAAAATTGATGGTCTGCGCCTAGGCTTAACTGAAAAATAAGTTTGTCACATTGGCAGTATCAGTATGACAAGTTTATTCTTCAGAGTTTAATATCAGCCCTTAGATGTATGTTAATGTAGTCATGTTTATTTTGTATTCAACTTTTTAATCTTTCAACTTTCAGTTTGACAATGGCAGTGGGTTAACTGACGCCTTGCCCGACGATACCCAGGAGCCAGTTGTGAAACTCGAGCAAAACCAGCATGCGTTGCTACTAACTTTTGAGAGTGTCATTAACGAACACTCTGTACTCGGATTAAACAAAGAGAATAATGAAGTTGAATCTGAACACGAGGAAAACGTCAAAATTGCGCCTACATACTTGTGCAAAGTCTGCCACCTAGTCTTCAAGTCCACGAAAACTCTAAGAATGCACCAGAAAAGGAAGCACAAAGTGTACAGACGGTCGTTCAAACACATCTGTGACTATTGTGGCATGTCGTACGAGACTAAAAACAGTCTTATTGCACATATTAGAAGAAAACATGGCCCTGATTCAACGCCTGAAGATAAGGAGGAACGGACTTGCGAAATATGCGCGTTAGTCTTCAAGGGCATGGCTAGATTACGGATGCATATGCAGAGGAAGCATGGGTCGTTTGTAGAGTCATTTAAACACGAATGCAGCGAATGCGGGCTCACGTATGACAAATACAGAAGTCTCATGGTGCATTTTCAACGCAAACACAGTGGTGCTAAGAAACCTATAGAGAACCAATGGTACAATTGCCCGTTCTGTCCCAAAATCTTTACTAGAAGAGAGACGTACGCGCGTCATATGCAGAGAAAGCATAAAGTGTCTGAGGAAGACGCTCCAAACGAAGCTACGCCTAATTATTTAGAGAATTGCAAGAATGAGCAAACTGGAGAAATTACTTGTAAAGAATGCCCTCTAGTTTTCTCTTCCATCGGCTATTTGAAGTTGCATATGCGAAGAAAACATAATGCTTTGAAGGAATACTTCAGATTGAAGTGCAGTTTTTGCAATTTGTCTTACGATAAAGTAGAAAGCCTTAAAAGGCACGTTAGAAGGAAACACGACCAGGGTTCACACTGTGAGGTGTGCAATAAACAATTCGACACGAGAGAATCCTATTTAAATCATTCACACATAAGGGCAATTAAGGAATGCTCGCTTTGCGGACTAATTTTCGCGTCGCAAGGTGGTTTGGCAAAGCATATTAGGTGCACGCACAAAATCGACTCCCCTAAAGTAGCCTATTGCAATATCTGCAACGAAGGATTCCACGACAGACGTCTGCTCAAACCACATCTACTAAAAGTGCATTTAAAAGTGTCTTACACGTGTAAATATTGCAAGAAAATCTTCAAGGCAAAGGAGAGTTACAGGCGGCATGTGCTAATAAAACACTTCGCGAATAATCCTTTAAATGTACAGAAGGAGCAATGCGACCAATGCCCTGAAGCGTTTAACGGTGAATTCGAGCTGTGCAAGCACATAAATCTCGCTCATGGTAAATGTAGTGTTGTGAAACCAGACGTAGAAGTCAAAACGGAGGATGCAGACATGAAGAACAACTACCAATGCACAAAATGTCCGGAAATCTATCCTAACTTCGAGCAGTTAAAGCTGCATTTCGAACAAAACCACACCTTTTCAACGGAGACTCAGTGCCAAATGTGCGGTGAAATGGTCCCTGGTTCAGACTTGCAGAAGCATATTAAAAGTGCTCACACAGAGACCACAGTTCAGTGTAAATACTGTGAGTTTAATACAACAAATAAAAATAGTATGACACAGCATTTATTAAGGCACAAAAATGCCACAACGTTGCACTGTGAGTTTGCCGGTTGTAGATACAAAAGTTATTATGAAGGTGCTATGATGAAGCACAAGCAAAAGCATAAAGAGTTAGGTGTTAAGTTTCAATGTTCCAAGTGTCCCTTTCAGTCGATGAATAAATACATTTTGAGATACCACGAGGAAGCGCATATGACTGGGAAGAAAAGGTATACATGTGATCAATGTGACTATGCTACCATTTTGCCAGCGAACCTTGTTCAGCATAAATACAAGCATTCTACGGAGAAAAGGTTTAAATGTGAGGTGTGTCCGTTTGCAACGAAATACAACACATCCTTGCGTTTTCACGTTAAAAAGAAACACTGTGATCTACCAAGTTTCAGTTGAGTTTAAATGTTAGTATTTTGTTTTATTTTTACATTATTGATAATTAAATATTAAAGTATTTGGTGTTATGATGTATTGGATTTAATTTAAAATAACTTTTCCAACATTTCCCAGCAACAATTCTGATGTTCAATCAACATTCAAAATTTTAATAATAGGGGACGACTTATTATTCCCGCGTAAAAATAATGCATAGTGTGCAAAACTGCGTACATAGATAACCATTTATGTACGTACTTTTCGATGCATATTTAAGCCAAATGCAAGATGCTTCTAAACAAAAGTACTTTAAATATTTTGTGTATTATTAATATTAGTTTGAGACATTGAAAAAAAATCCATTTTATGAAATCTAAAAGTTGCAAAAAGCGCCATCTATATTAGTAAAATAAAACTAGTTATTAAGCTGAACGCCGCAAAAAGTACTTCAAAGCGCTATCTCTTGGCTTTTGCCCAAACTAAGTTGTCATTCGTAATTTAACGAAAAAGTTCCGCCCTCTAAAAATGGCACGAGGCAGAGGTCGTAAGTAACGTAAAGCCGATGACATTTTCGTTCGGTTTTCCGACGACTGAACTCGAATATTTTTCTTCCTTCTTTGTCTTGCCACAGTAATTTGCCTAAGAAGGATAGAGAAAACCGCGATCTACTAGAAGCTGCGAGCGAATGACAGATACAGAAACGTCGCGAAGCGAAGAAGAAAGAACTTGCTTCCATTGCTTTTCATGAAAAGTGTAAACATTAGTGCATTTATCGTTGCAATAACAAATTAATGGCATAAAATAGTGTGTGATAGTGCTATAAACATGGATATCATATCGTCAGGGGATTTTAATCTCATCAATCTTCCTGTGGTGGTGTTAGAAAAAATATTTTCATACCTTACGTATGATGATATCGCAAAGAATAGATTGGTAAGATATTACTGTAATTAAAGACATGATCGCATGAAATGCTAATTAGTGTATTACAAAAGTAATGTGCATTTGAAATATTCACGTAATTTAATTGTAAGACCCTGTTCAAACTAGCAATTCAAAGTGTTTTAATTCGTTTTGTTCTTCACTGTTCTGTTACCTATTTTATTTATAGCATTACTGATTTATCGGAAAATTACTCTACCGGAACTATTATTGATATGTGTCTGCAAATGTAGTAGGCACTTAAACAGCTACCTATCTTTCTTACAAGATTTTGGCACAGAAGTGTTAGCATACAAAAGATAGATTATGTACTATGAAATTGGTAGTTATCTTACATCATATTTATTAAATTGAATGCTATGCAAAACTGCATTTTAATAATATTCGGTCAGAGGGTATCTCTTCCAGTTAACATTGAACTGAATTCAGACTAGAGTCTTAACTAGATGATGCACAATTCATTATTGATTTGTTCGATGATGATGATGATGATCAATTACATTTGAAATATTATCATCCCAACTAATATTATAAATGCGAAAGTAAGTCTGTCTGTCTGTCTGTCTGTCTGTCTGTCTGTCTGTCTGTCTGTCTGTCTGTCTGTTACGCTTTCCCGCTTAAACCTCGCAACCGATTTTGATGAAATTTGGCATAGAGATAGTTTGAGTCCCGGGAAAGAACATAGGATAGTTTTTATCCCGGTTTTTGAAACAGGGACGCGCGCGATAAAGTTTTTCTGTGACAGACAAAATTCCACGCGGGCGAAGCCGCGGGCGGAAAGCTAGTAAAATAATATATTTGGGTAAGTATGTAATTATGATTTTTCTAGTTTAAATCATATCTTCAATGCATCAGTTCTAAGGCATGTCTAAGGCATGCTAATAAATTGATTATTTGATTGCCAGGAAACTAGATCTATACTAATATTATAAATGCGAAAGTAAATCTGTCTGTCTGTCTTGCTTTCACACCTAAACCACTGGACCCATTTTGAAGAAATTTGGCATAGGGATAGTTTTAGTCCCAGGAAAGGACATAGGATAGTTTTTATCCCGGTTTTTGAAACAGGGACACTTGCGATAAAGTTTTTCTGTGACAGACAAAATTCCACGCGGAAAGCTAGTGTAATATAAACTGTATTGTTAGAGGCTCATAGATGGTAACCTCAAAACTTTTCACATTTAATTTCGACTTTTTGTCAAATGACTGTTTTTAAATCCATACCAGTTACATGCCAAAAGTAACTCCTGTCTCGCGTCTGTAGTGTCCGTCTACTCATAAAGTAACATTATCACGCTTAAACTGCTTTATGATTTAGATCTGTCTACTCTACTGATATCAATCATTTCACTCTCACACTGCTTAACTGATAAAATTTTCCAGGTATCGCAGACCTTCAACGAGATGGGCATGCGGTTACTAAACCGTGGCTTCGTGCTCATCGAGCGACGTCATGCACTCGCGCTCAAGGCGGTGAAAGCACAACTGCCTCGCAGAGAGTCCGAACGCAGGTACAGTAGTCACTCAGACTGTAATTCAAGTCACTCAGGTTCTGTGGGTCTAGACAAAGTGAATATAATAATCGCAAACCAGTCGAAAAAAGGTTGAAAAGCCTTATTTTGTATGGAGTTTTGACGGATTCTATCAAAAAGTGCAACTTGTCTAGGGGGACTGCTGGTCACTCAGACTCTACTAGTCCCTGAAACTTCTAGACACTCATGCTCTACTAGTCACTCAGTCTTCACTAGTCACTAAGTAAGACCACTAGTTACAATATTCTTCTATAAGATTTTAAACTTTTGCATTCCATTTCAACTAAAATAGAAAGACACGGGTCTTAACGCGACGTTTATTGATGAGTTATATCATGTACTCATGGCTTGACGTTTCGGCTGCTATGCTGCAGCCGTGGTCACAAGCAGACTGGCGTCGTCCGCATTAATAAACGTCGCGTTAAGACCCGTGTCTTTCTATTATACTCTTCTAGTCACATAGACTGAGGGTTTGCTCATCGAGCGGCGTCATGCGCTTGCGCTCAAGGCGGTGAAGGCACAACTGCCTCGCAGAGAGTCTGAACGCAGGTACAGTAATCACTCAGACTGTACACTCAAGTCAGGATCTGCTAAGCTAGTCACTCAGATTCTACTGGTCACTAAGGCCCAGAACTGACGGTGAAACGGAACTGCAACGAAACTGCAACTGCTAGTTACTTTTGAGTTGCATCTAAGTTTCTGCCATAGCGTCCGTTGAGAGACCACACATGACGCGACCAGTTCGAAACTTTCAGTTTCAGTTTCATTCATAAGAATCATCAGAAAGTTGCAGTTTCGTTGCAGTTGCATTTCACCATCTGTTCTGGGCCTAAGACTTCGATGCCCGTCTTCACCATCAGTCCCAAATTTTTAAGTGACCCCTATAAAAACAAAATTCCTTAAAAATTAGGGATTGATGGTGAAAACGGGCACTAGACACTCATGGTCTACTAGTCACTCAGAATTCACTAGTCACTAAGATCACTAGTTACTACTCTTCTAGTCATATAGACTGAGGCTTCGTGCTCATCGAGCGACGTCATGCGCTCGCGCTCAAGGCGGTGAAAGCACAACTGCCTCGCAGAGAGTCCGAACGCAGGTACAGTAAAGCCCGGTCTGTGAGCACGTAGAATTTTGTCCAATGACCCCAAGCTACCCATCCTTATCGCTCGCGCATAATTATATTGCTGTCGCGACTGTGCGACGGGCGCCCGCAGTGAGTGTGCGAGCGTGACAGCAATATAATTACGCGCGAGCGATAAGGATGGGTAGCTTGGGGTCATTGGGGTTACTAGTCATAGTAGAGCATGAAAGTCTAGAAGTTTTAGGGTCACTCAGTCTTCACTAGTCACTTAAGTAAGACCACTTAGTTACTATACTCTTCTATAATTAAACTTTCGCGTTCCATTTCAAGTAAAATAAAAAGACACGGATCTTAACGCGACGTTTATTGATGAAATTCATAAATTCATAAAATTCATAAAACACATAGACTGAGGGTTTGCTCATCGAGCGGCGTCATGCGCTTGCGCTCAAGGCGGTGAAAGCACAACTGCCTCGTAGGAAGTCAGAGCGCAGGTACCTCACTCATACACTCATTTATGCATCAGACATTAAAGCCTTGGGAAGACCAAACGCGGGGCAGTAGCAGCGCAGTTTGAATGCGGGCCCGCGCAAGTTGTAATACAAGAAACTCTTTGAAGTGTGTCACACCAAATTTGAACGCGGGCCCGCGCTCCAACCGCGCCACAATATGGTGTAATTTAGCCTGTCTCAAGAGTCAAGCACCATTTTGTTGACAATTGTGTTTTTATTATTATTTAGGCAGTTAAATACTGCACAGTAGTACACCATTTTCTTTATTTTCTTCCGTCATACACAAGAATACGCGTGCGTGAGTCAATGTTCGCTCGTATGTGAGGCCTAGTCGAATAGTATCCTGTAGGTGGGCCATCGTGCGTGTTTTGTTTTCGATGTAAACTCGCGGAGATGAACAGGCCTGATACGGGTGTAAGTATTGTAAGTAAGTAGGCACTTAGTACAAGTTACTCAGTCTTAATGAAATAACAAATGCTGTTTCAGATACCACCCGCTAGCCCGGCACAGTGACATCTTGACTTCCTTAGAAACTCGCATATCGATGCTTAACATGACGTACACAAAGTTCATAGACAACGGCATCTGCTGCTTCATACCTGGCAAGGTGAGATATCTTTTAATGTTATCTGGTATACTCTGGTCCGTGAGCACGTAGAATTTTGTCCAATGACCCCAAGCTACCCATCCTTATCGCTCGCGCGTAATTATATTGCTGTCGCGACTGTGCGACGCGCGCCCGCAGTGAGTGTGCGAGCGCGACAGCAACATAATTACGCGCGAGCGATAAAGATGGGTAGCTTGGGGTCATTGGACAAAATTCTACGTGCTCCCGGACCAGACTATAGTTTGTTACCAGAGATAATTAAAGTTATAAGTGAATTTTGACTTTCTCAAATAGTTTTTTTTTTGAGACTGCATAAGAAGAATTAGACAGCCTTTGTTCAAAATATCGACTCCCTTTCGTTTCGTTGCAAGGCATTAGATAGAAGAAAGGTTATGTTTTTAACAATAAAATAAAAAGTGTACCTATCACTATGCATAAATGTTATAATCCGTACTTCCCTACCAATATTATAAATTCTCAACTAATTGATAAAATTTGGTGTATTAGAGATAGTTTCAAATCCCAAAAACATCAGTCTTTATCCCGATTAGTAAAAAAGGGAGGAACTTATTCTTTGAAATACAGATAGACCAGAAAAAACGCAAGAAAAAGATAGTGTGAATTTAGTGTGAGAGTGTGAAACGGAACGTAAGGGAGTGAGTGAAAGATGTGATTGGGACAAGGCAGAACAGAATACGGTTGAATCAGGGTTTTCGCGTATGAAAAATCCGCCAGATGGCAATACGTAGACGCGAGGTCCAAATGCTGCATGATTGGTTATTTTTGACATGACATTGACAGATATGTCAAAATCCACCAATCACGCAGCGGTCAGACCCCACATCCACGTCCCGCCATCTAGCGGATCTTTCGTACACGAAAACCCTCATTGACGTAGCGATTCCTTTTCTTGTGTTTTTATCCCGGAAAAATACAAATAAAGCTGGAGAAATACACACTGCTTTTCAATGAGGGCTATCGTTTTTATACTTAACAATTGGCACCCCTGGCGATTGACAGGACCTTACTCTACAGTGGCGCCATCTTGATGAGTGCAAATACGATAGTCCTCCTACCACTTTAGCGCTCACCAGTTGGTGCCACTGTCTTCGCTACTAGCAAGTGACAGGACCTTACTCTACAGTGGCGCTAACTGGTGACCGCTAAAACGATAGCCCTCATTCCTACAGCTTGGGAGCACTAAATGACCTGATTTTATTTAAAAAATTTCCAGGTGATAGACGAAATGCGCCGCGTTCTCTCCATAGTGGAAACGACCAAAACGCCGCCGCGAGCGCACGAAGTATTGCAAGAGTTGCGCGACATATCCAGTATGGCTATAGAGCATTTCGATGACAAGATATCGCCGGCATTTAGGAAAATGCTGCAGGAATCAGTACCGCAACCAGTGGCCAAGCCTTCGCATTGTAAGTTGAACCACAGAATAATAATAAGTACTACGTACAGAAGTTTTACTTCGCGAAGGTATTTAAAAAAATGTATGCTCAATGTCATTAACAATATGGTGTAATTTAGCCTGTCTCAAGAGTCAAGCACCATTTTGTTGACAAACGTCAGTGATCGGTACTGCGCCGAAGCCATAGGGCTGACTTCGGTAAAATGATGTGACGTGAGGTGCCAAACTGCGGAAAATGGCGGAGGAAATACATGATTTAGCATGAATTATCATGAATAATATTAACTACTTATTTACCTCTCAGTGTCTTGAGGCAACTTAAAAAAGTACATTCTGTGTTTTTATTATTATTTAGGCAGTTAAATACTGTACAGTATTTAGTACACCATTTTCTTTATTTTTTCCATCATACACAAGAACACGCGTGCGTGAGTCAATGTTCGCTCGTATGTGAGGCCTTGTCGAATAGTATCCTGTAGGGTGCCATCGCGCGTGTTTTGTTTTCGATGTAAACTCGCGGAGATGAATAGGCCTGGTTGAATTCTAACATAAGGTACTAAGGTTTACAATGTTAAGATTTGTTAGTTTTGGTCCTACAAGAGTTGCGCGACATATCCAGCATGGCCATAGAGCACTTTGATGACAAGATATCGCCGGCGTTCAGGAAAATGCTGCAGGAATCAGTGCCGCAACCAGTGGCGAAACCTTCGCATTGTAAGTTGAACTTTAACATAAGGTAGTAAGGTTTACAATGTTAAGATTTGTTAGTTTTGGTACTATAAGAGTTGCGCGACATATCCAGCATGGCCATAGAGCATTTCGATGACAAGATATCGCCGGCGTTTAGGAAAATGCTGCAGGAATCAGTACCGCAACCAGTGGCCAAGCCTTCGCATTGTAAGTTGGGTTGGACTTTAATATAAGGTAAAGTCCGGTGCTGAGCAGATAGAATTTCGTCCAATGACCCCAAGCTACCCATCCTTATCGCTCGCGCGTTATTATATTGCTGTCGTGACTGTGCGACGGGCGGCCGCAGTGAATGTGCGAGCGCGATAGAAATACATTAACGCGCGAGCGATAAGGATGGGTAGCTTGGGGTCATTGGACGATATTTTATGTGCTCGGCGACCGGACTTTAGTAGGGTTCAGAATGCTAAGACCTGGTATGGTCTTTTGGTACAAAATAATAAGGTAGTAAGGTTTACAATGTTAAGATTTGTTAGTTTTGGTACCACAAGAGTTGCGCGACATATCCAGCATGGCCATAGAACATTTCGATGACAAGATATCGCCGGCGTTCAGGAAAATGCTGCAGGAATCAGTGCCGCAACCAGTGGCCAAGCCTTCGCATTGTAAGTTGGACTTTTATTATTATTATTACAATAATAATATTTTAATATAAGGTAAAGTCCGGTCGCCTAGCAGATAGAATTTCGTCCAATGCCCCCAAGCTACCCATCTTTATCGCTCGCGCGTAATTATATTGCTGTCGCGACTGTGCGACGCGCGCCCGCAGTGAGTGTGCGAGCGCGACAGCAACATAATTACGCGCGAGCGATAAGGATGGGTAGCTTGGGGTCATTGGACGATATTTTATGTGCTCGGCGACCGGACTTTAGTAGGGTTCAGAATGCTAAGACCTGGTATGGTCTTTTGGTACAAAATAATAAGGTAGTAAGGTTTACAATGTTAAGATTTGTTAGTTTTGGTACCACAAGAGTTGCGCGACATATCCAGCATGGCCATAGAGCATTTCGATGACAAGATATCGTTGGCGTTCAGGAAAATGCTGCAGGAATCAGTGCCCCAACCAGTGGCGAAGCCTTCGCATTGTAAGTTGGACTTTAATATAAGGTAAAGTCCGGTCGCCGAGCAGATAGAATTTCGTTCAATGACCCCAGGCTACCCATCCTTATCGCTCGCGCGTAATTATATTGCTGTCGCGACTGTGCGACTGGCGGCAGTAGTGAGTGTGCGAGCGCGATGGCCTTATACAGAAGCTCAAAGTTGCACAGCGTGCTATGGAGAGGGCTATGCTCGGTGTTTCTTTACGAGATCGAGTCAGAAATGAGGAGATCTGTAAACGAACTAAAGTCGCTGACATAGCCCGACGGATTAGCAAGCTGAAGTGGCAATGGGCAGGGAACATAGTACGCAGAACTGACGGCCGATGGGGCAGCAAGGTTCTGGAGTGGAGGCCGCGTACCGGAAAACGCAGCGTGGGACGTCCACCCACAAGGTGGACCGACGACATTTATTTATTTTTTATTTATTTATTTGGGTAAAAAAACAGTATTGAAGTACAGTAGCAAATAAATAGTAATAATATACCAATATTATCTAAATTCAACACCAGCATCATTTACCACAGTTTAGATAAAACAGTTAATTAAACTTGTGTTGAGAGTGGCCGTAGTAAACACTTACTTATTACACAGACAGATACACTCATTAATTTTGCACTTACCTCAAATTCTATTTAATTGGGTATTTGCCAGCGCTCCCCAATAATTCTAAAGCACTACTGTTTTTAAAATGGGCACTTAGATTAAAGAGAAGAAGAAGAATTAAGATTTATGGTTGAATTGTAATTGAAAAAGTAGTTTAATTGAGTTGATAAAATATTGACGTCACCGGCTAGTATTTCCATACAAAATCTATGGGAGAGTCTCGTTTTGACTGTTTTAAAAAGTACGTAGGGATGTTTCGTGGGTAAAAAAGCAAGAGTCTTAATTAGTTCGTCAGTTAGCTTATCAAAAACTACTCAACACGTATTTTTCACTGTTTAAAACTAATGAAAATGTAAAGAGATTAAGCGTACCAAAGTTCTAAAGAAAAGGCCCGTGACGTCAGTGAGTGCGTAAAAGTGCAGCACTTTGTGACGTCGCGCGGAACTTCAACGCACTATAACTTTGTAATTATTTGTTTGATTGACAATTAAAAATATACGTGTCCAATAGTTTTTTATATTAAAATTGACGGAATAAAAAAATTTTTTTTGGAAACTAGCCTATTGGTGGTGGCAAATGCCCTATTGTTTGTTAACGAAGTAAACATTTTCCTTCCCAGCAACAGTGTTGGGTCCGCTGGTGCTCCGCAACGAGATCATAGCGTTGCGGAAACGATCCGTGCTCAACGCCAAGCTGTCTCTCTACCTCGCGGCACACTACAACAAGGTGTTTAAGAAGGTATGTCCGTCCGTTCGTTTCAGCCATAGAGCTATACAGGGTGGAAACGATAAGTGATCTCACTCGATTATTTCTAAGCTACACAAGATATCCAAAAACTGGTTACTGATCCTGAAAGTCCTTCACAAGCTCTATCCAACGGTAACAATAATAGGTTACAAAATAAGCTGGATCTATCCGAAAATTCAAAGTTTCCAGCTTCCATACATTTAGTACTGCCACAGTCATGGCACTCATGTGTTGATAATGTTATAGCAAGTAAAGCCTAAAACCAATGTTTTCCATGAATAATTTTAAATAAGAATGCAATTTACGAATTCATTTTAAGGGTTAACTATTTAATTTTTTAAAAATACACTTCTAATATTGTGTGGCTGGCATACATTTGGTATGGAGGCTAAAAACATTGAATTTTCGGATAGATCCAGTTAATTTTGTAACCTATTTATTTACTGATACCGTTTGAAAGAGCTCGTGAAGCACTTTCAGGATCAGTAACCAGTTTTTCGATATCTTGTATAGTTTAGAAATAATCGAGTGAGGCCAACTAAAAGACGGTGGTTTGCGCCTAGACTAAGTGTTATATTCCCAGAGTGGGGGCATTTTCTGCGGGTCTGAAGCAAGTGGTAACGTTTACCACTAGACCACAGAAACAATGTGGCACATAGCTCGTAGAGCTGATGGCTGCTGGGGCAGGAAAGTTTTTGAGTGGCGACCACGAACCGGAAAATGTAATGTGCAGGCCCCCCACTAGGTGGACCGACGATTTTATGAAGGTCGCGGGAAGTACCTGGATGCGGGCAGCGCAGGACCGTTCGTTGTAGAAATCCAAGGCCTTTATCCAGTGAACATCATTTGGCTGAAACCACAGATCACAGAAACTAAAGGTAGATGTGACAAGGGGGCGTGGCCGGTGTCGCAGCAATATGCCCAAAAACAGAACACATTGCTCGCGACAGCAATGATGACAGCAGCGACGTCATAATGTAAACAGCTTACATTGCTTGCGTAGTACCACAAAATAATATTAAGTACTACGTACAGAAGTTTTACTTCGCGAAATAATTTAATAAAATGTATGCTCAATGTCATTAACAATATGGTGTAATTTAGCCTGTCTCAAGAGTCAAGCACCATTTTGTTGACAAACGTCAGTGATCGGTACTGCGCCGAAGCCATAGGGCTGACTTCGGTAAAATGATGTGACGTGAGGTGCCAAACTGCGGAAAATGGCGGAGGAAATACATGATTTAGCATGAATTATATTAACTACTTATTTACCTCTCAGTGTCTTGAGGCAACTTAAAAAAGTACATTCTGTGTTTTTATTATTATTTAGGCAGTTAAATACTGCACAGTATTTAGTACACCATTTTCTTTATTTTCTTCCAATGTTCGCTCGTATGTGAGGCCTTGTCGAATAGTATCCTGTAGGTGGGCCATAGTGCGTGTTTTGTTTTCGATGTAAACTCGCGGAGATGAACAGGCCTGGTAGTACTAAAGATTATTCGACTGTTGAGTACTGATACCGCAGTGGATAATTAGCACATATTTTGACTACTTTGTGTGTGTGAATTTCTAATGCGACACTGAGTTTCGAACTCGGCGCATTAGTTGACATCTCTCTATATCCCTCAATCAAATCAAATCAAAATTATCTTTATTTGTTTAGACTAAATATATGAATATATCTTTATCTATGACCCTATGAATATATCTTATTGTATGATTTGTGTTTGCAGATGGAGGAATACAAGAAAGTAGCGGTGAGGCAGCGCAAGGTCATCAGGTATCTCACGAGGAAGAGCCGGGACCACGAGGGGGCCATCGGTAAGGAACCCCTACACTTATACAAGCGACATATCAAGCTCACACTGGGGTATCATACATTTTGTATGGTAACCGTTTAAACCAGATTGTTGTCGTGACCCGTCAGAACTGAATTAGTTTCAAGCATTTAGTATACGACACATCAGAATCATCATCAGTCACATCCTAGTCTGCATGTCGCTTAACACCCAGGTGCGATTGCGGTCAAATACCTGTCTTGTCATGCATAAAAAAAGAAGGACAGATGCTTAAAAAAACTGTCCTCTGGGTTGTCTGAGAAAGATTGCCTCCTAAAGTCCGGTCGCCGAGCAGATTGAATTTCGTCCAATGACCCCAAGCTACCATCCTTGTCGCTCGCACGTAATTATATTGCTGTCGCGCTCGCACACTCACTGCGGGCGCCCGTCGCACAGTCGCGACAGCAATATAATTTCGCGCGAGCGATAAGGATGGGTAGCTTGGGGTCATTGGACGAAATTCTATCTGCAGGGCGACCGCACTTTAGCGATAATATCATATGACCGCTAAAATTGTGCTGTTTCGATTTTGTATTTCTTTTATGTGGCTACGTTAATGTCCAAATTGCATTATTTAATTTTGTAGAAGTAAACACTGTGTATTTGTTTCAGCTGAGCTAAAAAAGCGGATTGAAGAATGTGATATTAAGTACAGTGAGCTCACTCACACAAACCAAGCAGTGGGAGGGAAAGCTATCGCTGGTAAGTTAATTCATCATCATAATCATCACCAGGTCATTTAGTCTCTCTTTCATCATCATCATCATCTTCATAATTTCAGCTACAGGACGTCCACTGCTAAACATAGGCCTCTCCCAATTATTCCAAATTGGTCGCATAATTGTCTCTTTATCCGGATTTGTCCTAAACCATGATGCTTGCATGTTTCTGCATTATTCGCCTTAGTTTAGAACTAGATGCCGCTATGTAAAATATCCAAGAGTAATAATGTTTATCTGTATATATAAAAGAAAGTCGTGTTAGTTACACCACTTATAACTCAAGAACGGCTGAACCGATTTAGCTGAAAATTGTCAGGGGGGTAGTTTAGAGCCAGGAGAAGGACATAGGATTTTTTATTGCCATTAAGGCGGAACAAAGTTCGCCGGGTCAGCAAGTTTATTATATTTAAAAAAGTTTCATCATCATCATCAACAGCCCACTGCTGGACTATGAGGCTCCTCCACTATAGTGGAGGGTTTTGCCATAATCCCCACGCTTGGCAGGCGGGTTGGAGATCGCAGTTTAAAAGATTGATTTTTTATGTATAACAAGGCAGGTATTTGACCACAATCGCACCTGGTGTTAAGTGGGATGCGGTCTAGGATGGTACATATCTGCCCTGTAAGTGCCTGTTCACTCTCGCCTTGAAAAGGCCCGGATTATAGTCTTCAGGAAAGACAGCAGCAGGCGGCGAATTTCAGTCCCTAGCTGTTCGCATTATAAAAGAGTCATCGAAACGCTTAGTGCGAGCTGGTGGAATGTCAACAATATACAGGGTGGAATTTTGTAATGCCACCTGGAGGGAAAGTACTCTTAATATTATAGATAGAATTTTTTTCTCAAAGAAAACATTCCTTTATTTTTAAAAAGAAATAAAACTGCATTCAAAGATTTCCAAAAATTTGCTTGCCACACCCTAGAATCGAACCAACTAAAATGTGTTAAAAATTACACCCTGTATTTTTATTACATCGATCGTTAGGGTCAAGTATAAGGATGAAATCTCTCTAACAAACTTGATAAATCAAATGAAAGGAAAAACATGAAATCTTAAATTATCTTAATTATGTTACAGAAAATTGCATGTAATGGTACTGAATTTTCGAAAAAAAATCGAAAATCTTTGAATGCAGTTCCCTTTCTTTTCAAAAATAAAGGAATGTTTTCTTTCAGTAAAATTTTCTATCTGCAGTGTTAAGAGTACTTTCCCTCCAGGTGGCATTACAAAATTCCACCCTGTAGATGTTTTTCAGAGAGCCGTTCTCTGTTTGATGTGTAGTCCCTAAGTCGCCTCTTACGACACCCGCGGGAAGAGTAGGGGTTGGTGACAAATGTATTCTACTCTGTCGTCACCACACGGCAAAAAGTTTACTCTTACCTTTTATCTTTATCTATTTACTAGCTGACCCGGCGAACTTTGTTCCGCCTTAATGGCAATAAAAAGTATCCTATGTCCTTCTCCTGGCTCTAAACTACCTCCCTGACAATTTTCAGCTAAATCGGTTCAGCCGTTCTTGAGTTATAAGTGGAGTAACTAACACGACTTTCTTTTATATATATAGATTGTTTAAAATGTTATGTAACTATAATATTGCCATTGTTATTTACAGGCACATCGGCAGACGTCGCATCAACATCGGCGCAGCCGCTGCGGCACTTCGGCAGCCAGATCAAGCTGGACCTCTCGGTCCTGCCCATCGGGACTTCCAAACGGAGTCAGGCCAAAAGTAAGTATGATTATTCTTCTTGTCGTGTCGACAACAAACCTATACAGTGTCAACCCAAATCTCCATAAGAGTGGCGTTGTCAGTAGCCTTCATTAAATCTTCCTGCGTGCAGTCGTTTAGGCACTCAGGGCACGACATAATGTGCTTCGTCGACTGGGGAACAAAACCACACTTGCACTCCAAGTTTCAGCCATCCAAGAATCCCCACTTGAACAGATTGTCCTTACTACGGCCGACCTGCGTCCGAAGTCTATTTAAAGTATGATAATAAACTCACAGGAGATAGTAGCTATTTTTATATTGAACGTTCAGATTTTTGACGTTTATACTAATCATCATCATCATCTCAGCCATAGGTCGTCCACTGCTGAACATAGGCCTCCCCCAATGACTTCCACATCGCACGGTTGGTAGCGGCCTGCATCCAGCGCCTTCCTGCTACGTTTATGAGGTCGTCGGTCCACCTTATGGGTGGATGTATCACGC
The DNA here is from genome assembly GCF_004193835.3 of Ostrinia furnacalis. Classification (NCBI taxonomy): domain Eukaryota; kingdom Metazoa; phylum Arthropoda; class Insecta; order Lepidoptera; family Crambidae; genus Ostrinia; species Ostrinia furnacalis. The sequence continues at coordinate 167,442 of NW_021133388.1, read as the reverse complement.
TACATTTTGCGATACGTGGCCTCCACTCGGCTCAGCTGTTTAATCCACATAAATTCATAAAAAAAAATCATTAAGTCAATATTGAAAATAAGTTGCTTCGTAGCGATCCAAACATCAAAAGGAAACCTCTCATTAATAAAACATAAAATCTATCCATCTAGTAATTTGTATTTACGAATTATTCCTTACAAAAATCTATGTCATAAATAAATGTTGCTATATTAAAAAAAACTTCCATTCCAGTGTTGCCAAACATCAAACCGCGGAAGCCTCTCATCAAACTGCCGAGTCTATCCGAAGAGGATTCCGAACCGCCCCCGAAGAAATCCAAAATGGACGACAATCCAGACCCACCAACATCCATTAACAAAAAAAACCAGTGCACAATGGCCAAAATACGGGGCATCACAAAAGAAATACGGAATTTAAGTAACCTCAACATTGAAACGAAATTGAAACGCCCAGTTAGTTTAACTGCGTTGGATTTGTTCGAGATTGAGTGCAAGAAACAGAAGCTGGATTAGTTTTAAACCCATTTACATGTATGGCATTATACACATGACTAGTGTGTAACAAAGTCGGTATAAAAAAGGAAATACGGAATTTGAGTAATCAACAGTGAAACGAAAATGAAACGCCCACTAAGGCCCAGAACAGACGGTGAAACGCAACTGCAACGAAACTGCAACTTTGTGATGATTCTGATGACTGAAACTGAAAGTTTCAAACTGGTCGCGTCATGTGTGGTCTCTCAACGGACGCTATGGCAGAAACTTAGATGCAACTCAAAAGTAACTAGCAGTTGCAGTTTCGTTGCAGTTGCGTTTCACCGTCTGTTCTGGGCCTAAGTTTAACTGCGTTGGATTTGTTTGAAATTGAGTGCAAGAAACAAATGCTAGTTTTAAAATATCTACTACTGCTTTTACAAATGTATGGCATCATACACTTTTGTGACAAGTCCGTAAGTAATTTTTACTAAATAATAAACGTATTGGTTATTAGTTATTGGTAAATTAATTACAATTGGTTAGATGACACCAATAATTACAACAAACAACATAAATGAATATAAATATAAAAATATAAATATTCTTGGACATTTTACACTACGCTTCTAGTCCCAAACTAAGCAAAGCTTGTACTATGGGCACTAGACAACGGATATAAACATACTTAAATACTTTTTTTTTTGTAAATACATACATAGTAAACATAGTAACACCCAGACCCGTCACACAAATTAAAATTCATCATTTCAATTTCTGCCCGGCCGGGAATCGAACCCGGGACCTCTCGGCATAGTAGTCCGTTCTGAACCACTACACCAAACGGCCGACAAATGTTTGAAATTGTATGGGACTTGGTGTATGGTGTTTTAAATTGTATAATAAATCGTGATTACTATTAATATAACAAATAATGGATAAAATGCCATAAATTTTGGGTGGTATTGGATGAGATTGTAATACAGGGTGGAAACGATAAGTGATCTCACTCGATTATTTCTAAACTATACACGATATCGAAAAACTGGTTACTGATCCTGACAGCGCTTCACGAGCTCTTTCAAACGGTACCAATAATAGGTTACAGAATAAACAGGATCTATCTGAAAATTCAATATTTTCAGCTTCCATACTACACTTGCGAGCAAAAGAGTGGAATCACCCTATTTGTTTCGAGCGATCACAGAAACTAAATGACTAATAGAAGACAAATAAAAATGGTACCATTTTAAAGGTAATATTATAAACTTGATTCCATACTTTTGCTCGTAAGTTTCTTGATATCTTGTATAGTTCAGAAATAATCGAGTGATATCACTTATCGTTTCCACCCTGTATATCTTGTTTTTATATAAATACTTTCACAAGTACAAGCACTTTCAAACGTATGCATACCCACTTCCCACTAATATTGGCACCATTTAAAAGCCTAGTTCTAAACTTCATTTCATTAAAGAAAAGGTTTTTACCCCAAAAATGTATTTTTTGAAGGATCCAGTGTTCTTAAAGCGACAGGTAGTTACGCTTGAGCCAACTTTTATGGCTATAAAACTTAAATTGGGATTAATCGCTATCCATCTGTTAAAGAGGACACGTGAGATCATTATTTGGTTTCATAACCACAAAAATTGGTCTAAATAGTCCCAGAGGTGAGGCGCAACATTGGCTTTTTTCAAGTCACATTTATGGTACATGTTAATCGTTTATTAAGAAATTAAATGTGTTTTTCTTTAAGTTGATTTATTGGGCTTTCAAATAACACCAATATTGGTGGAGAACCATGTTTGTGTTAGAATAAAATAAAAGTAAATGTCGCGGGAGGTGCGATTTATTTGACGCCGAGTGTATTTCTTTGTTTCATTAAAACACTGTTTGACGCGTTTTACTGGATTATTTTTATTATAGTTTTTATTGGAGTACATACATAAGTAGTTTTTAATTGTGCTAACACACTCATTAAATGCAATTTGTAATATAAGAAATTGGATGGTTTATTATAGATTTCTAAATCCTATTTTGTTAATAATTATCATAAAATACATAGTGTTCTCATAAAAATCCTGAATAAATAGGGAACCGTTTTTTCATAGGTGTAAAATAAAGGGCCTGATAAATGTCCCTGATAATATCTTTTAGGAAGTTATCTGTCAGATAAACTACAAGTTTTCCTTGCATACGTCTCTAAAATTAAATAGCTTTACTATGTTCATTTTTGGACCTTAACATAAAGTACTAAGGTTCACAATGTGGCAAGTTGCAAAGAATTGAGAATTAAAAAAATAATTTATTGAGAAAGGAATATGATAAAAATTAAGTAAATTTCGAGTCTTTCATGTTCCGCCTATAACCGCTATTTTGTAACTTTAAGCTTAGTCGTAGACCACAGGCTTTTTGTTGGCCGATAGTTGGGTCGGGTTTTTTGCAGGGATGTTATGGATATCCGTAACCGTAACCGAAACTTTCGGATATCCGAAATAAAAAAACATCCGTAACCGATTCCAAAGTTTCGGATAGTTTCGGATAAAGGCGGAGTCTAAATCTTAATATTTGTTAATATTTGTTACTTGTCTGGCATTCCCTAGCATCATCTAATATCCCCACCTGTTTTAACCTTATCTTGTACATAAAGTGGCTATGTGGGTCGCGCAGCATCTTGCTATTTGAATGTTACATTTTAAAAATTTTAATATCCGAAACCGAAATTATCCGAAAGTTTCGGATAATCCGAAATGATTTCATAACCGTATCCATAACCGAAACTTCATATCCTTAACATCCCTGGTTTTTTGGTCAGTATGAACATTGTGTTGTATGGAAGTCCGCATATTACACTAATTTGGTATCGGCCGATTCTTCATACTAATTATAAATCGACCTAATGAGGGTTTTCGCGAATGAAAGATCCGCTAGATGGCGGGACGTGGATGTGGGGTCTGACTGCTGCGTGATTGGTGGATTTTGACATATCTGTCAATGTCATGTCAAAAATAACCAATCATGCAGCATTTGGACCTCGCGTCTAGGTATTGCCATCTGGCGGATTTTTCATTCGCGAAAAGAATCATTATCGCTCGACTAAAAGTCTGTAGTGTGCGGGATATCTAAAACTACAGTTTTTATTTAAATTAAGGTCATATTATTGAGTGCTTGCTTAGGGTAAACGCATTTGCAAAGGATATTGTAACTTGTTTCATAAGAAATAAGGTTGTTATTTGTAACTGGAAATTAAATTTTAAGGGCGTTTTTAACACGAAATACTCGTACGTACGATATTTGTAATATCTTTTAAGATTAACTGATAAATTATAATTATTTGTACGAAATGGTTGTAATTATGCAATAAGTTTAAAGGCTCGTTGTAATCCAGTTTTGCATGATTCGAAAAACTGGGCCCGATTGCGCTAATTTGTAATACATATATCCAATTCATTGGCGTTTCAACTCCAGTCGCGTGCGACTTGCGCTTCAATATCGTTCCAGCTGAAGTGCAATTCAGTATCGCGGTAAAGTTCACGCGCTTTATGCACTTTCCATTAAAACTCCGAACACCTTATTTTTAAACTAAAATTACTAAACACAGCAAATGTTTGTGAAGCGTTTGACTTGCGTTTGATAAAAAGTAGCTTTCTGTCAGCTTTTACGTAAAGGCGCAGTTATACTCCGTCTACATTTCAACTTCGTTTTAACTAGCTGTCAAAACGACACCGCGATACGGATTTGTCAAACAGCTGAGGTTCGGTTGTTGTCCAGTCGCATTGGAGTTGAAATTTTTTAGCGTAATCGGGGCCCTTATGTGTGTCTGAAATTAGTTTTTTTTGCGGGACACTGTAAACGGGATGTTCGTGTGAACGCAAAACACGTAGTACTAAACGGAATCCAGCAAAAAACAGTTCCTGCTAAAAACGGGACGTCAACGTGGGAACAAGACCTAATGCACAATTTCTGTACGGATTATACTGTGTCAAAGATTAAGCTTAAAATCGTAATGTGTGTGTTTACCCTATATTTAACTGTATATCTTATTATATTATAGTTATTATATTATATTCGAGTATAAAATGCACTTGACTAAGTATTAGTTATAGATTTAGATATAAAAGATAAAAGATTTCGTTCAAATGATACGATGTGACGCCATATTATATTTTATTTGAATGTGAAAATCGCAATATTTTATTTAATACATTTTTCACCCACTTCTCATACAGGGAGTTAATTGTCTTCTAAATGTTTTTAACCGACTTTAAAATAGGTGGTTCTCAATTGTATGTTTTAATTATGCTCATATAAGTTGTCATACCAACATGTAAAATAGAGTAAGAAACTGAATAACATCACTTTTACTCGTAAAAATTATGGTTTTATTCACAAATTGGTGGATTTCGGTCTATTAATAAACAGATATTCTTTATTTTCGTGACAAAAAATAACTATGTCCTTAGGTCCAGTCACAGGGTCCAGTCTATTTGGGATACCAATATCCTATCTTAATTGGATTAATACAGTTTACATTTGGTCTGCTTGCTAGCGATTGCGTAAAAAATTACGTGGAATGTATGACAGATTACACGGCGCCCCTAGCGGATACTTTCGAGAACTAAAATCTTAATATATTTTCAACCGACTTCAAAAAAGGAGGAGGTTCTCAATTCGACCCGTATGTTTTTTTTTTCTATGTTTGTTACGCGATAACTCCGCCAATTATGAACCGATTTGAACAAATCTTTTTTCGGCGTATAGGTAATACCTCAAGGGTGGTCCCATTTAAATTTAATAATAGAAAAAACAACCCCCAAGGGTGGAAAATTGGGGATGAACTTTTTTATACGCAATATCTCCGCCGATTATAAATCAATTTAAACGATTATTTTTTTGTTGAATAGGTATTATCAAAAGGGTGGTTTCATGCGAATTTGAAGAAAATATTTCACCCCCAAGGGTGGAAAATTGGGGATGAACTTTTTTATACGCAATATTTAATCTACCGGATTTATCTTTTTTTTTCGCTTCCCAAAGATGCTGAAAGGTATGTTGGCCATGTAGGTAATCAATATTTCTTAGGATAGTATAGGAACCTAACCTACCATGACTACTGCTCAGAATTCGTTCGTTCGTTTCAGCCAAATGACGTCCACTGCTGGACAAAGGCCTCTCCCAAGGTTTTCCATAATGAATGCATACTTACCTACATACGTACCTCATTACAAATAAGTACCTAGATTAATTATTTTTTCACTAGACAGCAACCCTAACAGCGTAAGAAGAGTTCAGAGGCACGCGATAGAAAGAGACAAAACTTGTAGGTGAATAAAATTGTAGGTACGTAGTGCTGTGCGAGCTGAATTCCACTGTATCGCGTCGTAGCAAGACTCGCATTTATTTAAATCGTCTTGCGGAGTAATCCTTCTGTACCTGTACTATTACTTATTCTGTGTCGGTAGGTAGGTAGGTATGTTTTTTTCTTTCACATTTCAGTGTTGTAGGTAAGTAAAAATATTGTCCTCACACATACGGAAACTATTTTCAGAGTCATTTGTTTGACTCTTAAAGATTGTACGTTAACTGCAATTTATTAGCTTATTTTAGTTATTCACAATTAGTAACATATGTCGTGCTTTTTAGAACCTTGAGCAAACAACTTTTCGTGTTCAATAAGTACCTACCTAAATAATTTTAATTTGTTAATTTGCAATTCGTGAGATCGTTTTCGTACGTGTAACGTCTCAGTTAATCGATCATTATAATCATTGGTAATCGAGCATTCCCCAAAAACTATTTATTGAACTATTTATTTTATTTAATATCAATACAGTGCTGTTCACACTTAGAAGTTTACCTCCAAAAAGTTACAAAATACATCTCTACAGGCGGTTTCTGAATTGCGATTTTAAGCTTGAAAAAGCTCATTTTCTACTTAAGTCCGAACTTAAGCCTATTTTCTTTTCTGAATTGACTGGAGATTATTCAATTTGAAGTCTCAAAGTTGATTTAGGTAATAGTTTGTCGGCGTAAATAGTGTGTGGCACCCAAAATGGCCAAAAGCTGACAACACCACCTTATTCCATTGTAACAAAGACGTGTTGGGAACTTTTTGGCTATTTTGGGTGTCACTTGTGATCAAGGCATTAGCGTCAAATAGGCTAATGCCTTGATCACAAGTACCGAGCAAACGGGCGAGACAGTGCTCTCGGCCGAGTACTCGGTGTGTGTGAACATTACGCCGAGTGCTCGGCCGAGCTCTCGAGTATGTGACTCGCTCACCCAACTGTCTCGGCCGAGTAAACATTTTACTGTCTCGCCATCGGTACGTGTGATCAAGGCTTCACTGTCGAAAATAGACTTTATAGTTACGTAGAAAATGATCACGACCGAGATAAAAATCACCAATTCAGAAACCGGGGATTTTTAAACAATAAATCATCATCAACATTTTATAATTAATTATCAGTTGTCATCAATAATCATCATTTGGATCTAACATGATGATAATGATGACATATGAAATTATTGTCTATTCTTTATAGGTCATTGTAACTTTAAAAATCTCTCGGAGAAAGTTTAACTTTTAATTATAATTTTGTATTAGACTGTATTTGTAAATAATTAATGGTTTAAAATTTTGACGTTTACAATTAGATTTTTCTGTAATAAATCATTATAATTAAGTATTTTAATTGTTTTTGATCGGCAACGATAAAAAAGTAGGAATTACTGCGTGTGTACCTATTTTTTTTACTTTTTAGAAATTGTAAATATCGTACATTCGTACTTGAAGGTTACGCAAGTAGGTACTTAAGCTATAATGAATATTTGCGAATGAATTTTTATCCAATTATCTAAAAGAAACCTCAAGTTTGTCTTGGAAACGTCAAAATTTCGTAGATTTGGCCGATACGATACGAATTCGTGATAAGGAAATGTATTTAAAATTTTAATACGTTTCGAAAGTTTTACGTAACAGATTTTTGTCTCTACCAAAAGTTTTGTGTCCAAAGGTACGTTTTAGTGAAATATTGTGACTGTTGTATGCAAAATCAACTTTGTAAGTTATAAAGAGTTAAATTAACTTTCATTTGAATAGGTATTCTGTAGTTCTAAAGCACTTAATTAACTTTCTAAGTAGGTAGATAGATTTTACTTATTGCAAACTAAATTGTAGGCTTAACCGGCTTTGAATTTAAGTTATTGTTTGTTTACTTGCTTTACCATTTCCATACAAATAATATAAACTCTGTAGACTTAAAAAAAACTATTTTTTTTTCAACAAACCTCTTACGAAATCGATAGACGTTCCATTCTTTTTCTATCATGACATTGACAAAGATTTATTATCTGTGCCTTTGTTGACCTCAGAATGGCGCGAAACTTTCGGAAATGTCAAAAGTAGGTATCACTTTTTGACAAACTTTCTTCGATTATGCAATGGTTGTGCAGAAACAAATTGCAATTTAACTTGGAAACGTATGGGAAGTAGTAAAGCGATGACATTGCTTATTCCAATAGCTTAGTGCTAATTTGTAGAGACGCGAACAGTTTTTGATAGCTAATGCCATTCAAATGACATACTTACCTATCATAAAACATAATGTTAGTTTTAAGTTTTTTTTTACTAAGGATACTGGCTAAGTGGCACCACCTAACCTTGACCGTAACTTTAAGGATAACCGGTGCTTTTTGTATGGAGCTTGACAGATTTTTGACGTTTGTCAAAGTTAAAGTAAGATGGTGCAACCCAGCTTGTATTTTTCAGCAATGAAGTTAGTCAAAGTATTTTTCAGCAATTAAGTTAAAGAATTTCTAGAGATTTTTAGATAAGATTTTTTTATCTAAAAACATTATTTTTTAATATTAGTTTATTTGTTATACTTCTTCACAAAATGAATAAAGACTCCAACTCAAGAAACTTAGTTTAAAAAACACGACTGAACTTCGTCTATGACATGTACATGTACATTAATTAGCATGATTTTCATTGATGTAGCTATGTAGAAAATTAGCATTCATTCGAACTTGATTCGTGTACAATCGTTCATTCATAAAAATAGCCAATTTGCGCTTTTTGCTGATCTTTGATTTCCAATTTGAGTTTTCAAACATCAACAGACGTTCTTAGATATAAAAAGTTACAGAAGGGACAATTTAATAAATATCTTTAGCACTTTTTGAGCCCATAAGGCCAGAAACAACATTATTAGATAACTTTTTGACTCATAAATAAACCCAGGGCCAAGAACATTGTTTATTGTAATTAACTGTCAGTTTATTAACATGTGAAAGTTATATTAGTACCTACATATTGCTCTAGAAAACATATTAATACAACAGAATTATCTTTTAATGGCGTTGCTTTCAGTTTTCACTTTCCGTAATGATCGTTGCGTTTGGGCGGGAAACGTATTTATATGGTGGCCATTTTCTTTGGCGCCATTTCTAAAGTGGACTCCGCTGTCGTCGAGTGTGCGTTCGGATTTTGAAAATTGTTTTCTTTTTTGCATCTTTTATTTACGGCCAGTGACTTTTAATCTGTGGTGTTCACGTGTCACGTGCTCTGTTTTCAGTGGTAACGGCAATTTAACCTTTTTTGTGCAAAATCAGTACTTTTTGTAGTTCTAGAGTAAGTTTTAGAAATAATAGTGTTCGTTCTTTGCTGATATTCGTGATGTAACATAGTTTTTTACTACATTCATGAATGAAACGTGAAAAACTACTTTCATTTTTCAATATTTTTCATAACTTCATAGGCACATAATTTACCAACTTATAAATAAATTATCGTATTGATTTTAGTTTTATTTGTACCTAAATGAGTCTGCTTTCTTATACTTAACTAACTAAATATAAACTATACTAAACAAATCACAATTGTAATATACAAATAAATAGTTTACACTTTACACATATCCACTAGGATATCTCTGGAACAATTTTAAATAGGTTTTAGTTACAGAAACCTTTGTCATATAAAAAATCCTCGCAGATCACAGACTTTTTGTCGGCCGATAGTTTAACCGGGCTGTTAATCAGTAAATATGTACCTATGGAATTACGCACATTACACCGATTTGGTATTCCTCATACAAATTGGAAGACGACCAAACTAACGGCCGATAAAAATTCTGTAGTCTGTGGTACCTACTCAAAAATCTGTGGGAGCTATTTGACAGTTCTAAAAAAGTATGTCAATTGACTAGGGTACACTATACCCTATTGCCAGTCTGTGGTCGCCTTCAACACATTAAAAAACCCATTTCATTTATTTCAAGTTGACTTCAACAAGTTACTTAGGTACGCCCGTATTCACAAACATTACTATGAGGACTCACAGTGCGCGTGGACGCACAGGGTGACACACGAGCCAATCACAGAACTCTATTCAACGCTGTGCGTTCGATTTGCTGCTTCACTTAAGCAAGCATCGTTTGTGAATACGAGCGTAAGCTTTCAAACCAACCTCTATTGCAAGTGGTCGTAAGAAATATCCGCGTGGAATCCCTCTGGTCCAGCCGAGTACTGCACCTTCTGCATTCTTCCGTCGGGTAAAAGCACGTGGTATCGTCCATTCGTGCTGTCTCCGTGCTTCGCTTCTTGGTGGCCGAAGTCGTTGCCGCTGTGTGCGTCGCGCACACGGTAACCGAACTCGTAGTTGGCGGCGTAGTGGAGCTGGAATAGAATAGAAATATTAAGGTAAAGTACTTTCTAGCTAGACTCAGGTATTCCCAGAATTCCTGTGGGTGGAGTAAAAGGCAAAGGACATAATAAAATATGCGAACATCAGGCCTCTTCAACTAGTCTGGACAGCGTGGGGACAAATCCTCGGTAGTCGAATTCGGTTAGATGATTGTCGGCTTTTTGTTCTATATCGAGTTGGCACTATGCTAAGAGTCACCGGGACATTGCTGGCTGCCATTGTCTATCAAAGAAATGTGATTATCGGTAATTAGATTAGATATGATTTATTAATTTTGGAGGACACAAAGATAGCGGTCAAACTGAGCCATGTCAGACAATATGGTGGTCCATAAGACATCATGATACCTACCTACCAGTTACAAAATTATACGATAAGTAGGTAAAATGATCCAGAATATCGACGTAAAAACAAATTTTCAATACCCCAATAAATTACTTTGCCTGTAATTACTTCTTCATTGAGTAATTAACCTAAAATTTGTACTAGCACAATAGCGGAACAATTATTTTTAATTAACTACTACGTTACAAACTAGTTTAGTAATCATAATTCTTTCAAATCGATTTCCTTGCATATCCTAAGGAAATTTTATGTGTCGATGAATACAACAATATTAACATACAATCAATATTTTTACCATTAGGAAATTACATACTTCTAAGGAGCCCCGTACTTTTATTTGTTTTTTTTTTATTTTATTTTGTAAAACAACAGATTAACGTAGGTACAACATGAATTAAGATAAAAAACCGCTCAAAAGTATCTACTAGAATATAAGACAATATTGGAGCTTATTCAAGATTGCTTTTTTTACGTATTTTTTTCTATTTCTGCGCCCCATGTGTGAATGGACTCTATCATTATTCAAACAACGAATAGAATAGAAAAAGTTTTATTTGAAAGAAAGGTATTGCCAAAGAGGTTGTCACCCTCAGCCAGTTTATTTACTTTAAGTTCTAATTTAATTTTATCAGAATTTGAATTACCGTAGCATTAGTGTAGAGCGAAAAACTATAAATTCACCATACTCTATCATTCTGTTCTGTTACTTACATAATAATAAAAAAATTGCGGGTCTCATCATACGTTTCCGTTTTTGACCCAAAAGCTATTTTACAAACTTTCATTTCTGTAGATGACATAAAACATGTCAAATCGGTGTTAGAATTTAAGTGACAATGACAAAATTTAAAGTTGAAGTGGTGTCCATAAACTACATTGTTTACCCTATTGTATTAATTTGCAGTGTAAACTCTTTATAACGTTACTCGATTTAACGACACACTCTGTATAACGTCGAAAACTTTGTTGGTTGTTGGTTGTTGTTCACACTCCATTTAAAGAGGTCTATTTCTCTATGATTACATGAATTTGATCACGATTATCAAATTGGATTCCAGGCAACACTTTGGTGCCTTTGGTGGCTAGTGGCCACACAGGTGATCAAAGTGGTCTTATCCATGCGTGATCAAAGGACACCAAAGTGTCGCTTGGTTTTAGAAACAGAGTAATAACAAGCAGAATATCAACATCACAACTCCTTTATTTTATCCGAAGTGTCAATCGTATTCCAATGTACAAAACACAAGATTGTCCGTGGTTATAGAAATGAGGTTTTTACCAACACTTGTCCACTTTGATCACCTTTGTGATCGACCTTATAGAGGGTTCTATAAGGTCAAAAATTCTCAGTCCCTTGAGAGTCGTTAAATAGAGTTTACATTTCATTTTAATATTTATTAGGTTTTGGAACAATCAAAGAACACCAATATTTAAGAAATTACGTTAAGAAAGTTTATATCCATATCAAGATAGAATCTTAACAGAACGGAAGTACATAATTAATTAATTAATTATTATAATGAACCATAAGTTAATGCAAATTATAAAGTTAGTTTACATAACATGGGCAATCAACGCGTTAAGTAATATTATGTTGAACTAAATGGTTTCGACAGGTAGAGCGCCATTATGTTATAATATAAATTAAATAGGTTATAATGGTGTTTACTACTTATTTATAAGTAGGTTAACTATCCATGCACATGAAAGTTATAATATCAATTAGTAATTTTAATAAATTGTTTAATAAATTACATGGTGTCTATTGGTTTCCTTAAAAGATAATTTAACTATTAGATATCTAAGTTTAAGCAATTTATAAACAACACAATCACAAACAATCTGCATTTGATTATTAAGTAGGTAGGTAGTTTGAAATAAAGCTTGTGAACCTAGTAGTTTTGAATTTAATATATTATTTTGATTAAAAAAGTAGGAGAGATACAATACAATTCAAAAGAAATAGATTTTCATCAAAATGGTAGCTAATTCTTATTACCACATAGGTACAAACAAGTAACAATCCAGCATTAACTATGCCTTGATTTTACTCTGTCCTCGCAATCTCACGACTATTTTTTTATCAAAAAATTAGTTTTTACATCTTAAAACAATATTTTTTATATTTACAACATTCTCAGCCTTGTTAGTAAAGATAATGCGACTGTTACAGAATGGTTTTGTTTCGGTTAATTAATCACAGCTACAGCATAATAAGTCTTACAATTTTGTGGCAAAATAACACCTGTACAATGACATAAGAGGCCATAAATTTTAGCTTGACGTTGTTCGTATGATGATGGCTAACCTTGCAGTTACAAAACAATGCTTTTTATGAGGGCTGCCACACGAGTTACATCGTAATAATAATATCATATTACAACACTAGTAACACTACGGTAATACGGTATCATTTTAATGGTGCTATAAAGCAGGGTTCGAGGATATATATCAAGGGATATATATCAAGATATATATCGGATATATCCGATATATATCAAGCCGGTTTTGACGATATATATCAATTTTTAAAATTTGATACTATATTTGTACTTTTGACATAAGATTTTTATTATTTTAGTTGATTTTACCGTTTTTAAAAGAAGATTTTATGTTTTTGCTTTATTTGTCTGATTTTAAGTTTTAAAAACATTAAAAACATGTTTATGTAACACATATGCAATAGTATTCATAAATAATACAATAAAATAATAGTATAGCTTTCATACAAAATTGATATATATCAAAGTTGATATATATCGGATATATATCATAAATATCCGATATTTTGATATTTATAATAAATATCGGATATTTTCGAACCCTGCTATAAAGTTCAAAACACGTTTTTTCAAGCAAAGCTGCAAACATTTTGATTGGTTGAATGACACATTTATTTAGAGCAGTGTTTTTCAACCTGTGGGTCGCGACCCCCTGGGGGGTCGCGAAGTTTCTATAGGGGGGGGGGGGGG